>NC_051086.1:5970239-6298364 GCF_004664715.2 Peromyscus leucopus
CAAGGCTGCCATTCGACATAAAATTAGGGTTTGAACATCATATAAACATTGTGTTTGTATTGAAGCATATTGGCCTTCTCCAATAAGCTGATCCTGACAAACTTGTATTCCTTTATCCCTCCATCGTTGTTCTACGTTCCTAGCTTCCTCCTTAAACCACGTTAGAAATTGAAGTCTCTGGCTGGGTTCCAGAACAGCTTGTGCAAGGTCCCGCCAGTCCTGTGGTATAATCCTATTATATGTTGACCAAGAGTTTAACATTTGCTTTACATATGGGGAATGCATGCCATAAGATACTATTGCCTCCTTAAACCTTTTAAAATCCATCAGTTCAATTGGAGCCCAGGTATTTTGTGTAGCCATTTGATCAGGCATCTGCTGTACGGTTACAGGATAAATTAAGGGTGACTGTGTGAAAACAGGCTTTCTTTCTGTAACCTTATGATCCAGACTTGAACCAACTTTACTGTTAAAATTAACAGGTTTTTCTAAAGCTGTTATCCTGGCACTTAAATCGACTATCTTTTTAAATAGTAAAATGAGAATAAGCATGGTGATAAACTGCATAATTCAATCAACATTAATCTTCTCATATAGTTGTTCCATTGTCAGACTGCCTAAAATTTCAAAAACCCAATTTTCTTCCAATGTACACAGAAAACCCATTTTTTTAAATGTGGAAAAAAATTGTCTTTTAAATAGTTTCCTTTATGACTTACCAAATCTGCGTAGAACAGTAGAAATCCGAGCGAATTTCAAAAGAGCCACCTAGTGTCCTAGGTGTGAATCCAGAGAGAGAGAGAGAGAGAGAGAGAGAGAGAGAGAGAGAGAGAGAGAAACAGAGAGACAGAGAGAAAGCAAGAGAGAAAGCAAAAGCGAAAGCGAAAGTGAAAGTGAAAGTGAAGGGGTAGCCGGCTAAAGCTTAAAGCCAGCCACTTTTTCCCTCTTGAGCCGAGTCAAGGCTTGGCTCTACAGGCAGGGGCCCTGTTTAGCAGGGCAGGCCTGAGCTGTTTGTAGCACTGGCCTTAAGCAAGCAGCTCACAGTCCGGCCTGAGCCCAAGCAGACCTGGGCCGGGGCTAGGGAGCCGGCTGCTCCGGCTAGGGAGCCGGCCCCAAGCAGTTTTTAATGGATTCGCCCCACGTTGGGCGCCAGATGTAGATGTAACCAATCGTTTTATTAAAATAAAAAACACAGAGCCAATGTAAAAGAGAAAGCCGAGAGGTCAGAGCTCAGAGATAAAATCTTACCTCCTGCAGTGCTCCTAACTTCCCCGAGAGAGAGCTACTTCCTGTTTGTCTGTGTTTAAATAGTCTTTCTGTTCTGCCTTCTCATTGGTTCTAAACCCAACCACATGACTGCCTCATCACTGCCTGTAAGTACCGCCCTCCAGGTCTTAAAGGCATATGTCTCCAATACTGGCTGTATCCCTGAACACACAGAAATCTACCTAGCTCTTCTAACCATCACGCTCTTGCTATGGCTCTAATAGCTCTGACCCCAGGGCAACTTTATTTATTAACATAAAATTAAAATTACATTTCAGTACAAATAAAATATCACCATATAGGAGGGTGTCAGCAGTTAAAGTCAGGGCGTTAATTGGTCAAGACTGAGATTCTGTAACTTGGGATGGGGAGGTGTGAGAGAACCCTATTGGAGCTGAGGACTTTGAACCCCCAGGTTCTCAAGGGTTTATCTCACCTGAGGAAGTATTCTCCCCACCCTCAGCAGAAGATGTACTCCCACCCCAATACCCTGAAATACTGCCTATTCTGCCTTTGGCTAAGGAAATTAACCCTTCATTATCTGCTAAACCAGCAGTGACTTTGTCTGAAGGAGATGCCAGGCAACACAATATTGATGTCCCTCAGGGCCGACCAACAGTTGCCTCTGGACCTATAACCAGACTTAAGGCTAAACAGGCTCCTAGAGAGGAGATAGAAAGTGCAGTCCATGAGGAGGTGCACTACACTACTAAAGAGCTTAATGAGTTTGCTCATTCATTCAAGCAGAAGTCTGGGGAATACGTGTGGGAATGGATTTTCAGGGTGCGGGATAACGGTGGAAGGAACATAAAACTAGATCAGGCTGAGTTCATTTATATGGGCCAACTGAGTGGAGATCCTAGATTTAATATGAAAGCTCACATAGTTTAAAAAGTATCAAAACTTTGAATGGCTGGCTGAAGCATTTGTCAAAAGACGGACTACTGAAAAGGAGCTGGAGATGCCTGATATCCCTTGGCTGAGTGTTGATGAAGGCATTTTAAGGCTCAGGGAAATTGCAGTACTAGAGTGGGTGTGCTGTGTAAAACCCAATCCTCCACGATGGGGAGGCCCAGAAGACATGGCCTTCATTAACCCTATAAGATGCAAAATGGTGACAGGGCACCAACACATTTGAAGAGTCTTGTTGTCACCCTTTTCCTCGTGCCAGACCTGAGGGTTGGAGACACTGCTGCTCAGCTGAATGAATTAAATGCAGTGGGTTTAGCTGGGTCCTGAGGTAGCAGGGGCCGGGTGGGAGAATTGAATCGCCACAGGCAAGGTGGTCATAGTTATCCATGGGCAGCACAGACAAACCAATGTCCATAAAGGCCTACCCATAATGCTCAGCACACGCAAAGGGAATTTGATGGTGGCACAGCTCACATGGACCTTTGGTGCTGGCTAGTCAGTCCTGGTGTTTCCAGGCATGAAGTAGATAAGAAGCCTACTGCATTTCTCTTTGATCTGAATAAGCAGAAACATTCTCAAATGAAAGTCTACACTGGACCATGGCAAAAGGGAATCTCAGCCTGTGAACCAGTTTCCAGACCTGAGCCAGTTTGCAGATCCAGAACCTCTTGAATGCAGGGATGGCCAGGTTTCCCTGAGGAAAGAAATTGACAAATACCTACAAGTTTCACTGTTAGCCATTCTCCAGAGGGACCTGCGGCCTTTTACAAGGGGAACTGTATCCTGAGGAAAGTAACAATCAGACTTTCCAGGGTCTGTTGGATACTGGTTCTGAGTTGATGCTGATTCCAGAAGACCCCAAGAAACACTGTGGCCCTCCAGTTAAAGTAGGGGCTTATGGAGGTCAGGTGATTAATGGAGTTTTGACTGAAGTCTGATTCACAGTATGTCTAGTGGGTCCTGAACTCATCCTATGGTTATTTCCCCAGTTCCGGAACATGTAATTGGGATAGATATACTTAGAAGTTGGCAAATTCTCATATTGGTTCCCTGACCTGTGGAGTGAGGGCTATTATGGTTGGAAAGACTAAATGGAAGCGTTTAGAGTTGTCTTTTCCAAGGAAAATAGTGAATCATAAACAGTATCATATCCCCGGAGGAACTGCAGAAATTAGTGCTACCATCAAGGATTTTAAAAATGCCGGGGTGGTGGTTCCCTTCAACATCTCCCTTTACTTCTATCTGGCCAGTGCAGAAGACAGGTAGATTATGGAGAATGACAGGTGACTATCCAATGCTCAATCAAGTAGTGCCTTGGACTGCAGCTGCTGTACAAGGTATGGCGTCCTTAACTGAACAGATTAACACACCTCCTGGTACGTGGTATACAGGTATTGATCTAACAAAAGCCTTTTTCTCAATACTTGTCTATAAGGACCACCAGAAGCATTTTGCTTTTAGTTGGCAAGGCCAACAATATACCTTTACAGATGATTTTTTTATTTGTTTTGAGTTTTTGAGACTAGGGTTGTCTGTGTATGCCTTGGCTCTCCTGGAACTTGCTATGTAGATCAGGCTGGTCTCTAACTCACAGAGATCTGCCTGACTCTGCCTCCTGACTGCTGGGATTAAAGGTGTGCACTACCACTGCCCAGCTATATGTTTACATTTTTACCTTAAGGATATATTAACTCTCCAGTCCTTTGTCATAACTCAGTTAGAAGGGATCTTGATTGCCTGTCTTCCACACAGTATCACACTGATGCTCTACATTGACAACATCATGCTTAAAGCACCAAGTGAGCAGGAGGAAGCAACCACTTTGGACTCATTGGTAACACATATGGCTATCGGAAGATGGGAAATAAATCCAACCAAAATTTAAGGACCTTCTACCTCAGTGAGATTTTTAGGAGTCCAGTGGTGTGAGGCATGCAGAGATATTCCTTCTAAGGTAAAGGATAAGTTATTTCACCTGGCCCCTCCCATTACCAAGAAAGAAGCACAATGATCAGTGGGTCTATTTGGATTCTGGAGACGACGGCACATCCTCCACTTAGGCCTGCTACTCTAGCCATACACCAAGTGACCCAGAAAGCTGCTCGCATTGAGTCGGGTCTGGAACAGGACGAGGCTCTTCAACAGGTCCAGGCTGCTGGGCAGGCTGCTGTACCACTTGGACCATATGATCCAGCAGACCTGATGGTACTAGGATTTTGGAGCAAGTATCTACTATTATCTGCAGACAACTACTGTCCTTTTGAAAGGCAGCTCTTGGTCTATTATTGGGCCTTAATGGAAACTGAACATTTGATAATAGACCACCAGATTACCATGTGACCTGAGCTGCGCATTATGAGCTAAGTGTTATCTGACTCACTAAGTCATAAAGTAGGATGTGCACAGCTGCCATCTATTATCAAATAGAAGTGGTAAATGTGTGATTAGGCCCGAGTAGGTCCTGAAGATGCAATCATGTTACATAAAGAAGCTGCCTAAATGTCTATGGTTTCTATTCCCGTTACAATGCTTTCTGCTGCCAAGCGGGCACTTACAGCCTCGTGGGGTCCTATGATCAGTTGACCGAGGAAGAGAAGAATAGGGCCTGCTTTACTGATGGTTCTCTGTGTTGTACAGGCACCACCCAGAAGTGGGCAGCTGCATTACAACTGCTTTCTGGGACAACCCTGAAAGACACCAGCAAAGGGAAATCTTCACAGTGGGCAGAACTTCAGGCTGTACACATGGTATTGCAGTTTGTTTGGAAGGAGAAATAGCCAAGTATTCAGTTGTTCACTGATTCATGGACTGCATGGCCAGGGACCTGGAAAGAGCATGATTGGAAAATTGGTGAGAAAGACATCTGGGGAAGTAGTACGTGTATAGATCTTTCAAAATGGGTGAAGGATGTGGAGATACTTGTGTCCCATGTAAATGCACATCAAAAGGTGACTTCAGCTGAGGAGGAGTTCAGTAATCAAGTAGCTAGGATGACCCCTTCTGTGGACAGTCAGCCTCTTTCTCCAACCATTCTTGTTATTACCCAATGGGTTCATGGACAAAGTGGCCATGGTGGCAGAGCTGGAGGTTATGAATGAGCTTGACACCATGGACTTCCACTCACCAAGGTTGACCTGGCCACAGCTGCTGCTGAGTGCCAGGGCTGCCAATGGCAGAGGCCAACATTGATTCCCAGATGTGGCATCACTATCTGGGGTGATCAGCCAGTGGCCTGATGGCAGGTTGACTAAACTGGACCGCTTTCTTTGTGGGAAGGACAGTGTTTTGTCCTTACTGGAGTAGATACTTATTCTGGTTATGGATTTGCCTTTCCTGCACATAATGCTTTTGTCAAAACCATCATCTGTGAGCTTATAGAATGCCTGATCTGTAGTGATATATTGTGTACCCTAATAAACTTGCCTGAGGATCAGAGGACAGAGCCAGCCACTAGATTAGATATAGATTAATGGTGGTACACACCTTTAATCCCAGCACTTGAGATCTCATGCTTTGCTTGGGAAGCACACATGCCTTTAATCCCAGGAAGTGATATGGCAGGGCAGAGAAACATATATAAGGCATGAGGAAACAGGAACTCACTCTCTTCAGGCTGAGGAATTCGCAGAGGTAAGAACTAGTGGCTGGCTGCTCTGCTTCTCTGATCTTTCAGCTTTCACCCTGATGTCTGGCTCTGGGATTTTTATTAAAAGATCATCTATATTCGAACAACACTGAATCACTGACCATGGTATTCCACACAGCATTGCTCCTGACCAATGAACTCACTTCACAGGTAGAGAAATGCATCCGTGGGCCCACAGTCTTGGAATCCACTGATCTTACCATGTTCCCTGCTGTCCTGAAGCAGCTAGCCTGATGGGATGGCCTTTGGAAGGCACAGTTACAGCACCATCTAGGTGCCAACAGCCTGAAGGGCTGGGGCAGCCATGAAGGGTAGGGCTGGCTCTCCTGCTACAGTGACCAGCAAGGGGCAGGACCAGTTATCCCAGGGCCAGTGAGGGGCAGGAACAGCTCAGCCCAGCCCTCAGATTTTAATTCGAGTGGTTCCTATGACTCCCTGTGGCAAACTGGGCCATGGACATCATCACACTCCCAGCTGTAGCATGACCACAGACCCAGACATGGCACTCAGCAACAACTTGGTCCCAGATGTCCCTATGGCCCCATTGGCAGCACAGACCACCCGGATCAGTATGGCCCCTGCAGCAGCAAGGCCCTGAGACACCAACATGGTCTCAGATGGGCTGTCTAGACCCTAGGCATCTTCACAGCCCTTGGTGGTAACAGGAGTCACAGACTTCAACTCAGACCCTGGCTGCTGCTGGGCTATGGACCTAGACATGGCCCTAGGCAGCAGCCCAGGCCTGGACAACACCATGTAGCAGTGCAGGCCACACAGATTGGCATGGCCCCGGTGACAGTATGGTCCTCAGACACCAACATGGCCACAGATTGTGACCTAGACCCTGGGGCATCTGTTTGGCCTCTGGTGGCACCACAGGCCACAGACATCAACACAGACTCCGGCTGTGGTAGGATCACAGACCGAGACATGGTCCTCATCAGCCACGTGGGCTCAGATATCATCATGGCCCTAGGTGGCAGTGCAGGACACTCAGATTGACATGGCTCCAGTGGCAGTTTGGTCCTTGAACACCAACACAGCTCCAGGTGATAGTGACCTGTATGTAGCTAGAGTTTTTCTCCAGTCCTGCCTGGCCCATGGTCAGGACAAATCTCTCTCACCCGCCAGTCCCACAGTCGCTCAGACCCAACCGAGTAAACACACAGAGACTTATATTGCTTACAAACTGTATGGCCGTGGCAGGCTTCTTCCTATCTGGTTCTTATATCGTAAATTAACCCATATATATTAGTCTATAAGTTGCCACGTGGCTCGTAGCTTACCGGTACCTTACATCTCTCTTGTCACGGCAGCGTCTGGCAGCGTCTCTCTGCCTCAGCCTTCCACTTCCCAGAATTCTCTTCTCTGCTTGTCCTGCCTATACTTCCTGCCTGACTACTGGCCAATCAGCATTTTGTTTATACAGAGCAATATCCACAGCAGTGACCCATAACCCTGGCATCTGAATGGCTTCAATGATATCAAGAGCCACAGATACCAACCCAGACCTTGGCTGTGGTAGAGCCATAGACCCAGACATGGCCCCCTGCTGCAGCCTGGGCCTGGATGTCACCATGGCACCTTGTGGCAACACAGGCCATTCATATCTGTATAGGCCCAGGTGCAGCATGACCCTTAGATCCCCACCTGGCCTCAGGTGACAGCCCAGACCCCCAGTATTGGCACAGTCTTTGATGGTATCAGGAGCCACAGATATCAACCCAGACCCTGGCTGCTGCAGGGCCATGGGCCCAGACATGGCCCCACACCAGACATTACCATGGCCCCAGGTGGCAGCACAGGCCATCCAGATTAGTATGACCCTGGCAGCAGTGTGGCCCTTGTCACCAACATGGGACTCAGGTGTCTGACCAGACCATAGTCATCTGCATGACCTTTGGTGGTTACTGAAGCCATGGACATCAGCACAGACCCTGGATGCTGTAGGGCCATGGATCCTGCCACGGCCCGTGGCAGCAGCTTGGGCCTGGATGCCATCATGTCCCCAGTGGCAGCACAGGCCACTCAGATCAACATGGCCCCAGTGGCAGTACAGCCCTCAAGCACCAAAATGGCCACAGATGGCAGCCCAGACCCTAGGCATCCCTTGGTGGCAACATAGGTCATAGACATCAACACAGACCCCAGCCATGGCAGGACCACGGACCCAGACATGGTCCTAGGCAGCAGCTCAGGCCCAGATGTCACCTTGGTCCCTGGTGGCAAGCAGGCCGCCAACATCAATCCATTTCTCACAGCCCTTGCTCTGCCTCTTACCACAGCACATGGACCATTCTGCCTCTCTTTCTCCTGCATTTCTCTACTGTAAACTTGCTCATCATAACCGTGAGGACCCAAGTCGCCCTGTGGGTGTCTTTCACCGACCTGAGCTGCATCAGGTGTAATTTTGACCTGGTAAAATACATAATATGTTGCAAGTGTATCGTGGGATAGTTATATAATTATGACCTGGTTATTGTTTTCATTTGGGAATTAAGCATGACATAAGGAGATATGATTGCATGTCAAGTTGACAAGGGGTGAACTTGCGATGGTTACTTTGGCTGGAATTAACGAAAATCCCAAAATGATGGGGTAGGAGGGATTTTTGCTTCCTTAAATCATTTGAGGTGGAAAGGCACAGCTTTGCTCCAGAACTTTTGAGTTTGGAAGATCCATCTCTAATCTGGGCCAAGCCTTTTGCTGGAATCCCATATAAACACACTGAGAAGGAAGCCTTACTCTTTGCTTGCTTGCTCTCAAAGTCAGGTCCACTCCTTCACCGGCATTAGAGCCTATTTCTTTGGAATTCTGGTGTATACTGTAGACCAGCTGAGACAGCCAGTTTCCTGCACTGAATGACTACTGGATTCCTGGACCACAGCCTGTAAGTCATTCTAATAAGTCCCATCTATCTCTATCTCTATCTCTATCTCTATCTCTGTCTCTGTCTCTGTCTCTATCTCTGTCTATCTATATGTATGTCTATGTCTATCTATAGCTACATCTATCTATGAAAGACTCATTCTATAAGTTGTTACTCTAGAGAACCCCGACTAATACAGCTGGAGTTGAGGTCTCCCTGCCTAAGTTTCCTGAGTGTGGGAATGGCTTGGTGACCTGCTGCAGGTCTTTACCTTTTTCTCTGCTCATTTTACCTTTACCCAGTGCTGCCCCAGCTCTTCCCCTTGTCCTTATTATCTCCCTTCTATTTACTTTTTCACCTTATATTTTTTTCTGTTGGTAGTTTTTTTTTTTTTGGTTTTTTTTTTTTTTTTTTTTTTTTTTTTTTTTTTTTTTTTTTTTTTTTTGGTTTTTCGAGACAGGGTTTCTCTGTGTAGCTTTGCGCCTTTCCTGGGACTCACTTGGTAGCCCAGGCTGGCCTCGAACTCACAGAGATCCGCCTGGCTCTGCCTTCCGAGTGCTGGGATTAAAGGCGTGCGCCACCACCGCCCGGCCTGTTGGTAGTTTTACCCTGCTTCTTTTATAATCATGATGAATATGTCAGCACACACAGACTGTCCATGTCCCTTTATGCTATAACAAGTACTAGCATTGGAGGGAAAGGTGCTTTGCAACTGGTTGTTCACAGTGGGCCTGTTCCTTGGTTGTGCTGACTTCTGCAGAGAGTATTCCACTCTTGGAGTGGTATAGGGTGTTGAGCTGGTGCCTAAGCATGTGGGTGGAGGGTCTACTGAGATATACCCTAGTCTAGCAGAGAGAAATAACACCTCAATCCTACTATAAGCTGCTCCACTAAAACATTGCAAATCCTTCCACTGAAGAGATTATGAGTGATTAAACAAGAATTCAGCCAACATCCTAATCCATATACACAAGTCCCAAGAGCTACAAAGAACCAAGGCAACATGACTGCTCCAAAAATTACCAGTCTCACAGTAATGGCCTCCAGCAAAAGTAAACTAGATGAAATCCCAGACAAAAATGCCAAAGGAATTATGATAATAAATATTAAATAAAATCAAAGATGACACAGATAAACTCCTGACTAAACTAGAAAAGAACACAGTGAACAACTGAATGGAGTAAAGATGTCAACATGGGCCATCAAAGAGGGTTCAACAGAGAATTAGAAACACTGAAAAAAATCATTCTGAAATCTTGGAAATGAAAAGTCCAATAAGCAAAGAAATTCAGCTCACTAAGCCATGAGAGCAGAATGGATCCAGTGGAAGGAGTAGACATGTTGGAACATTAAGACAGTGGCAAAGGCAGATTAATAAGAAACCATAAGATTCAAGAGTTTGGTGACACCATGACAAAGCCAAGTCTACAAATTATGACTGCAAAATGAGAATGTCAGGATAAATGCTGTTGTGTGATATTTTGTTTGAGTTTTGACAAATAAAGTTTGCCTGGACATCAGAGGGCTGAGCTAGCCACTAGTTAACACCTGGAGGTCCTTACAGAGGAGACAGGAAGTGACAAGGTATGGTGGAGACAGGATCTCAGCCCCTTTTGGTTGAAGGATCCAGAGAAGTAAGAAGTCGCTGGTGGCTGCTCTTTTGCTTCTCTGATCTTTAAGGTTTTACCCCAATATCTGACTCCTAGTTTTTATTGATAAGATTAAGTAGATTTACACTTCATCTGACATCCAACTTTGGGGGCACAAATTCATGAAAAAGCCACTTGCCCATGGCTTTGTAGTGACTGGCACACACCAGAGCTGCATGCTGTCACCACCTAGCTGCAGAAGTCACCACCAGCTAAGTCTTCCTTTTTTGTCCCCACCAAGCCCTCTGAGTGAGTCTGGGATTTTTCTGTTGCAGCTTCTGTACAGCAGTTTCCGCAGGTACTTGGGCTCCAAACTTCACTGGAGTTAGCCTCTCACCACCAGCCTTCAGGCAGATCCTGCCACACATGCTTCTTCTGCACAATCCCAGGTACATTTTTCAGACAGTCAGCTCCCTCTCCCTGTGGGTTGTGGGCTTTCCCTGGACCCACTCTTTGGGCTGCTGCCACACTAAGTAGCTGCCTTGATACCTGCTCAGGCTTCTACTGCTTTATGCAGTGGCAGCCAGCCTCATACTTCACCATCATTGTCAGCAGATTTGGAGAGACAACTGGAAATGCTTAAAGTGGGGAATTAGCTAAAAAAAAAAAGAGAGAGTTTTTCCCACATTAAAAAATAGGGGAGCTGGAGAGATGGCTCAGAGGTTAAGAGCATTGACTGCTCTTCCAGAGGTCCTGAGTTCAATTCCCAGCAACCACATGGTGGCTCACAACCATCTGTAATGAGATCTGTTGTCCTCTTCTGGCCTGCAGTCATACATGCTGTATACATAATAATAAATAAATAAACCTTTAAAAAAAAATAGGGCCGGGTGGTGGTGGCACACACCTTTAATCCCAGCACTTGGGAGGCAGAGGCAGGCAGATCTCTGTGAGTTCGAGGCCAGCCTGGTCTCCAAAGCGAGTTCCAGGAAAGGCGCAAAACTACATAGAGAAACCCCGTCTCGAAAAACCAAAAAAAAAAAAAAAAAAAAAAAACCCCAAAAAAAAACCAAAAAAAAAAAACCAAAAAACAAAAAGGGAAATAATATTACAATGGAGGTAGTTAGGTCTCTGTGTGATTACACACTGGCTGTTTTAAAAGTAGAACAATTAAAATGAGGGGATAATTAACTTAGCTGTGATTTACATAGTGTTAATTATAACCATTATTGATTTGATAATTCTTGTTTTATCCCTAAGAGAGTTGGTTTACATGAGTGCCAAGATATAGGCCTCAGAAAAGCCCACTACTGATAATATGCATGTCTTACAAATAATTACTAAGGAAATTAATACAATTTTACAATTAATACAATTTTACAAATAATTAATACAACTAATACAAATACTGATAAGATAAAAGCTCTAGAAATATTTACTGAATAAAGCAAAAAAGTGACTGATAATATGTAAACCCTAGAAAAACTTACTATTCAAAAGTCACAAACCTTAGAAAAACTTATTAAAACAGATGATAGAGATATTTAGACACAGACAGAGATATTTAAAGGAGAACCAACCTCACCATTACATTATAAAATTAGAGAGGAACAGCCCAAGGTTATCAAACAACCAACTTTAATTTATTCACTCTTCTTATGGGAACAATTGCCAAATGACAGGTATCCCCAAGGCTGTGTAAGAGCTGACTGGATTCCTGTGGAAATGTTAGATTTGAGGAGATAGATAAGAAAGCAATAGTCTCGTATGGTATGCATTAACCTTTTGTGAAGCAGATGTTAAATTCATGGTCATCTAGTAACAGAATTGTCCCACAAGACTGTAGAGACTTGGTTACAGCAGTATTGGAACCTGGTCCTCAATTACAGTGGAGGACCTGGTTGGTGGAAAGATGAGGCTAGGACCATCGAACAATGAAGTAGGGCTAGAGATACTGAAATTTCCCAAGACCAACTTCTTGGAGAGGGCGATTATGCTGACCTATAAGGACAGTCTCTATATGATGACCACACTCTGGCTCTCTGCTGTGCAGCGGCTTTGAATGCTTGGAATAGAATTGAAGAAGTTGGAAAGAAAACTGAGTCATTTACTAAAGTTATACAGGGCCCAAAAGAAACCTTCAATGATTTTTTTTTTTACAAAGATTGACTTCAGCTGTAAATAGAAAGATACCAAGTTCAGAAGCTAGACAAATAATAATTGAATCTTTAACTTTTGAAAATGCTAATTCACAATGCAAAAGGGTAATTAGGCCTTTAAAGGCAAGATCAGCACCCATAGAAGAATGGATCCAAGATACAGTACATATTGAATCTCATAACCATGATGGGGCTTGGATAGGAGAGATGATTTATTGAAGCTTGAAGAAAAATCAAAATGTCAGGTGTTTTAATTGTGGCAAACAAGGTCACCTAAAAAGGGATTGTATACAGGGCATTCCTAGAAACAATGTTTTTTGTAGGACTAATCTAAACAGAGGCCCTTGCCTTCTGGAGTATGCAGATGGTGCAGCAAAGGCCAACATTGGACCAATGAATGTCAACAAGGGACAGACAGGGTAACCCTTTGCCATTGGGAAATGCCTTGAGGGGCCTCTCACATACTCCCATGTCAATTTTGTTCAGTCATTCCCTGTCACCTTGGGGGAAACTCCTCCCCAGAGTACTTAAAGGACCTAATGATTATTATAAAAAGCCATACTGCTCTGGATGACAAAACACCTTTAGAAGATAAAACAAAAATTTTAGGAGAAAACCATAAAGTGAATATTTTGGCAGACTTCCATAAATGACCAAAGACTAAAGCTAAAGGTACAAATAAATGACATTGTAATTGAAGGTCTTATAGACATAGGGGCAGATGTAACAATACTTGCACCAGAATCTTGGCTTCCAAATTGGCCTCTTCAGAAGGTAAATGCTAGCTTTTAGGGATTGGAACTTTATTTCATGTAAAACAAAGCATGAGATGGGTTGAATGTACAGGGCCAGAAGGACAGAGAGAAAAATTAAAGCCACATGTGGCTAATATGGCAATGAATTTATGGGGATGTGATTTGTTACACCAATGGAAAAGGCAGATTAACATTCTTCCAATCTCAGAAACAAATCCATAAACTAACCTATGTTTCTGGGAAAAATATTAAAAGGTATTATAAAGAACAGTCAACGACCATTCAGGTTGTACAAAAACAGAGCACAACAGCTGCTGATCTTTCAAAGGTACCAATAGCCTTACCTTTAAAATGGTTAACTGGCAAACCTGTCTAGTGGAACAATGGCCTTTGACATTAGAAAAATTACAGTCCTTAGAAGAGCTGGTACAGGAGCAGTTAAATGCTCAACATATTGAAGAATCAACCAGACCTTGGAATTCTCCTGTATTTGTTATTAAAAAGAAATCTGGAAAATAGAAAATGGCAACAGATCTAAGAGTTATTAATAAGGTGATTCAACCAATGGGTTCTCTACAGCCTGGAATTTCCCTGCCTTCTCTATTACCTAAAGGATGATCTATTATAGTTTTTTATTTGAAAGACTTTTTCTTCACTATACCTTCACAAGAAAAGTATAGAAAAAAATTTGCCTTCATGGTGCCTACTTATAGTAATTCTCAGTCTGTTAAGAGATATCAATGCAAAGTTCTCCCACAAGAGATGGTAAACAATCCCACCCTGTGCCAATATCTTCTACGACAGTCATTGGAAATAATTTGTGTATAGTTTCCTCAATCTATAATTTACCATTATATGGATGATATCTTTGTTGGTTAAACAGCATGCTGCTCGTGGTTGGCTACTGCCCATGGAGGAGAGTGCTGGAGGAGAGTCACGAGCCATGGTTACCTTTTTAGAGATTTACTGGGAGAGAGGGGGGAGAGAGAGAGAGGGAGAGCGGGGCGGGGGGGGGGGAGAGGACAGATGGAAGAAAGGAGCAGAAAGGAAAGAGAGGGATGCACAGAGGGCCCACCCACTTTTTAGGCTGGGATGCATTGCAGGCTGATGACGTAATTAAGGACTGAATCCTTACAATCTTACTAGCTGATTCAAATGTAGATAGTTTAGAGAAAATATTTGAAGACATAAAGAAAAATTTTGCCTTGTTGGGGATTACAAATTGCTCCTGAAAAAATACAAAGAGGAGATTCTATTCATTACTTATGATATAAAATAGGTTTACAAAAAATTCAACTCCAAAAGGTACAAATCAGGAGAGATCAATTGCAGACTCTTAATGACTTTCAAAAATTGCTGGAAGACATTAATTGGCTATGACCCACAATCAGATTAACAACTCAAGAACAGAGTAATTTGTTTCAAAACTTAAGAGGTGACAAGGACTTAAATAGTCCAAGAAAATTGACAGCTGAAGCTGAGAGAGAATTGGCTCTGGTAGAAAAGAAATTATAGGATGCACATGTGGATCATTTGGATCCAGAGCTTGATGGCATTCTGGTTATTTTAACTTGTATGCATCCCCTACAGGAATTTTAATTCAGAAAGAAGATAATATCCTAGAATTGATATTTTTACTACATAAACAGAGTAAAAAATTAAAGACCTATGTAGAAAAGGTTTCTGAGTTTATTCTAAAAGGGAAATTGAGACTTCACCATTTAGCAAGAGTAGACCCAGCAGAAATTGTAATACCTTTTACTAATGCTGAAATTTCCTCTTTATGGGCAGAAAATGAACATTGACAAAGAGCTTGAAGTAATGTTTTTGGGAAAGATTAACAGCAAATATCCAAAAAGCAAGAACATTCAGTCTATAAAAAGAATTAACTGGATCCTTCTTCATATTGTATGGGGGACACCAATTTCTGGAGTCCCTACATTTTATACTGATGCAAACAAATTAGAAAAGGCAGGTTATAAATCAGGAAATTTGAATAAAGTGGCTTAAAGCCCTGATGATTCTGTTCAAAAGTCAGAATTATGTGCTATTCTCATGGTATTATTATATTTTTCAGAAGTTCTTAATATAATTACTGACTCTCAATATGCAGAAAAGTTGTTTTACATGTTAGAACTGCTGAATTTATTCCAGATGATACAGAACTGACTTTGTTATTTATTCAGTTACAAGAAATAATCAGAAATAGAAATCATACCTTATTTATACCACATTAAATCCCATACAGGTCTACCAGGCACTCTAGCACAGGGTAATGATGAAATTGATCAACTATTGGTGGGAAATGTGCAAGAAGCTTCAGAATTTCATTAACAAAAACCCACCATGTCAATAGTAAAGGTTTGAAAAAAGATTTTTCCATCACTTGACAACAAGCCAAGGAAATTATAAGAAAATGTCCTACTTGTTACATGTGTAACCAAACTCTCCTACCTGCAGGAAGTAACCCAAAGGGTACTTAAAGAAATGAAATTTGGCAAATGGACATGTTTCATTTGGCAGTTTGGAAAATTAAAATATGTACACCACACCATAGATACATATTCAGGATTTCAATGGACAACTGCTTTGAGTTCTGAAAAGGCTGATTCTGTAATCATACATTTGTTAGAAGTTATGGCCATCATGGGGATACCTGTTCAAAGTAAGACTGACAATGCTCCAGCATATGTCTCTAGTAAAATGAAACCATTTTTGCATATTATTGGACAACCACAATCCTACAGGATAAGCAGTTATAAAAATATCTAATTAAACTCTGAAGTATATGCTTAATAAACAGAATAAAAAGGGGTAATAAAGATCCCCCAGAAATAGATGCATAATGCTTTATTAACTTTAAATTTTCTTATATTTTTGGTTGTGAGCCTAGCCTTTAACGGCTGAGCCATCTCTCCAGCCCAACTTTAAATTTTCTAAATGCTAATGAGAAAGTAATGACAACTGTGGAGAGACATTGGATAATAGAAAAAACTGCAGAATTAAATCAGCCTGTGTATTTTAAAGATATGATTTAATGATAAGAGACATGTCTATTCCTGGCAGCACCAATCTACTTCAGAGTAGATGATGGGCATGAAGAAATTCCATGTGGAGTTTACTTCCTTTGTGGCAAAAGTTAGCCACTGGGCAAGGAACCAAGCTATGTGTTATATTGGGGAAGATGTTTTGCTTTTGTTTCCACAGGAGAAGAAAAACTATGGATACCATCAAAATTGATAAAGATTATATTTGAACAAGAGAGACCTCTTGATTAAAAAAGGTGATAGATAGTTCATCAATCAGCATGACCTTTCAAGCTAAACTAACTTATAAGACTAACAAATGCTTTACATCTGATCAGATATAACTTGCCTTACATATAAAGGAGAAGCTCCCCAAAGTTAGGGTTGGGGCATATTTTTGTTTTTATCTTTCCAGGAGAATGAAGGCATCCAACTAAGGAATCTGAAGATCACTAGACAAATAAGACATCTAAAGAGAAAGGACAAATCATCCAGAGAAAATGTCCTGAGAAAAAGAGTAAATTGGCCTATTGGTATATCACATTTCCAACAGGATAAAATTTCATAAATCTTCCCAAATGTTTGTTTTTTTCTGTTCTCTACAGACATATAATGCAAATGGTCTTTTTGTAGTCCCAGTTCAATTACAAATTAAAGCTGGCTTTGGAGTTGGAGTGTGGCTCTCTCCTCTAAACCCAAGTATACTTGCTGAAAGGAAAATCCAAAATCTTCTCTCTCAGAAGCACCACCTGATATGGGACATAAGAAAAACCAAAATTAGGGACTATTCTATTGCTACTAATCTCATAATTCTTTGGTTTTATTTTAACTCTTTGAAACCTTTCTTAAGGTATAAATATTATATCAAAATTTATAAGATTAACATATATTTGTTTTTCAACCTTTTGTCATGATATTAATGGTCATATAGAGAACTAATTCTAGAACAAGGCTTCATCTAACTTTCTGTACATGATTTCAGGTTTGAGTCTATATCAGGTAAATAGGAATTAAGATTTTTTTTTAGATTTATTTATTTATTTATTATGTACACAGAAGAGGGCACCAGATCTCATTACAGATGGTTGTGAGCCACCCTGTGGGTGCTGGGAATTGAACTCAGGACCTCTGGAAGAGCAGTTAGTGCTCTTAACCTCTGATCCATCTCTCCAGCCTGGAATTAAGTTTTTGTACTCTGGGTGTATATAACAAATTATGGTCTTTTAACCTCTTTGAGATCTGTTGCATATGCATTTAAAATGTTTAGGTCTTCTGCAGTGAACCATGACCATGCCTAACAGTGACCTTTGAAGTCTCAAGAAGGTAAATGGGGCTCCACTATGATGATTCCACCTGGACTATGGTAATGCCACTGAGCTGACAAACGCCACCTAAAGATCGGCTTTGTACTACAAACTGCTTAGGACAATTTCAATAGTGGCTAGCTGAGATGGTCCAGTCTCACAGACTACTGTAGCCAGGACTTGAGACAAGCCATTACATAGAGACTGGATAACAAATAATACAGCTAGCTCTCCTAGGACCTGACAATTATCCCATTTTTTTCAGGGGCCCCTAAAGATGCCTTCACCCTCAGACAGCAAGAAGTAACTTTAAAAACACAACACTCAAATTCCCAAGAGGTGGGATGGGCAGTTTTTGGTCGTTCAGTGGGTTATGGATATTTATCATCATTTAGGGGGGTTGGTTACAAGTTGCTATTGGTAATGGTCAGGAATAAAGCTAAACAAAGGAAATTAGATTCAGGGATCTTATTCTAAAAAGAAAAAGGGGGTATATAGAAATAGGATAAAAGGGTAGATTATTGAATCTACTTTTGTTTTGTTTTGTTTTTGTTTTTTGAGACAGGTTTTTCTGAGTAGCTTTGGAGCCTTTCCTGGAACTCACTCTGTAGCCTGGGCTAGCCTCGAACTCACAGAGATCTGCCTGGCTCTGCCTTCTGAGTGCTGGGATCAAAGGTATGAGCCACCACTGCCCAGCTGAATCTACTTTTAAACCATAAAAAGCAACTACTAGTTTTAAATATTTTACATTGATATGGATTTTTGTATATTGATACAAACTTAAGGTTATTTTTTGTTACAACACATTGTACATATGTTTCTACTCTTGTTCAAGGTATTGTACCTATATGACTCATTTAACAATGTAATATAAATTTCTAGCCCTTGAAAGTTATTATTATCAACTATTTAGGATAGTAAAGAAATGCAGGTTAGTAGTTAGTCACCTATTACAATCAAACTTGTAGTAAGGTTAGGTGTGTTTTCAAGGTCAAAAAGATTTATTTCAGATAGGCAGGTGGTCTTTAAGCACTTCAGAGACCTATAGAATATGGCACTTAAGATGTTTTAATAACATAAGATTCTTCTTTTTTTTTTTAATGATAAGAGACATGTTTATTCCTGGCAGCACCAATCTACTTCAGAGTAGATGATGGGCATTGAATAAATTCCATGTGGAGTTTACTTTCTTTGTGGCAAAAGTTAGCCACTGGGCAAGAAACTGCCCTTGCCTCAACTGCTGACAGTATGCTGTCCAAATTGGACAAGCAGGACACAAAAGAATGTGACTGCTGAACTTTGCCAAGACAGGCAGGACACTCCTTCAAAATTCCTGCTTCACAGAAAAGTCTGTCAGATATTCTAGGCCTGAAGGCTGAAGATGGATGCCCCAACATTGCAGAGGACCTTGGGTGACTGTCCAGGCAGCCAGCTGTTTCTGTAATTTCTTAATTTTGGAAGTTGTTTGCTCTGCACTTCCTGCTTACTCAGGTAGTGTTATATCCTTCTCACATTTCTAATGGAGTTGAAGACTAGATAGTTATAGTTTCCCTTTGTAACGAATTCAGAAAAGACACTCATAAAAGAGATGTAACGTGGTATAAAGTTGAGAGATATCAAAAGGTAGTTTTGGGTTGGCAGTGCAAGTTAGGCTAGAAAGTGAATTAGGTACAACATTTTGGACTCACCAAGATAGGATTGATAATGGAACATTTTCTCTGAATTTGTCAAATGCAGGACTTGAGAGATAGCTCAGAGGTTAAGAGCACTGGCTGCTCTTCCAGAGGTCCTGAGTTCAATTTTCAGCAACCACATGGTGGTTCACAACCATCTGTAATGAGATCTGGTGCCCTCTTCTGACCTGCAGGTATACATGCAGACAGAACACTGTATACATAATAACCGAATTTGTCAAATGCTAAGGGACTAGACATTGTTAATGTAATTATTACCTGTATATTTTTATTGTACTTATTGTATATAGTTTTTCTATGCTAGTTAAAACCTTTGCTTTTTATTTAGACAAAATGGGGAAATGTATGATATTTTGTTTGTGTTCTGACAAATAAAGCTTGCTTGGAGATCAGAGGGCAGAGCCAGCCACTAGTTAATCCAGACTAGTTAGAGGTCTGGAAGTCTGTACAGAGAAGAAACAGGAAGTGACAAGGTGGCACAGAGAGAGGAAGTGATAAGGCGGAGCAGAGACAGGATCTTGGCCCCTTTCAGTCAGAGGATCTGGAGGGGTAAGAAGTCATGGTGGCTGCTCCCCTGCTTCTCTGATCTTTCAGGGTTTACCCCAGTATCGGACTCCTGGTTTTTATTGATAAGATTAATTAGATTTATGCTTCAAAATGCATTAAAAATATTCAGTAAAATCATAGGAGAACATTCTCCAAATCTAAGGGAAAATATGGCCATCCATGTATAGAAAGAATTTGGACTGCCAGCCAAGGCCAGGAAAGACCTCCCATGCTGTATTGAAGCTGAAATACTAAGCAGCCAAACAAAGCAAGCTTATTGAAGGCCAAAAGAAACCCTGAGCCACACATAATGGTGAAGCTATGTGAGCAACAGCAGGCTTGTCAATAGAAACTTTAAACGTCCCCAGAGCACATATCGACATATTTCAAACAAATACTGTGACAGACAGTAGCAGTCAGCCCAGATCACTGCAGCTCATAAAGCATCCTTCCCAATTAAAGGAGAAGAGGAAACTTCTCATGCTAAAGACAGCTTAGCCAGCATGACAGGACCTCATGGCTACTGATTTCCATATGTTAATTTTGTATTCTGTCTTTTTGATGAAAGTTATCAACTCTGGTTTTGTGGTGGAGTCTTTAGGGTCTCTTTGATAAGGAATCATCCATCTGCAAACAGGGCAGTCCTTACAGGCTGCAAACAGATGGGCCATGTTTTAAAGTCAATATTCCAGCCCATATATTTTGATTGGAGAATTGAGACTATCAGTATTCAGAGTTTGCAATAAAAAGTATATATTAAATTCTGTCATTTTGTTGATTTTATAATGTCTGATGCTTTCCAATTTTTCATTTATTTATTTATTTACTGTTCTAATTTGATTTATTATTTCTTGTGGCCTCATGGAAGTGTTCATTTTTTCTCTCCTGTGGATAGGATTCTTTTGAGGGCAATGATCCACCAGGTTGGTTTCCTGGGTGTCACACATCTTGGCTTTATCATTTTAGCATGTGGAATATTCCTTTACACTGTGTGACTATATGTCACTATGATTGGTCTAATATAGAAGCTGACTGACCAATTGCTAAACAGGATAAAGTTAGGTGGGAGAGCCAAACTGAGAATGCTGGGAGGAAGAAGGACAGAGTTTGGAGTCCTGAGTAGACACAGAGAAGCAAGATGGACATGCCGTACCAAAGGTACCAAGCTACACAGCAAAGCGTAGATAAAAATATAGGTTAACAAAAATGTAAGATTTAGCTAGCAACAAGTCTGAGCCGTTGGCTGAGCATTTATAATTAATACTAAGCCTCTGTGTGGTTACTTGGGAGTGGCTTGCAGGACAGAAACTTCCACCTACATTAGCATCCTGACTGTAACTGTTCTAAATTGCACTTGGGTTTGCAGGTCTGTTTCTTTCTCTAGGAAATTTGGGGCTACAGTTTCATTGAACAGTCTTTGGTGTTTTCCCAGACCCTCCTCTCCACTGGGCTTTTGAGTTTTGTCCTTTGATGGCATCTCGGAGTATGTGGGTGTCACGGCCACACTCTTTAATTCTTTTTGTCATTGATGGTTGAGTGCAGCCTCTCATCAACCTTGTCCTCGCCCTCATCTTCCTCCTCCTGCTTGGTGGCCTTTTGGTGACATTTCCCACTGTGCTTCTTATTTGATTCATCGAGTTTTCATCTACAACCTTTCTAGTGTTTTTTATCTTTCTAAATCTCTATTTTCTTGCTGAATTTTTCTATGATGTTGCCAAATTTTTAAATCCATTTCATTGATTTTCTCATACATTTTGGTGATTTTTTTTACTTTATATTGCTGACTTTCCAGTCACTGACCATTTTTACAAAAAAAAAAAAAAATCCATATCTACACACTCATACACACACACACACATACACACACATACACACACACATATACACACATTCACAGACACATACACACTCACACACACAATCACATAAATATGACTTGACATGACGCAGAAAGAGTGGGGGAGTGGGGAGAGACTAATGGGAGGAAATTAGAAGGAAAAACTTCTAAGGAAGTGAGGTTGGGGGTGGGGGTGAGGGTGGGGGTGGGGGAGACCAGGAGAGAAGGTGAATATGGTCAAAGTACCTGATGTCGTCGGGATTGTCTTCATGGAACCCAGCACTATGTACAATGAATATGCATTAGTAATAATAAAAACACAAGAGCAAAGCAAACCAACACAATGGGGAGGCTCTCCACATCAGTGCAGCGAGGCTTCTAAAATATATGTTTACAGAGTAACATTGTTTCCTTTTTTAAAAAATGTAGAGGTGGACCATGGGAAGACTAGACCAGAAACAGCAAAGGACTGACAGGGACAGGGATTGAGGACAGGGAAGGAATCTATATATTTTATAGTTTTGATTTTGGTACCAAAAATTGCTTATTGCATAAAAAAGAAGCCAGGGCTGGGGTGTGGCTCAGTAGCTCGGTCGATCACTGGCCTAGCAGGGCAAGGCCCCAACACCACACAAAATAAAATAAATAAAAACAACAGCAAATCAACCTCAAACTTGAATACATGAAAAGCATGAAACCTGTCTGTCAAATTGCCAATGGAAGTCTCCCTATGGCTGTGGCAATCCACTCTTAGCAGGACACACAGCAAAGATGAAAAGACCCTCGGAACACGGATGGAGTGAGGAGGTGTGGGCAAAGAGCCAGCACGTGGTGGAGCTGGTTACACCGGGGTCCTGAGTGCAGCAGAGGAATCTCTGTTCCCAAGTCAGCCACACGGGGGCGCTCGCCGCCGCCTCATCTCTCCCGAGGTGCCTGGACCTGCAAAGCCCCGCCACCTTCTTCCAGGGTCTCCAAGGAGACAGGACAGTGATGGATTTGGGTGGGTGCAGTTTTCCTTCTCAGTGGCCACCACCTCGTTGTGCTCTGAGGACCGGTGCTTCACTGGAGGGGATGGCTGGTTGGCAGAGCCGCGCACAAGGACCCGGTCCTGGTGCCACTGCTCACCTGTCTTCACCTTGAGACCTCCTGTCTTCCAGCCTGGGGCGACTCTGGAGACAAGGCAGCCAGACAGGACCCTTCCCCCCTCCTACTGCTTTGTCACCAGCTTCTATCCTAAAAGAGAGAACGTAGAAAGAGCAGCAGCCTTTCTCCCTCCCCCAAACTACAAGAAACTACAAGACTCTTCCCTTCTGCTGTATTTCGGTTGAGTGCCTTGCATTGTCCTTATGGGTCATTTGACCCAATGAATCTCTCTTTTGTTTTTGAATATTTGCACAGCTTTGATGGTGTTAATCTTGTGGTTTTGCCAGGCAGTGGTGGCGCACACCTTTAATCCCAGCACTCGGGAGGCAGAGGCAGGTGGATCTCTGTGAGTTCGAGGCCAGCTTGTTCTACAGAGTGAGTTCCAGGACAGGCTTCAAAGCTACACAGAGAAACCCTGTCTCCAAAAACAAAACAAAACAAAACAAACAAACAAACAAAAAAACAAACAAACATTGCCCCAAGTTACTCAACCAGGAAACCTCTTTTTATCTGTCTATCTATCTATCTATCTATCTATCTATCTATCTATCTATCCATTTATCTATTTATATTATGTATACAATGTTCTGCCTGCACGCCAGAAGAGGGCACCAGATCTCATTATAGATGGTTGTGAGCCACCATGTGCTTGCTGGGAATTGAACTCAGGTCCTCTAGAAGAGCAGCCAGTGCTCTTAACTGCTGAGCCATCTCTCCAGCCCCCTCAACCAGGGATCCTCTTATATGGCATCCTCAGTTGAGACTTTCCTCCACAATGAACTTGCAGTTTCACAGGATGGAGCCTTCGGTGGGTGGATCTCACCCCAGGGCACCTTTTTTTTCATCCACTATCAGCTTCTCTTTGATGTCACTCATCTCCTTAGCAGTCACAGCTGCTCTGTCACCTGGCTCTCCTTCTCTGACCCGCAAACCTTTTCTCACCAAACTTCAGACTCACCTATCTTTCCACTTTTCTCTCACTCACCGGAGGCCTCGATGAGAGCAGTGAGCAATAACTGTGCTGAAGCCCAGTGTTCCCCTGCCTGGAGACTTCCTCTGCAAGACACGTCAACCTGTGCTCTTTAAATTCAACCTCACTCATGTTCTCAGGACACAGGCAGAATGCAGTCAGATCTTTTGCCAGAATACCACACAATGTCTCTTAACCCGCCTCCTGATAGAACGTTTCCCCTAAAGCCTCACTGGATCTCAACTGTCCACATTTCCCTCTGCATTCTTGTCTTCCTGGCTCCTACCAAAATGTCCCAATTAATCTGTGCTTACCGTATCCCAGGGCCTTTGTAGCACAAAATTCCAAGCTCTTCCACATGCCTCCCACAAACCAGTTCAAAAAGCCTAAGAACCCCGTGATCAGGATTCTCACAGAAGCAACAATCTCCCCCGCCCCCCCCCACAACAATTTTCTATATTAGTTACAGTTTCTGTCACCATGACAAACACTTGACACAGCAATTCAAGGAAGGCAGGGCTTGTTTTGGCTCATGGTTCTAAGCGGTTCAGTCCACCATGCTGGGGAGGTCTGGTGGTGGAAGAAGTCAGTCACATTGTATACACATCCTGGGTGCCAAGAAAGCGTGTGCTCAGCCGTCCTTCCATTTATTCAGTCCAGGACCCCAGCTCTGCCCACATTCACACATTTAACATGGCTTTCCCACCAGACCCAGGACTGCTCATTGCTGTGGGATGTCCTCTATGCTGTGAATGTGTTGCTATGATTGATTGATAAATAAAACACTGATTGGCAACTAGCCAGGCAAGAAGTATAGGCAGGACTAGCAGAGAGGAGAATTGGAGGAACAGGAAGGTGGAGTCAGGGAGACATGGCCAGCCACCGTGAGGAGAAGCATGATACAGGACACTGGTAAGCCATGAGCCACGTGGCAAGGTATAGATTTATGGAAATGGGTTAATTTAAGATATAAGAACAGATAGCAAGAAGTCTGCCACGGCCATACAGTTTATAATTAATATAAGTCTCTGTGTGTTTACCTGGGGGATGCTAGTGGGAGAGATTTTCCCTGACTGCCGGCAGGCCGGGACACAGGAAAACTTCAGCTACAGCTCATGGCTTCAGTTCACCTTGTGCTACATCTTTGTCCTCCAGTGGAGTAGGAATCTACCCTGGCAGGAGAGAAGTTACCTGATAGGTTTTCTGTAGCCCAATAATAGGTTTCTCTGCTGACACAGTAAGCCAGATCAAGCCAAATTAAAAAAGTATAACAAGTATGTTTGAACAGAGTAACTCCTGGGTGGATTCTCCAGCACCAGAGATGGAGGCCGGGGAAGCCACACGATTGAACAAAAGTGGGGAGATAATATAGCCTATAGGCAAGGGGTGATGAATGTCTGTCACAAGCTGGGTTTGTGCCCCAGTGTGGTCACAAGCTGGAATGCTTAGGTGGGACTTGGGTTGCTACTGGCAGCAGGGGAGGAAGTTGCAGTAGTCACCAGGGATGCTGAACTGGGATTTTGTCGCCTCTTCTTTGTTGGAGATTCTTTGAGAGGGCGGGGTTTGGAGGCAGAGAGGCGGGAATGGGGCTTTTCGGATCATGAAAGGGCAAGCTGGAGGTGCCGACTGAACACCACCCAACGTCAGTGAGATGCCCATCACAGTCCCGCCAGAGTGCCACTGTCTGAACTGACCCCTGTCAATTACACCGGGGACACTAAGAGCAAAAACTGTCTTCTCCATCTCACAGGTCTGAGTGCAGTCTTACAAATAGATCCCCCCACCCCAAGACAGAGTTTCTCTGGATAGCCCTGGCTGTCCTAGAACCAGCTCTGTAGACCAAACTGCCCTGGAACTCAGAGAGATCTGCCTGCCTCTGCCTCCCGAGTGATGAGATTAAAGGTGTGTGTCACCACTGCCTGACAAATAGTCAGTTAACAAGCACTTGTGCAAAGCAATGGTAATGCTGGGGATAGTGATGGTGCTAGAAAAGCCTTGCACCAACCTGCAGTGACCTGCAGAGGGCACCCTGGAGACTGCCTGCCCAGCAGTCTTTAAACTGATGAGGGTGGGCCCCAAGGCGGCCCCTCGGGTTTTATAATAAGAAGAGAGTTGTGCCGCCTGAGTTCTTCTTGCCTAGACCCTCCATCACGCTGCGGTGTGGCTCGAGACTCTCACCAGGTGCCTATGTTCTGCCCTCACACCTCCCACCCTCCTGCATTGTGAGCCGAATCGACTCCACTGTCCCTCCATCCCCCAGGCATGTTACAGTGACAGAACCCACACCAAAAAAGGACAGAAAGGTGCTTTGTGACATTCACTGGTCTCGCGGATGGAAAGTGCTCTTAAGACTGCCTGGTGTTGTCACCGTGTGGGAAGCAGAGATGGGCAGAGGTAAGCCAAGCTGAATGTCCTGGAAGGTGTTCTTTCCCACAAGGCAATGTGGCTAGGGAAGGCTGGCTGTCCCAGCTTAGGCGTCTAACCCTCAGCGGGTGTGAAGGGATGTCTGGCGCAAATCAACCGTTCCCTGTGTGAGCCCCTGGTCTGAGAGTCGGTGGACGTGGTGCTGGATCTGAGGATTGGTGACAGTGTCCTGGGCCCATTGTCTCAGTTCCCAGACAATTCCAGACAAAACCAAAGGCGGTTCTTCAGAGGCACACGGAGAGAGACAGGCTGCTATTTTAAGACAACCGCTGAACTCTTTTTCGAAGCCCTAGAAGCAGCCGCCGGAGCCGACCACGGGGAGGGGAGGGGGTGAGTCACAAAAACCAGGGAGGGCTTAGTGGACCGAGCAGAGGAGGCCTGGGGCATCTGCCTGGGCTGATGGGCAGTTCAGAACCACGGGGCACACCAGCGCCCACCCAAGTCATTTAGGTGATGCCTTCATGCCACTAGAGGGGAAGCTGAGGCAGAGATATGTATAAGGAGGGGGTATAGGATCAGAGGTCAAGGGTGCTTTCCTTTGTAAATGACAGAGGTCCCTTGTTTTGTTTGAGCCAGGGGACATATTGGTAAGAGGAAAACAAATTGTAGACAAACATATACAGCAGGTATTTTGTTTAATAAAGCATATGGCTGAAGAGCCTAAGTTTGAACCCTGGAATCCATATCAAAAAGTCAGGGTGGTGGCTCTCACTCCCAAAGCTGGGGAGGCAGAGACCGGGAGCCCTGGGGCTCATTCGCCAGCCAACATTGCCTGCTTGGTAAGTTCCAGGATAATGAGGCTTGTTTGTTTTGAAGGTGGTGCTCAAGGAATGATGCCCAAGATGTCCAAGGCTTTCCTCTGGTGTCTACACACACACACACACACACACACACTCCAGATACACAAATAAAACAAAACCTGCACCGGGGGCTCTGTTTCAGCAGGTCCATAAACACACCGAGGCTTGGAGAAGTTCTGGAAGGAGACCAGGCTGTCACTTCCAGAGGGGCTGGCGGAATAGGACATGGGGGCAATCTTTGTCAGGCTCCACTGATCTGATAAGATAGTCTTTTTGGAGACTATTGTGTCATGAAAATGCAAGAGACATGATACTTTAAAATGTCACATGGCTTGTTGGTCCTGGCCTCCTCTCAGGAGCCAGGCTCTGCCCCTCCCCCTCAGTGTTTATTGGATTTGTAAGTTACAGAGATGGGATAAAATGCTAATTTAACAACATGCTTCCCCTCCCTTTGCTCAAATGCTCAGGGAAGAGGCCTTTTCCCAGAATGCCTCCGACTTCCAGGAACTTTGTAAGCCCCGGGGACAAGGCTTGTGGGTGCAGCCTTGTGCTGGCAGGTGTGGAGGGTTATAACTGGCCTCCTCTTCAAACTTCTGGTCTGTCTGTCTGTCTGTCCCTCTCTAGTTTGCACTCCTTCCCAGACTGCAGAAGGGTGACCATTCCACTCCATTTGGTGCACACACTCCAGGACTTTCCCTCTGCCTTGCTATGTCAAAAACAGGTCATTATTGAAGTATGGTTACCTATTGGTAGTCTCTTTCAAAATTAATTTTTAGGGCCCCACTGAAACCAGAACACATTCTCTTGGGGTGAAGGGAAGAAAGAAAAGGTGAGGTGGAGTCATTTTGAGTACCTCATCTCCAGAAAGTGCATCTAACAGTGTGATGTGGGCCTCAGACCTTCCCGGTGTGGTCTCAGCTGGCTGATGTCTGGGATGCAGCATCTGGGATGAATGGGTCTCACAGAGACCTCATGTAAAATGGCAGCATTGACCCTAACTTCCATCTGTTCCTGTGTACTTCATCACGCTGGGGAACGGCAGCACCTCGTATGTGGGCTACCAGAAGTACCTGAAGTTGCCGTCTGTGACAGACACCGGAGACAATCAACCCAGAGCCAGAAGATCCATTCTGGCTTCCAGTTATGGAGGCTTCAGTCTGAAGTTATGGGGCTTCTTGTGTGTAGGACTGTGGGGAGCTGGCACGTCACAGGGCAGGGATGGTGGTGTGTGGAGTAGACATGCTCAGCTTAAGGGCAAGATAAAAATGAAAGAGAAAAAGAACGGGATCGGAGTCTTACTATCCCCACCATGGTACCCTTCCAATGACCTCAAGACTTCCACCAAGCCCCACCTAGGAAAGTTTCCCCACAATGAGCCAAGCTGGGGACTTGGCCTGAACATTGGTGGGCTGGTTAGTTTTTTGTCAGCTTGAGATAAGCTAGAGTCATCTAGGAAGAGGTTGAGGAATTGAATGTAGCAGATTGGCCTGTGTGCAAGTCTGTTGGACACCTTCTTGATTAATGATTCCTGTGGGAGGGCCCAGACCACTGTGGGCAGTACCACCCCTAGGCAGGTGGTCCTGGGGCAGATAAGAAAGCAGGCTGAGCAAGCCATAGGGAACAAGCCACTAAGCAGCAGTCCTCCAAGGCCTCTGCTTCAGTTCCTGCCTCCAGGTTTCTGCCTTGAGTTCCTGTCCTGGCTTCCCTTCATGATGGACTAGGAGCTGTCGGGTTGCTTTTCGTCATGGTGTTTGTCACAGCAGCAGAAAGCAAACTAGCTCTCTCTGTGTCACCAGCCTTCGTCACCTCCCTAACCCTCTCCCGTCCAGGTAAAGCTAGAGGGAGGGGATAGTGTGAGCAGCCGGGACCATGTTTCAATACACATTCATGGCCCTGGACTACCACAACCCTGTCTGTAGGCTCCAACTGCAAAGATGAAACAGAATTTACAAACTTTATTGTGTGGCTTGCAGACCAGAGAATTGGAGACAGAGGTTACTTAAGAAACATCTATAGTAGTGACTGGCCCGTGACTTTGGAAAGTATCTGCAAGATACTTTCAGGATTCGGGATCAGCAAGGGCAAGAGGCAACTGACTGACTGCTTGGCTCAGCTGTTAGGACTGGAACATGAGATAACACTGAAATATACAAAGACTCAGCTTCTGGTAACATAAAAAATACCAACAACATAACTGGTCAACCTGGATGTAAAGGGTTTTAAGGCTGGTGTGGTAGCTCTAACTGCCATCAGCTTTTGCCGAAGGTTGATGACCTGGCGATGCTTTGAGGCAGTTCACACTCTGGTTCAGGAACCACTAACACTGGATGCATTTGGTAACACAGATCCAATGAAAGAGGGCCTGCCTGTGGCTTTAGACAAACTCCTTCTTGGTTTTGACACACGGGAGAGCTGCTCTTAAGGAAGCTCCTCTTCAGATTCTGAGGTTGTGGCGTGGAGACAACTGCAGAAAGATAAACCCCAGAGTCATAGTAGCTATTCAGGTAATTATTGCTGATCCAAAGATAGACCACAAACTGGGGAAGGTGGGAAGATATATACATTTGGATTTCAGCTTCTCGCCTGCTTCCTACAACTGGGAACCATGTACGCTTCCAGCGTATGTTTGGCAATCAAATGACACTTTTCAAGGGAGGAATCCCAGAAGATTGACTGTCCTTGAGATTTATCACCAGAAGTTTGGGAAAGTGAGTCACAGAAAGAATAAAAGCTAACGAGAACATCTGGGGACACTCCAGGCACAAGCCACATCAGGGTGTAAGCGGTGCTGAGCTGTAGTGGTTGAGGGAGAAAGGCAAGAGCAATCCGGTCTGTGCTGGTTCACACCCACTCTTCTCTTCCTCCTGAATTTACGGAAGCCAGGGTCGGGTGACTCCTGACCTCCGATACTGATCTAGTCACCTGAATGCTTTAAATGCCACATCAGTTGGACAATGTTACAGGCCTGTCATCCCAGCACTGGACAGAGGGAGGCAGGAAGATGGGGAGTTCAAGGTCACCCTGATCTACATAGCAAATTCTAAGACAACCTTGGCTACATAGAGCGAAACCAAACCAAACCCAAATCCCCAAGTCTGTGTGGGGCTGCTGTGGGTGGAAGGCTGTTGTGTGGCTGGAGCCAGCTACAGATACTAGGTCATTCTGGTTTGCTGTGGGAAGAAGACAAGGTGCCATAGGAGCCTTGTGGTCCTGCTGGATGGCCTCTGGAAAGCAGGTATGGGAGCAGGAGCTTTCTGTGGACTGAAGGAAGAGGCTGGGGCTCCTCAGAGTGTCCTGGGGAGGAAGCTTTGGTGCGGGGGTGCAGGCAAGTCTATGCAGGTCCTCACTGTGAGGCTATTAGCCACCTCTGGTCCTGGTCGAGGGGTCTTGGGGGAGCCTCTGGTTATACAGATAATGTAAGGATGGTTTAGACTATCAGGTATCCATTCCTGGTTGTGGGAGCTTGGGGAGCCCCTGGATGTAAGAGTCATTTAGATGACTAACCACCCCCAATCCTGGTTGTAGACCTTGGTATGGCCTGGCCCAACAGATAATGCAGATCACTGGGCTATTAATCACTTCCAATTCCCAGCTTTCTGGATGGAAGAACAGGTTTTACATCTTTCCCATTGGAAAGACAATCCTGCAAGCTTAACATTCCTGGTTTCTCTGGAGATCTGTGGGTGCAAGAACCTTCATGCCATGCTTCTAACAAAAATGGGACTATGAGACCCACTACCTCACTTCTGAGAAACAAATGGGGGCCAGGGATGTGAACTAGCTCTTGCTCCAGGGTCTTATCACAGCAGATCAAATATCACATGGAGTCACTCATGCCAAGACTCTCATACCAACCTGGAATGGCTATCCTTGGTTGTCAACTTGACTACATCTGGGATTAAAACCAAAGCAGCTGGGTATGCCTGTGAGGGATTTTTTTTTTCTTAATTAAACCATTTGAAGTGGGAAGACCCACCTTTAATTCAGATCTTTTGAGTTGGGAAGACCCACCTCTAATCTGGGCTATGCCTCTGGCAGTCTGTATAAAGGACAGGAAGAAGGGAGCTTGCGCTTTGCCTGCTTCCTCTTGATGGCACCTCCAGTCCTTCACTGGTGTTGGAGCTTCTTGGGATTCCAGCGTTTACTGAAGACCAGTCGGGACATCCAGCTTCATGGACTGAACAGCTACTAGATTCTAGGTGTTCTGTTGGTAGACAGACTAGTGAAAAAACAGCCTGTAAGCCATTCTAACAAATTGTGTGTGTGTGTGTGTTTTCTTTCTATCAGTCTGTTCCTCTAGAGAACCCTGACCAATACAAGCCAAGATGGAGGCATCTCACCACCCAAGAAGTCAAGAGGGAAACAGCTGACTTCCCTAGTAGGTGTTTCCTGACGGAGTTCCCTCAGCTTAACACACACACACACACACACACACACACACACACACACACACACGCCTGAAGTGAGCTAATGCTAACCAATCAGCTACTTTCCTACAGTTCTGCCCCCTGTCCCTGCCTTGAAGAGTAAGCAACTTCTGGTGCAGCCAAGCTGTCTTTTGTTCTCTGTTCCTGCTCCTCTCAGTTGTCTGTGAGACCTGCCTCCGCTCAGACTCTGAGACACCCTTGATGTCTTGTGAGATGAAGTTTGTCCAGTTCTAGAATCACATCAAGCCGACGAAAATCTTTAAAAGATATTGTTGTTTCAGCCTTTGACAAGTGGAATCGATAATCAGACCACTTGGCTCTACACGTGGGCTCAGCCCGTTCTCAGCTCTGCACTGTGAGCAGGTCCCTGCTGGGCCATGTTCTTCCTCCGACCATACCACAGCACATCCTCACCTGTGGTTCTCATCCTGCCGTGGGTCCTCTGCTCTGACTCGGGGACCTCCCTGTGTGAAGGGGACTCATGTTGTAGGTCAAGCTTGCATTTGACGCATGTCAGTCAGCTGCTGCATGCCGGCACCCATGAGAAGCCTTGGGTTGCAGGTGACAGAAGGAAAACGCATGGCCCCCAGCTTGAAGGTCACTCCATCCAGACTCTGGGTTTCTCTTGTGATGAGGCCTCTGCTATGGGGCAGCGCTTCCCTACGTGGCTGCCCACAGTGTCCAGACTGACACCCATCTTCAGCCCTTGGAGCAGGCAGGAGCCAGTGTCTCTTAGCAGCGTCAGCCAGAACGGGGTCTGGGCAGGCCTCTCATGGTGGGACAGATCAGGACCCAGATGGTCTCTTTCAGTGGTCCGACTCATCACAGGACAACTGTGGAGTGAGGTTGGTGAGCGTCCCTGCCTGTCAAGTGGCCTGAGGGCTGGGGAGGGCAGAGGGCAGTGAACCACCCTGCCCTGGAGGCCTCAGGATCACTGAGCCCAAGGAAGAAAGTAACTCCACAGAGTGCAGGAGAAGATGTCGGACTCAGCGACTTCCCACACATCAGAGTGGGCCACTGTGCTTCAGAGTTCATCTGGAGCCCCAATTTTACAAGCAGAGGTCTTAGTTCCAGACCAAGGAACCAGGGAAGTCAAGTGATCTGTTTCTACAGCCCACAGCTCAGTGGCCGAGCTGACGATGGGATGCAAGCACCCGTCTCCTGGTGCATCATCAGCCAGGTGTGAGACTGTATTAGGGATTTTTCTCCTCATGTGGGAAGAAAAAAAGGCCTGACAGAAGCTAAAAGATGAGAAGTTTATTTTGCCTTCTAGCGTTAGAGGGTCCAGGGCATCATGGTAGGGAGGGCATGGTGGGTGAGGAGGGTGGGGTGGGTGGGTGGCTCTGTCCATAGTAATGGGGACTTGGAGTACCAGCTTGATTACACAGCCCAACAGGGAAAGGGTGTAACTTTCATAGTCCTGCCCTTAGAGATCGTTCCTACCACCCAGTCCTACCTCCTAAAGGCTACACAGCCTTCAAAACACAGAACCAGCTGGGAACAAGCCAGAGACTGACTGTGTTCAAGGTCACACTGTGTGGGGTAGACTGACATTTCTGTGGAGAGGAGCAAGGAGGGACACCCCTCACTTAAGGTTTCATGTCCTAGTGGGCTGGTGGAGGGTCCTGGGAATAGGCAATGTCTTCTGGAGCTGAATCTGGCTTCAAGCCGTGGCTTGGCATGTAGGGGAATTCTATAATCTCTCCCTAAATTCTTAGTGTCATCTTTCTGATGCCATAGGAAAAAAACAGTCACAGGCAGACAGACCTGTCCCTTACTGTGTGATCAGCCAGATGTTCATGTTTCTGACTGCTCACCTATAGAAGGAGGTGGGTCACCTGCCTCTCTAGCCTAGGAGGAAGGGAAGGCTGAGGATGTGTAAGGGGGCCAGAGCCAGAGCTAACATGTTCGTGGCTCTCAATGGAACAGGCAGATGTCCAGCTCTGGCTATGTGTTTGACCCCAAGTCTGTCTCAGGGTCACTTTGGGGCTTCCTGGGGAGGAATGGGATTCTGTCTGGCATCTGAAGATGAGTTGGAATTGCTTCTAGAATGATCCAAGCCAGCCTGGGCATGCAGCTCCCAGTCTGCTTTGCCCAAAGGCCTTCCACGGTCTTGGGAGGCTCTTCCCTGATCTCCAAGCAGAGGATTAGTGGGGTGATTCACCTGTAGAGTGAGGCCAAGTCAGAGTCCAGGCACCACAGAAGAAGAAAGACTCCTTCTACCTCAGAGACAGTGAGACTCTGAAGGCACATCATGTTGTCAATTATTCACAGGTCCACAGGAGCCTGAGCAGCAAGCCCTACTGGTACAGAGTGGATGACGGGCTAAGAAATCAACGATGCCTCACCCCAGGGCTGATGCTGGCAATGGTTTCTCCTGACCCCAAGAGATCTTTCCCAGAAGAGCTGCATTGCAGGGGCAGGGCATCTTACACAGTCATGTTGTCACCTGGGATAGACTGTCATATGACCAGAGAGGTGATGGTGCTATGGTGCAACCAGCCCGGAACTAAGTGGAAGGGACGGTGTTCATTTAATTGGGAAGTGAAAGTTCTTGAGCTTCTCAGGGTGCTCAGTGGCAGGCCTGTGCTGGGCCTGTCAGTGTGCACAGCTGAGCCCTCCCCTCAAGGCCTTTATCTGTGGAGCAATAGACAATAAACAAACAGACACGCAGAATTATTTTAAGTAAGAGAAGTGCTATGAAGAAAACAAACGGAAGCCTGTGCACCAGCCCAGCCTGGTGAGTGACCCAGGCCTCATCCGCCCACCCATGATGTCCCCACACTCCCAGGCCTAGCTGGGGCCACACAGCTTGCACACCCAGCCAGCCAGATAAATGTAGCTCTCGGCTCTTTTTTGTTTTCAGTAGATGGAGACTATAAATGCAGAAAATAAGTGGCCATGGGGTGCCCAACCCGAACTGGTACATCTGCAGCTCAACTCCTACACCTAAGCCTCAGAGCACGTTCTGAAAGAGGGACAGAAAGACTGTAGCAGTCAGAGGGCCAGGACATCTGCTGCAAGACCGTGTCATCTGGGGATGATAGGGAAGCTACACCCTGAAATCGCAACAATATGACTGTCGTGACAATACCCGCTGGCATGCCAAAGGAGTGGGGGCAATTTCACAAGGCCCTGCCTCTAGCCGAGGAGCTGCAGGCAATCAATGGCTACTGAGAGAGGAAGGGTTGGTTTTCTCCAGGGACGAGGCTCCTGGGAGGTTGTCTAATCCCGAGTGGTCAGCCCTAAACACGTGTATATATGAGCAACAATAGATGAACTCGGTAGATTGCAAACATGCATCTGTGTGAGTGTGTGTGTGTGTGCACTCGTGTGCGTGTGTGTGTGTGCGCGCGCGCGCGCATATGTGTATGTGTGTGTGTGCGCGTGCATGTGTGTGTGCGCATGCGTGTGTGTGTGTGTGTGTGTGTGCGCGCGCATGTGTGCGTGTGTGTGTGTGTGTGTGTGTGTGTGTGTGTGTGTGTGTGTGTGTGTGTAATACTAATAATTAAAGAAGAGGCCATGAGAGGGAGCAGGTAGAATATGGGAGGAGTTAGTGGGCAGCAGGGAGACAGAGGGATAGAAAAAAGTGTAAATACAGCTCTCACGTGAAATTCTCAAAATTCTTTCAAATAAAAAACAGACAAATGTTGAGTGGTTGTGATGGCACATTCCATTAATCCCAGCACTCAAGAAGCAGAGACAGGTGGATCTCTGTGAGTCTGAGGTCAGCCTGGTCGACAGAGCCAGTTCCAGGACACCCAGGGCTATTACACAGATAAACCCTGCCTCAAAAAACCAAACCAAACTAAAACAAAACAATCTGCCTCCCCCAAAAAAAACCAGACAAGTGGGGAAGAGAGTACAGGGAATGAGAGGTGGAGAGAGATGAGATGCGCTCTCAGTGGGGTGGCTGAGAAGGAGGAAGTGACCTTGGCGCTGAGGTCAGAAGGAAGCAAGGCACTAATGGTACAGACCGGGGAATGGCTGGCAGAGAGGCCTGAGGCCACAGGCTCCTGGGGTGCTCAGAACAATGGGAGGATTGTGTGGTAGGAGGGCCCAGCGTGGAGGCCTCCTTCCCTCTACACATACACTGGAAAGCATGGAGTTCCCTGTGAGCAGGGGAAAGCTGACCCCAGAGCACGTCTGGATCCATACAGGTCTGCATTCTCTCAGCTGGCTTCACCCCATCACCTTCTTACATGAGCCAGGCCTGGGGTGCAGCACCACATGGTCCTGGGGACCTGGGGTCCCCACCCCTGTCTCATGCCTGAGAAATCCCAGGCTTGGCTTTGCCAGGATCACTTACAAAGGGTCTCACAGCCACAGACAGTGGGAGTGGTCCATTGGGAAGGGTGTTTGCTAAGTCTGCTTGGATCCCTATGGGACAGACATACATGGCCCCATCTCTTCTCACTCTGTGTCCCAGGACCTCAGACCCCACCAGCCATTAGTGTTATCAGTCACTGATAGGGAATAACAGCTCTTTTGATGGGAGTTTCCATGAGAAACCCATCTCTGTGTCTGTAACTTCATGACCTGTGACCTGTGACCTATGACCTAGCACCAGATGAATAGCCAGAGAACAGAAGGGACATGTTTTCAGTGTCAGTGAAGTGGCTGCCACTGACAAGTAGGTGTCACGCTCCAGTTTCCTGGCTGAGGGGAAAGTGGAGGCAGGGGGATTGGAGTTCAAGGCTATCCTCCCCTGTATACCAAGTTTGAGATCAGCCTGGGTTACACAAGACCCTGTCAAATAAAAAACAAAAATCAATAAGTGAGCAACCAAATGAAAGTCTGAGTTGTTCTGTTATCCTCGGCCATGCCTCAGTTCTACATCTTGGAATTTGTCCAGGTGAAGTCACGAGATAAGTGCAGAGATGAGCATGTGGGAAGCAGGAATTCCATCACTTGTCCGTCAGTCTGATCTGTCATCATCAGCCTACTCATCCTCTATCTGTATACTCATCCCCTCATTTATCACCTCTCCCTATTTCAAGACAGATAGAATACAGATACAGTTTTTTTTAAAGTGACTTTCTTACCTTAACTTTTAAAAATGTAAGTGTGAGCCGGGCGGTGGTGGCGCACGCCTTTAATCCCAGCACTCGGGAGGCAGAGCCAGGCGGATCTCTGTGAGTTCGAGGCCAGCCTGGTCTCCAAAGCGAGTTCCAGGAAAGGTGCAAAGCTACACAGAGAAACCCTGTCTCGAAAAACAAAAAAAAAAAAAAAAAAAAAAAAAGGGTTAATTTAAGATAAAAACTGTATGGCCTGCCACAGCCATACAGTTTGTAAACAATATAAGTCTCTGTGTGTTTACTCGGTTGGGTCTTAGCAACCGTGGGACTGGCGGGTGAGAGAGATTTGTCCTGACCGTAGGCCAGGCAGGACTGGAGAAAACTCCGCTACATGTAACTCTTCCAAGGGACGCATGGGTATCAACTGTCACCAGGGTGGAGTCCCTTGACTTTAGCGAGAGAGCATGTCTGTGACAGCCACACCCGACTATGCCACATGCTGGGGCAGATGTGGCTTCTTTGACACAGTGTGGACCCAGCCTTTGTCACTCAGGAGCCCTGTGCTGTGGGGGTGGGTCACTTAGTCTTGTGGGGGCTTCTGGTTGGCTTTTCAACCATGAGAATGATGACCCCACTAGGTTGGGTGGGTGGTGGTGACGGGTTGAGGGCAGGCAGTGAAGTGCCTTGAGAACAACTCAAGGAGGAAGAGGCATTGTGCTTTCGGAGGTCCATCACTCATGTGAGGAGGAATCAGTTACTGTAGAACCCTAGGTCTGTGCTGAGTCTCACCCAAGATTCCTGAGACCCCATTGCCTGTGGTCCTGTGTCTTCTGGGCTTGGGCAGCTGGGATAAGTCCTACCCCCTCTTGACTTGGGTTTCCTGGTGACTGTGTGATGAAGCCTGTCTTGCCTGCCTGGCAGGGGAAAGCATTGTAAGTGGGATGAGAGGGGTGTGCATCAGAGGAGAGGACAGAGAGATCCATGCTCTGTAGGACCACCAGCAAGTTATGTGAGGAGGGCTGCACCAGCTTTTCCTCCAGGCTGGCGAGCTCTGGCATCCTAACCACAGATCAATCTCCTGTGCTCTGACCTTGTTCTGGGATCTGTAGGACAGTCTGTGGCACCATGGAAGAGCTGAAGGGACATAGCTCAAACCATCGGGGAGGGAGGAGGAAGGGTTCAGATCAGGCAAGAAGATAGGTCCTTTGAGGGTCCCTTGGCCAGGAGAAGTCACTGGGCCCAGGGGCTGAAATCTGGAGTCGGGTAGGGTTTCTTACAGGAGGGCTCTGAGCTGAGAGCTGATCTGTAGGCCTGCATAGGGCCAGGAAATGGAGAGAACACAGTGGGGCGATTCCCAGGAAGCTTCCAGCAGGAAAGTAGTTCACACCAGAGGAGCACACTCAAGATGGCCAGAGGAAATGCAGCCAAGGGGACCACTAGAAACAGGGACCTCTGTTGCTCTCCTCAACCATGTAGGAGTTCTGCCTTCTTGGGATTCAGAGAGGCTGAAAAACCTGCCTAAGGGTGTTCAGCCTGTAGGAGAGTCAGACGTTAGGTTTAGGGGAAGGTGGCTGAAAACACACCTTGACAGCCATGAACACCTGGTTGGGGAGCAGAGGTGTGTACACTCTGCAGTAGGGATCTAGAAAGGTCTCAGAGTTTAGCAGGACCTTGGTACTCAATGTCAGAAAGCTAAGGACAGTTGCCAAGGACAATGTGCCAAGGCCTGCATGTCATCTGTCATATTTACTTGAGGTCAACAGAGAGTGGGCAAGGAACACAAATCTACTGGGACTTGTTGGGGGGGGGGGTCTCTTTGGTCTTTGGAGGAGGTTCTTCCCAGGGCTTTTGCTTCCTGAGTCAGGCAGGAGACAGAAGTCAACACTTCCACTCTGAGAGGCAGGAAGTTCACTGAGGCAGCTTGGTGGGAGGAGCCAACAGCACTTCCTTTGCTCTGCCTCACTTCCTGCTCTATGGTGTGGGCTGTCACAGTGACCTGTTATTGACGGCCAATGTGCCTGGCTTTCTTTTTGTGATCAATTTAAAATTAACATGTTACAATATTAGTTCATTTAAAGAAGGAAATCATTAGTAAATAATGCAGGAGAGACGGGACAGGGAGGGACTGGGGACGTGTGGACCCCTGTGACACAGGAAGGCAGTGGTCGGGGATCTCCTGTGATCTTCAGAGCCTCTAGGAACAGGGACCAATATTCTTTTTTTTTTTTTTTTTTCAGCAGAGAAAGACAGCCAAGGTCATTTACTGTTGGTCCTAAGTCTGAACCTGGATGTCTCCAGATACAGCTCACGTTTCAGCCCCTGGGCTGAGTCTGGGTGATTTTGAAACTTTGAACTCTGTAGCCGGTGCTGCTCACCTAGGCGAGACAGTGGCCTGCTCACCCATGCATGGCCTTGGACTGTGTGGGCCGGGGCTCCTTTTAATGCAGGACCGATGCTGTCTTTCAGATGCCCAAAGGGTTGAATGAGGTGTGTCTGCTATAATCCCCAACTTAGAAGAGACAGCAGAAATCCCCAGAGCAGGGAGTAACTCTCCCAGAGTCCAGCAGGGGGAGAGAGGAGGAGGCAGGGGCATGGCTGTGGACTGCCAGCCATACCACCCCTCACTGTCCCTAGTACTGTCCCCTCCCGGGTGAGAGTACCCCACCCCCTTTGCAGGGAGTCTGGAAGGAACCAATGGGCCTAGAGGGGGTCAGGCCCATGGGGAGGAAACTCATATTTCTTAGGCCTGTGGACTTTGCCAAGATCTCCAGAAGCAGCCGACTTGGGTACAAGGGCGGGTGCTTTCCTGTGGGAAAATGTGGGGCGTTTCCACTTATAGCCCAATAATTGGGTCCAGCGAGGTCCACAGCACAGATGACATCATTCTGTCTCGCTGGCCTTTGGGGCTTAGGGACCCTCTGGGAAAGTGGTGGGGTAGGAAGGGCTAGAGGCCAGAGGCTCTGGAAGGGACCACAGTTAAAAACAGGAACAAGTTTTGGGTGGATGTGGACTGAGCCAAGGACGGAGCCGTTGAAGCAGGCTAGCCCAGGGAACACAGTGCATATCAGAGTCAAGGGACCAGGCCTGGAGGCAGAACTGGGCAAGGAGTTTGGAAGAACGAAAGGGCAATGGAAAGGAGCCACCGAGCCCGGGGGAGAGCTGTGCGCTGTGACGCTGGATGCAGTTCAAGACTCAGTAAATGCTGTTTAATTGTGGGGACAATACAGGCAGCTGGGGCATCTGTGTGTCTAGCTTCCCTCACAGCTGGGGGTGGTGGGGGTTGCCTAGCTGATACAGCCTTAGGCTCCTCCCGAAGAAAATGACTGGTCTCTTTGAGGGGCTGGGGTACCCAGCCTCGGGTGTGCTCCATGAGCAGTGCCCTGAACATGGCTGACTTCTGCCATGTTCTAAGCCTGTCTCTGGCATGGCCATCTGCAGTTGCTCCCGACCCCCACAGGGCCGTCTCTGCTGCCTCAGCTTCTACAAACCCTCCGCCCCTTCCCCTCCTCCCAGCAGTTCTTCCCAGGACCCTGCAATTACTCATGGCTCCCTGCCACCCCCACCCCACCCCCGTGGGCCCCGGAGCCAGCTGTTTGGACTCAGATCTCAGCCCACCACTTCCAGCCCTGTGTGACGTTCCTCTGCAGTTGTCCCTTAGTATAGGCAGGGGAGGCACCAATCTCCCCGTGGATACTAACCACCACTGCCCAAGCCCCTTACATAAAGCAGCAGTGTTTGTAGGCAGCCCATACTTCAAGGCATCTCTAGATGGATCACAGCACCTACGGAGATGTGAATGAAGCTATTCTTAGAAGGGTGTTTAGGTACAGCAGTGATTTTTTTCTTTTAAAGTTCCCACATGTCCCGTACAGATATAAATATTTTTGATCCAGATTGGTTGATTCTGCAGAGTCAGGACTGACGTATGTGGAGGGCTGGCCGTGTAGAAGAGTCAGGACAGTCACCTCCTCCTGCCATTACTGCCTGGGCATGTGTGTGGGGTGGCGGTAAGTCTTAGTGCAGAGCCTGGACTGTTGAACTCATTGCTCCTGTGAAGACAAGCGGCAACTCCCTGGTGTGGCCCATATCCTCGTCAACAGTCAGTCCTCTCTGGTTCTGGTCTCTCTCAAACCTTTGTGGCTTCATGCTTGTCTGTTCTCAGCTTGGGATGCCCTCTGCTCCCTGCCAGCCTTCTTCACCCACCTGCTTCCACTTGGCACTTGAAAAATGGATTATTTTTGTCCCCTTCTCTAGGAAGCTACCCTTGGCTCAGCCCTCAGCCCCAGGCTTGCCCAGCCTGTGTCCTTCCCATCACTGTGACAGCCAGTCTCTCACAGCCCCTGTCTGAGCTCCTTAGGGACCCACACAGTATCTTTGCCCTCACCATCCCTAAGCATCCTCGGAGACTGAGGCAGCCTCAGAGCCACAGCTGGCAGACTAATGCTGATGTAGATGTGGTCCAGGCATCATGCCGCATGCTGTGCCAGATCCTATGCTCAGGGTGTCTTCTCCCAGGTGCGAGGACTGCCGGGAAGGTTACTTGAAAGTGTCAATTTAGCTGAGATGCTAAGCCCAGCTGTTTATACGATGTGGTCTAGATGTCACCATCGGCATTTTGTGGAGGACATTAAGTGGGAGACATCACCCTTAATCACATGGAGCACACACTGCCAGCTGAAGTCTTGAGAGCAAAGACTGAAGCCCCCCAAGATCTGGACACTCCGCCTGCATGAGGGGACAGTAGCTATTCATTCTGATGGTCGCTCAGATTCAGGATATGCCACCCCTAAATCATGAAAAGATTCCTTATGTGAACCCCTCCCTAATGCCCCCAATAGTCCTGTTTCCCTGGAGAAATAGACAGGCAGCTGGGGCTCAAAGAGGTTATGTTTCACGGCCAGGGTCAGATAGGGCTCAGCAGAAGGGCCAAGGCAACACTCCAAGGAGCCTCAACAGAGCCAACCTTCCTGACCCTGCTGGTGCCATGACCCGGATCTGAACACAAGCTCAGACTCAGACTTCCTGAGCCAAGAGAGCTGGTCAGCGAGGTCCCCTTCTCAACGAGCCAGCACAGTTGAACAGATGTACAGAGCAAGGGGAAGGGTAACCATGGCACACCAGCAGCTTCGGAGCGGGGCCCTCTGTGTGTAACATGGCCATTGCCATTTTGAAATCAGAGCATCTGTGACAGCCCACACAAGACCCTCCCAAGATACCGCCCTCTGACATTCCCTCGTGGAAGGGGGAAGGGCTCATGACTCAGAGGGATGTAGGCAGGAGGGACTCACCAGGCTCCCCGGGCCCCATCTCTGATAAATTAGCTGTAAAGAGTGGCTGTGGGGAGACACTCAGAGGAATAGTTGATGGAAGTTGTCCACATTCTTGTGAGGGACCCTAATTAAATTCACTGACTCATTAGGCAAGACACGGATGGAATTGTTCTCTCTCTCTCTCTCTCTCTCTCTCTCTCTCTCTCTCTCTCTCTCTCTCTCCCTCTCTCCCTCCCTTTCTTTTTCCAGGACAGTTTCTCCTGTCCTGTGTAGACCAGGCTGGCCTTGAACTCAGAGATCTGGCTGCCTCTGCCTCCTGAGTGCTGGGATTAGAAGCGTGCACCACCAGCACCTGGCTGGAATTGTTTCTTGACCTGTTGTTGGCATCTATCTGGGGTGAACAGACATTTGTTCATGTCTCCCCGGAAGAGGTCACAAAACTCAAGCCCTGCCTTCTACTTGCAGGCTGTGTGACCATGCACTGTCCCCTCTGTGGGTCCTATGACCTCAATCCCAACAATAGAGGACTGGTTAGCCACATGATGATATTCCAAACCAGGACCAAGTGAAGAGATCTACTGGTAATTGGTTTAGCAAAATCTCAAGACACATTTATAATGAAGGATGGGGTAGTACAATGTTTGCTGCTTTTGTGTAAGGAAAAGGGGGTTTAAGAATATATTCTAGGACTCAGGGTAAAGTTCAGTGGTAAAGCACATGCTTGTGGTCTATCCCTTGCATACACACACGTCTCAATTACTGTTCTATTGCTGTAAGGAGACACCACAACTTTGGCAACTCTTATAAAAGAAAGCATTTCATTGGAGGAGTGCTTACAGCTTCAGAGGCTTAGTCCACGATCATCATGGTGGGAAGCAGACAGGCATGGTGAGGCAGACAGGCATGGTGCTAGAGCAGTAGCTGAGAGCTTTACATCCTGATCTGCAGGCAGTAGGCAGAGGAGGGAGAGGGAGAGAGGGAGAGAGGGAGAGGAGAGGAAGAGGGGGAGAGAGAGAGAGAGAGAGAGAGAGAGAGAGAGAGACACTGGGCCTGGCATGTCCTTTAGAAACATCACAGCCGACCTGTTGTCCTTTTTTAAATGGTTGCTGCCTTTTAAGCCACAGCTGTCTGAATCAGCAACTGCAACTCACCACTACCAGCAGCGGTTAGGCCACAAGGGCTGTAGTTGGAGGGAATTCTGTTCCCTCAGGCCCGACTCTTGCAAAGCTACAAAGGGGACTTAACTAAACCTCTGTCCCTCTAAAGAACTCAAGGTTCAAAGGTTCAGGTGAAATTCTGATCTTCAGAGGCTGAGTAGCAAGTAGCTCATCTCCTCTCTTTGCTCACATCCTCCAAAGAGCCCCAATGTGTCTCCTTGCCCCTCCTTATAAAACCTTTTTCACCTGGCTCCTCCCTACCACTTCCTGTCAGCTAGTTGCTGACTCAGCCTCCTGACCACAGGTGAATTTTATTTAATCAAACATATCTTTGCATCATTAAACAAACATTCCAGAGCATAAACAAAAGTAACACACCTTGAAATAATATTCTACAACTGTCGACTCTTAGTGATACACTTCCTCCAACAAGGCCACACCTCCTCATCATTCCCAAACAGTTCCACTAACTTGTGACTAAGCATCCAAATTATATGAGTCTATGGGGAGCATTCTTGTTCAAGCCACCACACATACACATGTATGTGCACACACACACACACACACACAGACACACACACACACACACACACACACACACACACACTTACTCTCTGCCTGTCATAATTTTCATCAACTTGACACAAATCTAGACTTATCTGGAAAGAGGGAATCTCTTGAGAGATTGCCTCCATCAGATTGCATTGTGGGCACATCTGTGGGTCGTTTTCTTGATTGTTGATTGAAGTGGGAGGGTCCACTCAAGTGTGGCTAGTACTATCCCATCCAGGTGGTCCTGGGCTGTGGAAGAAAGGTAGCTGAGAAAACCAGGGGATGTAATCCGGTAAGTAGCTATCTTTTTTTTCTTTCTTTCTTTTTTTTTATTTTTATTTTACAACACCATTCAGTTCCACTTAATAGCCACAGATTCCCCTGTTCTCCCCCTCTCGCCCCCCTCCCCCTCCCCGTAAGTAGCTATCTTAGTTAGGGTTTCCATCGCTATGGAGAGACACCACGACCATTGCAACTCTTATAAAGAAAACATTTAATTGGGGTGACTTGCTTATAGTTTCAGAGGTTCAGTCCATTATCACCACGGTAGGGAGAATGGTGGTGTGCAGGCAGACATGGTGCTGGCTACATCTTGGCTTGCAGGTAACAGGAAGTCAACTGAGACACTAGACAGTATCCTGAGTATAGAAGATCTCAAAGCTTGGCTCCCACAGTAACACACTTTTTCTAACAAGGCTATACCCACTCCAACAAAGCCACACCTCCTAATAGTGCCACTCCGTATGAGATTATGGGGGCCAATTACATTCAAACTACCACAGTAGCATTCCTGTGTGGTCCATGCTTTAGTTTCTGCTCCAAGTTCCTGCCTTGAGCTCTTTGTCGTAACCTTTAAGCAAGGCTTCTTTCCCATGGCCTCACCAAGGGCCAGGACCATTACCTAGAACATTCCACTGTAGTGGAGCAAGTTTGAAAACCCTGTGGCCTTTCTTTTAGCCATTACCCTTGACATGACTGAAGTGATCTTAAGATGGTCAACTGCCCAAGAAGTTCTAAATTCCCATTACAGCATATGGTGGTGGTGCCTGGAAGGACCTGTCCAGTCAAGAACTACATTTCCCAGCACCATTTGCTGTCATGTGACTAGCTCTCACCACTGTATTGTGGACACAAGGGCTAGGTAATGGGTAATTTTCCTTTCTCTCAGGCTTCTATTTGGATGTCACTAGGATGACCCCGAGGTCACACAAGGGTGTAGAAAAGATTAGATTTGTGTCCCAGAGAAATTATTGGCAAAAGCCACTTAGGAGACCTACAAACCAGGAGCATGGCCATTGGATTTTGTAGGAGGGAAAGATAAGCACACACCAATATTTCTTACACACAAAAGTAGACAGCATCAAGCATTAATCTCCTTAGTTGTCATCATTCTGCTTCAAAAAATTATGGATATTTTCCCACCTTGCCTTTTAAGTTGCTTGCTGGAATATTGCAAAGTAATCCCCCGGCATCACGCACACGAACAAAGATGGAAACATTATTATGCTGAACCAAGAAGACATGGGGTCATTTGTCTAGGCAGGCAGCTGAGCCTGGCTGCTGCAGTGGATGTTTGGAGTGGCTGTAGCCATGGGCTAGGACAGTCCAGCCTTTCTTTGGCTTGTGTGGTGTACAGAGGAAGTGTCAGGGCTCCAAGTTCGAGTGTGCCAAATGAGCCCTCCACCTGCCAAGAAACAGCTCTCTGTTCTCCAGGCCCAGCCGCACCCACCTACCCACCCAATCTCCATTTTCCCTCCTTCCCTTTCCTCGGGTGTTTTCAGGCTCTGTCCTTGGCCTTGGTCAGGAAGGGCTGGGTGTGTCGGAGTAAGGCTAGCAAGAACAGAACAAGCAGGCAGGGGGCATGGATGCTGGAACCCAGGGCCTACCAGAGAAGCTGAGCCAGGATGCAAGCCTCGTCTGTTTGGCCTGAGTTTATGACCCTGGTCTTCAGAGGCAGGCAAAGCTCTGTGGTTAGAACCTTCAAGAGACCAAGGGGGCTGAATCCATTCAAAGAACTGTTACTGTGCAGAGGCCCCGAGTAGGACCCTAGGTAAGCCTCTTCCTCATTTCCCCCCTCAGACAGGCTCCCTCACCCTTCAGAGCCCCTATCTCCCTGTACCAAAGATGATGGAGGATCCACTTTCCTAGGTCTTGGGTATGCCGACACTGTATGGTAAAGCTCAGCATCACGGACCTGGCTGATTCGCAGGGTAGCTGTGGGTCTCCTTAGCAACAAGGACAGTGCTGGCAGGCCCAGTTGGCACCCTTCTAGGGAGTGGGTAAGGCCTGAGGGTGCTGAGCCTTACCCTCTTTTGGAGAGGAAGGGAGAAGGCAGGGAGCCAGGGGTTTCTCTGGGAGCAGTGAGGTCTAGTTTCCCATGTCAGAGGAACATGGGGGCGGGAGGTGCGTGGATCCTGTAACTCCCGGGCTCTTTCCTGGAAGGGGCAGGGTTGGCAATCAAGTACTCACTCCTTAGAGACTAACCTCACAGCTGTCAGGAGAAAACAGCTGTGTGGCTTCCCTTCAAAGGGGAAAGACTTCAGTCCTGTGGGAAGGAGAGCAAGATGTGACAGAAAACAGCAGCTCCAGATAGTTTCTCCAGCCAGGATGGAGTGGGCTACAATGCTTGCTGGCTGTGTTGCCTTGGGGCAGCCACTTCACCTCTCTGGGCCTTACTTATTATATCAGGCTTTAAATGTGGATAATGATAGCCACCTCACAAAGATACTCTGAGAAGAAATGATGGAGTGTCTAAATGCCTTGCACAGAGCTGTGTGTGCTCAGGAAATTCTCACTGGATCTCACTCACCCTAATTTCTACCACTGTGTAAACAGCAATTGTGCCTTATTGTTTTTTGAAAGATTGATTTTTTTTATTGCTTTGAAAATCCTTCCAAAGGTTCACTCTGCAGTCACAGCACTTGTGTATATAGAGGGCCCGGGTCCTGATTCTCTCGCCCCCTTTCACTCCCTGAGGATTCCCACTCTTTGCCTTGTCTCTGCTGCAAACTGTGCATGCCCTTCCCTAAACCCCACCTGGTGCAGCCTCCCCATTTCCCCCAGCAACAGGAATGTGGACAGGAGCATGGCCGCCCCAGGAGCAGGCCAGGCTCGCCCTCCCTCCCTCTACAGTTGCAGTTACTTTCTGTCCTTCATCGTGGCTTGTCAGCCCGGTGTCTCCGGTGCCCTTTAGTTTCTTATTCACAGACTCAGCCATCCGTGCATCAGAAGCATCCAGAAAAATGATCGTGTCGAACCTGACCCAGCTGCTTCTTATTGTCCCTAAAGGACCCCAGGCTAGCCACTGTCTCCTCCACATTTGCAATGAAGAGATAAGAATTGGGTGAAGGAAGACCCGTCTAGGGTGGATACAAATACAGACTATGTATAGAAGGATGCACAGTCAGATTCTAATTCACGGGGGTCCTGGACACCCCTAAATGCTGGTGTATGTTCTCTGTAGGATGCCTGAGTGAGTTCCAACCACAAGACTCCTTCACTCATATATATATATATATATATATATATATATATATATATATATATATATATATATATAATTTTACAATACCATTCAGTTCTACATATCAGCCATGGGTTCCCCTATTCTCCCATCTCCAACCCTCCTTCACTCTTAATACCCTAGTGACCATCACTAGAATAGACCCCTCTTGTACCTGAGAAGGACTCTCAGCCAAAGACCTCACTCATGTCTGGTCATGCTTTATGCCTTGTAGCATATCTCAATACTTCAGCTTGGGACAGTCTGTCGACTGGTTATCACCTGTCCTGACCTTGGCATTCGGGGACACACAGAGTCTGGTTATTTTGTAGCATGTCACCTACTGTGTGAAAGTTCCTCTTGGCCAGACTTTTTCACCATCTGAAAGAGAAGGTGAAATAATCAGTGTGGAAGAGTCATGAGAGAGTAAGTGCCGCTGGGCCCCCAAGTCTGTAGTCATTTGTCACAATATCCCCAAGACAGACAGACAGACAGGAGTGGATAGTGCAGGGAGGGCCCTGGCCTGGTTGACCTTTCCGTATGGGATGTCATTCCCAGGGCTTGGCTCTGTCTCCACCATGGATGGAGTCAAGGGTGATTCTGAGTCTCCCAGTGGGTAGATGAGGCCCTGGGCAGCAGGAACAGGCAATGGCAAGGTTGATGCCTCCTGAGGAGGTGGAGGGACTTCCTAGGCTTGGTCTCCCCTGAAAAGGTAGTATGGAGAGTGGCCTTGTCAGTACAGAACTGGTTACTTGGTCTTGGGAGTAGACTGGAGTGCTAGCTGTCGACAATGTCTTAGACTCTCCTCTGTGACAAAGCCTTTGGTTTACTTCCGGCTCACAGTCTCAGAGGCTTTAGTCCACAATCCTTGGCTCTGTGACTAGTGGTAAGAACATCACAGCCGCAGGAGCAAGTGACCAAGTCTGCTTACCTCATGGAGAATGGGGACAGGGTAAGGGTGGAATAAGAAGTCACCCCAGAGGCCTACCTCCTGAAGACTCCAGAATTCCCTGAACAGTGCCATTAGCTGGGGACAAAGCCTTCAGTATGAGAATCTTTGAGGGGATACCTCATATCTCAAACACAAGAGAAGCTCTCTGGGAATCTGACTGCCAGAGCCCAGGGGCCTTGGGGAGGGGCGATGAGATGTTACAGATCTCCAGATATATGGGGCAGGAGACACAATCACTGGCTATAGGCACAGGCTGCCTCTCCCCACCCTCACAGAGCATTGCCCAGAAATCACAGGGTAAGATGCTGGGACCCTTTTTGGAACCTCTGTACACTGTACTCATCTACCTCTAAATTCACTTTCCATTACATCACACACTTCCCTGAAGAACTTGACATCCTTAATATTGTAAAATTATTTAAAAAATGGCCATTTTACCAAGAGCAAATCTCCAAGATCAATGTAATCCCCACCAAAATTTCAATGCCATGGAATAGAAAAACAAACAGAAATAGAAAAAAAAACAAAAGAAAAAAAGAACAACTTAAAATTCATATGGAAACACGAAAGATTGAAGACAGCCACAGCAATCCTGAACAAACAAGACCACAACAAAACAGTGCTGGGGGCAGCAGCAGAGCAGATTTCCAGTTCTATTGCACAGTCATAGTAACAAAACCAGCATAGTACTGGCACAGAAATAGACCCAAGGATCAGTGGGACGGACTAGAAGACCCAGTTATAGCTAAAGCCGCTACAGTCACCTGATTTTCAACAAAGATGCCAGAAATACACGTTGGAGAAAAAGCAGCCTCTCTAACAATCGAAGCTGGGAAAAGTGGGTATCTATGTGCAGAAGAATGAAACTAGATCCCTGCAGGCACCCTGCACAAAGGTCAGCGGGGTGGGGGTGGCTCAGTAGTCAAGAGCAGTTCCTGTTCTTCCAGAGACCCGAGTTTGGTTCCCAGCACCCACAGCTTGCAACTGCCTATAACTCCAGCCCCAGAGGATCTGACATCCCTTTCTGGCTGTCACAGCACACACATGGCACACACACACCCCAAACCATCGGGTGCATCAAAGGCCTTGAGGTAAGTCCTGGAACTCTGAAACAGTCAGCGGAAAGACTAGACATAGGTGGAGGGACCGGCTGAAGAGGACTGAAGTCACTTGAGAAATAAAGTCAACACTTGACAAATGGGACAGGCATGAAACTAAAAAGCTTTTGAACAGACAAGGAAACAGTTAATTTAATGAAGAAACAGCCCGTGGGAGGGGAGATGTCATCCCAGCAGTTATGAAGTAGAGGCAGGAGGATCAGAAGTTGGAGGGCATCCTCAGCTACATAGCAAGTTTGAGCAAGCCTGGGCTAAATAAAACCCTGTCTCAAAAACAAAACAATAGAGCAAACAACAATGACAAAACCATGAAAATAAAACACCCCACACTGACATTCCACTGTATCCCAGCCAGAAGGCAAAGATGTGAACAAAAGGGAACCCTGCCCGGTGCTGTGGGGGTGTGGGCTAGCCCAGTCACCATGGAAAGAAACCCTGTCCGGTGCTGTGGAAGTGTGGGCTAGCTCAGTCACCGTGGAAAGGAACCCTGCCCGGTGCTGTGGGGGTGTGGGCTAGCCCAGTCACTGTGGAAAGGAACCCTGCCCAGTGCTGTGGGGGTATGGGCTAGCCCAGTCATCGTGGAAGTCAGTGTGGAAGTTTCTCTAAACAGAGCTGCCTTATGACCCAGCTCTATCACTCCCAGGATTTATCCGAAGGATTCCAAGTCCACACATCGCAGAGACACTTGCAAGCCATGTTTGCTGTGGTGCTATCCACAACAGTCGAGTCATGGAGCCACCCTAGGTGTCTGACGGCAGATGACTGGATACGGAAAATGCAGACACACACAATAGAATCTTTTTTCCAGCCATAAAGAGTAGGGTTATATTGTATTCAGTGAAATGGGTATAACTAGAGATAATCATATTAAGTGAATTTAGCCAGTCTTAGAAAGACAAATGTTATATTTTCCTCTTGTCATTCCTAAATTTTACATAGATACATGGAAACACAGAAAGTAGAGTTGAAGCTGTCCAGAGTATAAAGGGACTAATGAGAAGGGGGAGGTGAGAAAAGAGAGGTCAGGAGTGAACGATGCTGGAGGCTGCATATGCTCACCATGCAATATATGCTTGTACAGAACTTAAATAATAACAGTAAAAAAGAATTTGGCGTCCTTTATCCAGAGTCTAGCATTTGGTAGCACAGCCCTTGCTTTGGCCTAGGAATTCCTTAGACAGCTCCAGGAGGCCACTGAGACAGCATGGAGACCACAGCTCAGGTCCCTGGTGTGACCTGATGCCTAGGCCAAGGTTTACCCTCATCCAGAGACATCCCAAGTCTCTGTGGCACCCCCAGCAAAAGCCACAGTCAACCAGGAGTAGAGACTGCCTGGCAAGGCGGGCTGCCTGAGCTTTCTTCTCCCCAGAAAAAGCTGTCTTATGTTGGTGCCCATGAGCTGGGTGAGAGGGCCAGCCTGGGCACTCATACTGGCCTCAGGCTCCCTCCCGCTGAATTATACCCCCCTGCAATGAGGGCCCACTCAGGGGCTGCTAATGAGTTCTCCAGGGGGTCACTTAGCAGCAGGAAGAAGAAAGCTGCTCCAGAGGACAGACTCCAGGGAGCTAGGGTCAGGTGGGAGGCGGCAGGGGAGGTGTCTGTTTCACACCTCACAATGGGGAGGGCGCAGTTTCCCCTGGAGGGCAGAAGATGTGGCCTACTTCCTGTGACAAGAATGCTGTTTCAGCACTTGAAAGGGAGCAGCAGGTGATGCTGTGTGTCTCCTGAAACAGCGGGGAGAAGGAAGACCCATGCTGTGCCCCCCCCTACACAGAGTTCTCCAGGACAAAGACCAGCACAGCCCTCTACCCTGCAGCACCCGCTGCACCCCTGGGAGCCAGCAGAGGGGCTGCCAAGCAGCCTGCCCCTGGTGGAGGCCGAGCCACAGCCTTTTGCGTCGGGCACTGGGCTGTCCGGGCTGAGAAAGGGGTCACATATGGTCCACCTATGACCATGCCATGCCATGGCTCTAGCACGACTGCATGCCCAGTGCACAAAAGGGTTCCTTTTCCACTGTGGGGTGTGGGCATTGGGTGGTGAATCTGAACCCAGTTCCAGCTCCCTGACCAGACACAGACCTCTGGAGCCTCCTGTGAGTCAGCGCCTGTTTATTGGCTTTCTGAGAAAGGGCTTCTCTATGTAGCCCAGGCTGGCCCTGAACTTGTAATCCTCCTGTCTCAGCCTCTCAAGTGCTGAGATCACAGGTGTACCTTCCCTTGCCTGGCCTCAAGGGCTCTTGATGGTTCTACAAAAGCCGTTGTCACGAGTGAGTAATGCCTTCATCGCAGTGATTTCTAAAAATGGGTTCAGAATTTAATTTTTCTGGTCCGTTCAGACAATTACTGCAGAAGGGCACTGCACATTTCTACAGACGTTGTCGGTTCCTGTTGTGTGAAGGAGGTGTTACCAAGCAGCCTTGGCTTCCTCGCGTGCCTGAGCTCTACTGTGTCCCCGTGTGATGTGAGGCGAGCCCTTCTTCACTCAGAGCCTCCACCACATCAGCTGACTCTCTGTGAAGCCTGCAGGAGCCTCCGCACAGGGGATGTTGTGTCAGGACGGAGCAGCGATAGCAGATGACAGAGAAACACCTTAGAGCGTCGTCACAGAACTAACAAGAGATAAAGAACTAACTGGGGCTCAAACGCCCAGAGAGGGACACAAGCAGCGCTGCTTCCTAGTGCCCGAGGTGTGACTGGTCCAGACACAGCTGTGCAGTCTCAGGCAAACACAAATGAAAGCCCGGGGCCTGTCAAAAGTGGGAGCCAGCCACCGTTCCTCCTGTGGGGCCTCCCTTCCAGCAGGGGCTCCAGTGGCTGCACTGCAAGCTGTGGTGACCCCTGAGGAAAACAGCTTGGCCCACACCGCAGGAAGAAAAGCTGAAGGCTGCAGCCAGGGGCAGGGCTTACTTACAGGGGAGTGAGGGTGAGCGGGACATCTGACCTTCCGGAAGCCAGGCAGGCTCGCAGAGAGCGGAGGGAAATACTCAGTGTTAAGACTAAATCCCCACTGGTGAAGAACCCTGTACCCTAGAAAATCACCCTCCAAAAGTGAAGAAACAAAGATCGAAGACGTTTGCTGCCATCATCAGACTTGAGTTGTGAGAAATGCTGAGAGGGGGCCTGCGGAGCTCAGAAATTCAGACCTGTGCAAGAAAAGAGCACAGGACAATGAATAAGTGAAAGCAGACTTTAAAATGGTGATTTTTTTCCCATTTGTATTTGATCAGTTATGGAACTATCCAGACAATAATAGGAGCTGCACCCTCAGTCCCACAGATGCACATGCATGCACCCTCAGTCCCACACATATGCACATGCATGCACCCTCAGTCACACAGATGTACATGCATACACACTCTCAGTCACACATATGTTCATGCATGCACCCTCAGTCACACAGATGCACATGCATGCACACTCTCAGTCATACAAATGTACATGCATGCACCCTCAGTCCCACACATATGCACATGCATGCACCCTCAGTCATACAGATGTACACACATGCACCCTCAGCCCCACACATATGCACATGCACGTGTGTGAACAAGAAAGGAAGGACGTCAGTGACAAAGGGCAGAGAGGACCCAGGAACATTTTGTTATTAGGTGACTCACTATCCAGAGATAGAGTGTTGTTATTTGAAAATGGACTTGGATTAGTCATAAATGTGCATGAAAACTCCAGGCAATCACTCAGAGAGGCATGAAAGAAAGGAGAGAAGCCACAACATCTTGTAAGATGTTCAGCTAAGACTACAAGGAGAAGGCTGATGCACAGGGCCAAACCAGACGGGATGCCAGGTCTGAGACGGCGAAGTGGACACGAGTTCTCATCCCCAAGCCAGAAGCAATGTCTAATTAACAACCGCTCACAAAGGAAGCATCAGTTTCCCAACAGAGTCTCCCTGGGTACACAAACCACACGTAAGTGCAGGCCCTGTGTCCAGCAGTAGGTGGTCAACACAAAACCAACTGGAAGATATTTTTGGTTTCATATTGCCTTTTTTTTTTCTTTTAACCTTACTGGTCACTTTTCAGTTTTGAGTTTTTTGTGGTTTATGTGTTTGTGTGTGTGTGTGTGTGTGTGTGTGTGTGTGTGTGTACACGATTGTGTATTCATTTCTCATGCTTTCTGTTTCTTTTCTTCTCTCTTTTTGTTTGTTAGTGTGTTCATTCTTTTTTATCCTCGTTTGTTCGTCCTTTTTATTTGCCTGTTTGTAGAGAAGGAAGGAGCGGAGTTGAAGGATGGCAAGGTGGGGAAGATCTGAGAGGAGATGAGGGAGGGACCACTGTGATCAGAATACAGTGTGTGAAAATAACGTTATTCAATAACAAATAAAGTAAAGGGGCTGAGGAGATGGCTCTGTAGCACAAGGAGCTGAATTTGAGTCACTCTCAGAATCCATTTGACAAAAGTTGAGTATGATGGTGCACTTTGTTGGGGGTGGGATGGGGTGGGATGGGGTGGGGTGGGCATGGGGTGGGGATGGGGATGGGATGGGGGTGGGTGGGGATGGGGTGGGGATGGGGTTGGAGTGGGGTGGAGTAGGGGTGGGATGGGGGAGTGGGGGCACAGAAGGTGGATCCCTCACTATCCAGCCAGCTTAGCTTACTCAGGAAGTTCCAGGCCAGTGGGAGACTGTCTCAAAACAGACAGACAGACAGACAGACAGACAGACAAAACAAACAGAAAGGAAGGCAGACAGCTCCTAAGACACTGGAGGAACTGCACCAGAGGGTGTGAGTTGGTCTCCACATGCATGACCACACACATACATAAATCACACAGTCAGAAAAAGGGTAGAAGATTAAGGACAAAGAACAAGACAAGAAACAGAAAACAGGAGCAAACATGGGAGAAAACCCTACGTGTTTGTGGTCTAAATCAACCAGTTAAAAGAAGATTGTAACAGCAGATGAAAAGAACCAGGAAGTAGTTCTGGTCTGGAAAAAACCAAACCAAAACAAAAACCCAACACTTTATATAGAAAGCACATATAGATAAAAATGAGCAAGATACAAAAAGACACACCATGGTAATAAGAAAATGAATGAGACTGGGTTAACTCTAGGGAAAACATTATCAGGAGAGCTGTCTAATGAGAAGGGTCAACACTCCAAGAAGATGATAGAATCCTAAGTGTAAATGCATCTGTCTTAGTTAGCATTTCTATTGCTGTGAAGAGACATCATGACCGTGGCAACTGTTATAAAGGAAAACATTTAATTGGGGCTGGCTTACAGTTTCAGAGGTTCAGTCCATTATCGTCATGGTGGTACGCAGGTAGACATGGTGTTGGAGAGGGAGCTGAGAGTTCTACATTTGGATCCATAGGCAACAGGAAGTGAAAGTGATACTAGGCCTGGCTTGAGCATTTGAAACCTCAAAGCCTATCTCAGTGACATACTTCCTCCCACAAGCCCACACTTCCTAATAGTGCTACCTCCTATGAGCCTATGGGGGCCATTTTTATTCAGACCACTACAGCACCTAACAACACTCTGAAAATACATAAGGCAAAACCCATAGAGCTGCAGCTAAAAACAGCGGAACTCAGAGATTAGATGCCTGTCAGCCAGACCTGGACAGACACAGCAGGCAGAAAACCAGTAAGAACGCATTTGAACTCAACAGAGCCAGCAATCATCTGTGATAGGTGACATCCATGGTGTACCTCACCCAGCAGCAGCAGCAGCAGCAGCAGCAGCAGCAGCAGCAGCAGCAGACACAACCTTCTCAAGCTCACATGGGACATTCCTCAAGACAGACCACATTCTGGAGCATCAAGCTCACTCTAAAAATTAAAAATAGCAGCCGGGCGGTGGTGGCGCACACCTTTAATCACAGCACTCGGGAGGCAGAGTCAGGTGGATCTCTGTGAGTTCGAGGCCAGCCTGGTCTACAGAGTGAGATCCAGGACAGGCACCAAAACTACACAGAGAAACCCTGTCTCGAAAAACAAAACAAAAAATTAAAAATAATAGAAACCACACACCCTGCATTCTCAGATAACATGGAATTAAACTGCCAAAATCAGTAACAGAAAGACAGCTATAAAGTCTCCCCCTCTGCCCCCCAAAATCTCTTGGAGATTAAATAACATACTTCTAAACAATACAGGGTGAAATATAAAATCCCTGTAGAAAAACTAATTAAATGAATGATTATCAGAATTTATGGCATGCATCTAAATTGTCTCTAGAGGGAAATTTATGGTGTCAAATGCACGTTCTGTAAAGAAGAAAGACCCAGAATCAACACTGAATCACTCACCCTAAAACACTTGGAAAGACAATCCAAAGTAGGAGATACAAGTCAGAGTAGAAATCAGTGAAACAGAAAACAGGTATGACTTAAAGTGATGTGTTTGTGTATCAAGCTCACAAAGGGTGAAGTTGTGATGGTTAGTTTTAACTGTCAGTCTTTTTTTTTTTTTTTCCTGAGACAGGGTTTCTTTACGCCTTTCCTGGAACTCACTCTGTAGACCAGGTTGGTCTCGAACTCACAGAGATCCGCCTGCCTCTGCCTCCCGAGTGCTGGGATTAAAGATGTGCGCCACCATCGCCCTTAACTGTCAGTCTTGAATGACTTATGGAGAGTCACTCTGAGGGATTGTTTAGATCAGGTTGGCCCGTGGGCACATCTGTGAGGGATTATCTTACTCTTAATTGAGGTGAGAATATTTGCCAGCTGTGTGTGGTACCTTTCCCTAGGCAGAGCACAAACACACACAAATTAATTCAAAGCTTTTTACTCCTGATTATAGGCTGTGACTTCCCTGATGTCATGAACTGTAACAGTGATTCCCAACCTTCCTAATGCTGTGACCCTTTAATATAGTTCCTCATGTTGTGGTGACCCCCAACTATATTTGTTGCTACTTTATAACTGAAACTTTGCTACTGTCATGAATCATAATGTAAATATCTGTTTTTCTGTGGTCTTAGGCAACCCCCGTGAAAGGGTCGTTTGATCCTTAAAGGGGTCGAGACCCACAGGTTGAGAGCCACTGAACTGGAACTATAAAGAAAAATAAATCCTTTCTCCTCTCAGTTGCTTTTATAACAGTCTTTTATCACAGCACTAGGAAATGAAACTAAGACATTTCAAAAGGCCTGAATAGATAGCTGACCGGAGAAGACAGACAGATGGCAGCTGAGCGTATGAAAACACAGAATGAAACAACAAGAAGATGCTACACCGCATCTGTTAGAGCGGCCAAAATCCCAACCTGACACTACCAAATGCTGGCCAGCGTGTAGACCAGCAGAAACTCAGTCCATTGCTGGTGGGAATGCAAAATCACAATGTTCCATTTAAATGCAATTTGGGAATTCCTTACAGAAGGAAATGTATTACTATACAACTACCGCTCACATTCCTTAGTATTGATTCACACGAATTAAAAACTTGTGTATGCCTCCAAAACTGAACAGAAATATTTACAGCAGCTTTATTTATAGTTGTGGAAAGTAGGAAGCTGCCAAGGTGCCCTTCAGGAAGTTGGTAGACATGTAAACCACTGAGCATCCAGACCATTCAATGTTGGTACTAGAAAAGGACCAGTTGTCTAGTTTACGTTTCTGTTGCTGTGATAAACACCACAACCAAAAACAAGTCAGGGAAGAAAGGGTTTGTTTCATCTCACAGCTCACGGTCCGTCCTTGAGGAAAGCCAAGGCTGGAACCCAAAGCGGAGACCATGGCGGAACACTGCTTATTGGCTTGCTCACAGGTTTGTGTTCGGCTGCTTTTCTTAAATGGCCCACGCCCACCTGCCTAGGATTGGTACCCTCACCGTGGGCTGAGCCCTCCTGTGTCAACTAGCAATCAAGGAAATGACCCACAGATATTCCCACAGGCCACTTTGATGGAGACAACTCCTCAGGTGAAGTCCCCTTTACCCAAGTGTGTCAAGTCGACAGCTAAGATCAGCCATCTCGCAATCACGCTCAGAAAAGACACCAAGGATCCCCGTGCATGGTTCCAACTATGTGACATTCTGGAAAAGTCAAAGCTATAGAGACAGTGAAAAAGATGAGTGACATCCAGGGACCTGTGGGGGAGGCATGGTAAACAGAGCACAGGTTAGCAATCGAGATGGTTCCGTTTGATACCTCAGCACTGCATAGACATCGCTGCACAGCTGTCCACCTAGAGAAGTGCTACGCCCAGGCTACAGCTTAGTAATGTAGACTATCTACTTACTCACTAGGGCTTTGTTAATGTAGCGCACTGTCTGTAGCATTCCTGCCACAGTGGTGTGGGATGCTGACCAGGGCAGAAGTGGGAGCCCATGGGAACCTGCTCTCCCACTGCTCCATTCTCTGTGAAGATGAAATTTACGCTTTTGAAAGAAGAAGGAAGCAGGGATGCAATCTACAACATGGATGAACCCCGAGATCATTATGTTAAGTGAAAAAGACCAATCGCAAAGGTCTGTGTTGATGCAAATCCATTTAGAGGACAAAAAAAGCTACAAACCAGGAAGTGTGTTGTTAGTATTGTGAGGGGAACTGGGGGTTCATGGGGTAACATCTTCTGGGTGCAGGTTCTTGCTGCCATAAGAGTGAACTAGATTGGTTGAGTTTACGGCTATACGTTAAAACCTATCAGGCTGTTTGCTGTGTGAATTGCAATTCAGTCAAGCCTCAGCCTCAGTTCTGGCAAATTAAAAGAGAAATGAAAGAAAGAATGGCTAAGAAAGTGATAAATATTAAACAACAATACAAATGATATATTATAGAGCTCTAAAACAGCTGTGGTTGAAATATAGAGCAATTATCAAAGGCAAAAGAGGGACACATGGTGTTAAAATTGTCTACAGTCTTTCTATTGCTTTGGAGAATGATGAAGGAACCAATCAAGTGAATGCTGATAAGAAGGCTGTTTGGTACCCATCAAAAAGGTCCCTGGTGGGCTGGAAATGGTGGTGTGTTGTTGTAGAATATTATTTTAGGGTGTGTTACTTTTGTTTATGTTGCATTTGTTTAACTCTGTGAAGCTGTGTTACTTTGCTTGTCTAAGACACCTGATGGTCTAATAAAGAACTGAATGGCCAATAGCAAGGCAGGAGAAAGGACAGGCGGGGCTGGCAGGCAGAAAGAGTTATAGAAGGAGAAATCTGGGAGGAGAGAGCTAGGAGCCAGAGAAGGAGGAGGACTCCAGGGGCCAGCCACCCAGCTACACTGCAAGCCACGGAGTAAGAGTAAGATTTATAGAAGTAAGAGAATGAGAAAAGGCCAGAGGCAAAACGTAAATGTGAAAATTTAAGAGAAAAGCTGGCAAGAAATAAGCCAAGCTAAGGCTGGGCATTCATAATTAAGAATAAGCCTCTGTGTGTGATTTATTTGGAAACTGGGTGGAGGGTCCCACAAAAGAGCAAAACCAAACAACAACAGTGTGTGCCTATTTCCCAGCTGCCCAGGAGAGTGAGGCAGGAGATAACTTGAGCCTAGGAGTTCAAGGCCAGCCTGGGCATCTGTGAGCCCATTTTTCCTTTTTATATAGGGCTTTCAATTGGAAGAGGGAAAGTCAGCATAGCCAGGTGTGTGTCTGTAATGCCAGTTCCTGGGATGCAGAGGCAGGAGGATTGCTGTAAATTTGAAGCCAGATTGGTCTTAGATAGAGACTTTTAGGCCAGGCAGTGCTACATGGTAAGACTCTCACAAAGTAAGAACAAAGGAAGTCAGCCGGGCGGTGGTGGCGCACGCCTTTAATCCCAGCACTCGGGAGGCAGAGCCAGGCGGATCTCTGTGAGTTCGAGGCCAGCCTGGGATACCAAGTGAGTTCCATGAAAGGCGCAAAGCTACACAGAGAAACCCTGTCTCGAAAAAACCAAAAAAAAAAAAAAAAAAAAAAAGAACAAAGGAAGTCATTGTATAAGAGAAAAAGAAACAGTCTAATTAGAGGAAAAAAAACCCATCAACCATTATATTAAATTATATTAAATGTAAACTGGTGAAATGATTATATTTAAAAGGCTAAAACTGTCATGTTGGGAGTAAATACAAATCTTAGCCATATGCTATTTATGAGGGCTACTTCTAAAATATAAGAATACAGAGTGGTTGAAAATTCTTTTTGATTGGAAGAAAGAAACACTGAAAAGGTGCTTGCCAGGAGGACACTGATGCTGCCCATTCAGCTCCTGTGAGGTAGAGCAGAGGACTGTGCAAGAGCATATGATCTCATCACGGCAACACAGGGTTGGAAACCGCCCACACCAAGGCTGCTGTGGGCACTTTGTAGCATATCCATGGGATTCAGATGAATTACTGTAACTGTTCACAGCCCTTTGGATGATCTCACACAATGCTGAATGAAAAGGAAATGGAACAAGACACAAAGGATGTACACATTATGACTCCATTCATGAAAATATCTCAAACCAGCAGAAACCACACGACTTGATTCAGGCCCACTGAGGGGTTTATACCATGACATCATCAACAACAACCCGAATCGCAACTCGGTGATGATCTTCCCCCTGGAAGGACCAGCTCAGCCTTCTCTCTTCAGCGTTCTTGCAGAACTACAGAGGACTGGGCAGGTTCTGTGTCTAACTGGGTCAAAGGTTGGCCCACGTAAGTGGGGCAGGGAAAGGAAAGGAACTGTAGAGACCAGGGCAAGAAGCCTGATCAACCACCCGCAGTCCGAGACTTCAAAGGTCCCATGAGATAGGGTAAATGAAGGTAGAGCTAGGAAGGAACAAGGGTTTCCTCACCTCTTCCGGCCTTTACACTGTACTGTGGCCCCAACACGCCAGTCGTGGGGACCTTCCTGGGCCACCCTTTGTGCTGTGCTGGCCATATTTCCTGCCATACCACTTACCTGCCCCCAACCCTGCTGGCTGGCACGTAGCCAGCATGGGGTCTCGGGCTGAGGCATTACAGTTGATTTCCTCAAGTGTCTAGCACAAAGAATCCCCCAAGAACACACGAGGTAAGGGCCTTTAGGCTGTTTCTGTGGCTAGGTCAGCACAGAGTGGGGTTTTGACAGAAACAGGGCTTTCCCATGGTGGCTTCAGCTCAAGCCTGTCCCTCTCGCCCATGACTGTTTTGGCCACATCTGGAGCTGGTTGATGAGTCTGTGAGTGGGTACTTCCTCTCAGCTCATCCGTCTACCGACAACTTCCTCATTCATAACACGACAAGGGTGGAGCTGCTTGGGATGTGTTGTTCGGCCCTTCGATTCCTACAGGGTAAGAATAAATACAGTTGCTGCCTCTCCAGAACTCCCATCCTCACCTTCCTGTCTTTCTCCCCCTTCCCCTGCTCCCCCAGCCTCTTCCTTGCCATATCTACCCATGGTTTCCACCAAGGATGTAGGTTGTAAACAACACGGCTAATTCTTGACTTTCTTAACAGAAAAGAGGGTATTGTAAGGGTACTGGGTTGGCAGTTCACAGTGTGGACTGAAGGATGCTGGTAGCCAAGAGCCCAGCCAGGACATGGCCCTACTGAAACACTGCTGTTACCTCGGCTGCCATTGGCCCTGGAAAACTAACCTCTCAACCCTACCTCACTGCTGCCCAGCACTCAAGGTCCCCAGTACCACAACTCTAGGAAGGACTTCTGTTTCTCTCTGTCCCTTATTCAGCTGTGTCTCATATATGGTCATTTGACAGGCTATGGCTTCAGGTAGACAGATGGGGCTCATCACAACTCACGGCAGCCATTTCTTCAAGCCAAGGAAGCATCTAGGATACTGGCAGACAGAAATCAAGGAGCACACCATTCACCATAGTGCAACCTCCGGGCTGGGTATAGAGGCAAGAGGTGAGTCTGGGCACAGCCCTGCAACAGGAAGATGAGAGGCATGGTCCATCGCAGAACTGGGCTCACAGTGAGCACGAAGAAGACCGTGAATACGGCTTTGCTCGCTCCATCTATAAAACAGGAGGACAGGAGAGCATCCTCACCCAAAATGTGTGGGGCCAGAAGTGTTTCAAATTTCATAGTTTTTTTTTTTAACTTAGAATATTTTCGTATATAAAATGGCACATATTGGGGGATGGGTTCAAGTCCAAACATGAAATTCATTTATTTCATAAACACTGTGTACGTATAACCCTGGAGATAATGTTATTATTATGTTAATTTAAAATTAGTTATGTGCATGAAACAGAGCTTTTAAAGTGTGGAGTTTCCCTTTGCAATTCATGTTTTGAAGTATTTTCTTTTTTATTTCTGTTTTTTTCTTAAGATTTATCTATTATATATTTATTTATATATTTATATGTATATGAGTGCTCTATCTGTGTGCATGATTTTGTACCAGAAGAGGGCATAAGATCCCACTATAGGTGGTTGTAAGCTGCCATGTTGTTGCTGAGAATTGAACTCAGGACCTCTGGAAGGGATGCACTTAGTGCTTATACTCAGTTTGCTTTCTCCATTTTCAACAGTCCAGCACTTCCTGCCTAGGGAATGGTGCTGCCACAGTCTTCACACATCAATCAACCGAATCAAGATACCCCACCCCACCCCCCAGGGATGCCCAGAAGCCCATTCCCCAAGTTATTTTAGATGCTATTGAGTTGACAGCCAACCCCAGCTACCACCATGGTTGTGGTAACAGGGATCGTTTATGGACTCCAGTCTACCCAACCACCACAAAGCAGGTCAGCTAAGTCACGAGACAGGGTGCTGAAATGAGGAAGATGGCTTCACTCCAATGTCAGCTGCAGAGAAGGTGGAGGGAGGGCTGAGCTCAGAGTGCATCTGTTTCCTGGGGCCAGCCAGGAGCCCCTGGGGGGAGGCTTAAGAAAGCAGGAAAAAAAGTGTATAGAGGAAATCAAGAAGTTATTTTCAATAACAGACCACAGGTGTCACGAGGGTCAGCTGTCTTGGGTGGATACTGTCCAGATCTCCTGAAGTTTCTGTAACTCAAACAGCTGTTAGCACAACGAGACGACATCTTCAGTCACACATTAGCAGACCGGACACTTCCTGCTGCCCGTGTAAAAGAGTGCAGACTGCTTTAAGGTTGGGCTAGATGTGGGCTCTGCGGTCTCCTAGGATCAACCAACTTGTCAATATGGAGCCACTGCTGCCACAACGGGAGAGCAGCACATACGGCTTGGATATGCCAGACAAGAAATGACTCCATTTCCAGGTGGGAGGCCAGGAGGTTTTGTCACGTGACTCAGAATATCTTGTAGTTTAAAACATGATTGTCTATTTCTGAATTTCCTGCTGTGGGATGTCTTTCTGGATGCTGTGAGTATGTGTTGCTCTGATTGGTTGATAAATAAAGCCATTTGGCCTGTGGCAAGTCAGGTTATAGCTAGGTAGGAAACTGAAGAGAGAGACAAGAAGAAGAAAGGCAGAGGGGAGGAGATGCCAGCCTCTGCCTAAGGAACAACAAGATGCCAGCAGACCGGTAATGCCACAGCCACATGGCAACTTATAAATTTGTAGAAATGGTTTAAGTTATAAGAGCTAGCTAGCGAGAAGCCTGAGCCATTAGGCCATACAGTTTGTAAATAATATAAGCCTCTGTGTATTTACATGGGTTTGAGCGGCTGTGGGACCAGGTGGGATCCAGGAAAACTTCTGACTACATTTTCCCATTTGATATTTTGGGATCGTGGTTGGCTGTGGGGAACTGGACTGTAGAAAACAAAACCGCACACAGTGGGAAAGCTATTGTAGTGGTTCCTGTGGCCAGAATACGTTGAAGCTGAGAGTACGTGGGCTTTTTGGGTTGTTTCTGGTCCATGATTCCTCCCAACAATCACATGAAATGGTTACTGCTACTCCCCCCCGCCCTTCCCCCCCCCAGCTCATATACTGAAAGTCTTCATCCTTAAATTCACATGTGGGTGGTAGCTGGAAGTGGGGTCTTTGGGGATGTAATTTACATTAGAACAAGCCATGAAGTAGGGCGTCTATGATGGCATTTACAGGCTGAGGAAGTGTCATGTGGTGCCCATTTTTCTCTTTCCTTCCTTCCTCCCTTCCCTCCCTCCCTCCCTCCCTCCCCCCTCTCTTTCTTCCTTTCTTCCTTTCTTTCTTTCTCCTTCAAGACAGGATTTCTCTTTATAGGCCTGGCTGTACTCGAACTCACTCCATAGACCAGGCTGGCCTCGAACTCACAGAGATCTGCCTTCCTCTCCCTCCTGAGTGCTGGGATTAAAGGCATGTGCCATCCCTGCCCCAGAAAGCCCGTTTTTCTTGTTGCAGCTAAAGCTCAGAGAGAGGAAATGGTGAGCTTCAGTCCCTCTGCAGATCACTAAGGAAACAGGGATTTGAACTCAGACATTTGTTTTAAAGCACACTTGTACTGGGGGTGCTTAGATGGATCTGTGGGTAAAGGCTGTTGCTGCCAAACCTGATGACCTAAGTTTGATCTCTGGGACCCACATGGTGGAAGGAGAGAACTGATTCATGCAAGTTGTCTCTCTCTCTCTCTCTCTCTCTCTCTCTCTCTCTCTCTCTCTCACACACACACACACACACACACACACACACACACGAGATATAACAAAACCATTTAAAAACTGCATTTAGTATTTGTTTTAATCAGATTTGACGAGCAATGTTTCACTGGGCATGAGGTCAACCCAAGTGCATTCTCTTTCTGTCTTCAACTTACAGATCAAGATGTGAGCTCTTGGCTGTTCCTACTGCCATGCTTTCTCTCCAGCATGGATTCTAACCTTCTGAAACCATATGCCTCAAGTTAAATGCTTCCCTTTATAAGTTGCCTTGGTCATGGTGTTTTACCCAGCAATAAAAAGTAACTGAGACACTTTTTTTCTCTCCTCCTCTCTCCTCCTCTCCTCTCCTCTCCTCTCCTCTCCTCTCCTCTCCTCTCCTCTCTCTCTCTCTCTCTCTCTCTCTCTCTCTCTCTCTCTCTCTCTCCCCACCTCTGGTTATTTTGACACAGGGTTTCTCTGTGTAGTTTTGGTCTGTTCTGGAACTTGCTCTGTAGACCAGGCTGGCATCGAACTCAGAGATCTGCCTGCCTCTGCCTCCTGAGTGCTGAGATTACCTGTGTGCACCACCACCGCCCAGCTTCCTTCTCTTCTTTTTGATTTTTTTCTTTCTTTTTTAATTTTGAGAGAAGTTTTTACTACATATCCCAGGTTGGTCTTAAACTCATGATCCTCCTGCCTCTGGCTCCCAAGTTTTGGGCTTTTGGAGGCATGTACCACTACCCTCAGCTATCTACTTATTCCTTTCCCTTCTCTCTGGTCCTGGACCCTGTGGGATCACATTCTTCCATCCTTATGGCCCAAGGGGCAAGATGTAGTGGAAGTTTCTCCTGTCATGCCGGTTTGCAGTTGGGATGAATCTCTCCCACCCATGTCCTGCAGCCACTCGGTCCTAAGTAAACACACAGAAGCTTATATTACTTACAAACTGTATGGCCTATGGGTCAGGCTTCTTGCTAGTTGGCTCTTATAACTTAACTCAACCCACTTTTATTCATCTATATATTGCCACAGAGCTGTGGTGTTACCAGTCTGCTGGCATCTTGTTGCTCCTTGGGTGCTGGGCTGGCATCTCTCCCGACTACACCTTTCCTCCTCCCTTCTTCAGTTCAAATGTACTGCCTGACCTTATCCTGCCCTGCCATAGGCCAATGCAGCTTATATCAGAATGTTCCAGAGATGAACTCTGGCCTGTACTGGGTCCCACATCATTTGGTGAGGAAATTGGTGACTAAGGCCTTGGTGTAGTGTGGTTGGTTGAGACTGATCCGTGAACCTACCCATAGAGGATATAGAGGTAAGGTCTGTTACTAAAAGGCATTTCTGAGAGAATGTTTTGGACAATTGAAAATGATATCTTTATACTGTTGCATTGAGTGATATGCTTCCCCCTTCACTGGGGACTTATGGGGACAGGATGCCCTAATGGATTGTGGAGACAAATGGTGAGAATTTTGGGCTTGATAAAAAACTTGATAGAAATACTTTGGGTTTAGGAAAAACATGTTTTCCAGGCTTAAAAATGAGTGCATCGTTTTTGCAGTGGTGCCTCCCAGTGAGTTCCCAGAGTGGAAGAGTTAGTGTTTATATACATATTTTAGGATGGTGTGGGAGTTGTGTTTCTGAAATTAGAATGTAGCCTATCATCCGACTGCATGCTTAATGTGTTACCAGGCAATAGACAGCATTCATTGGAAAGGGGAGCTTTTCATTGGGCAACTTTAGTTCAAACCTTGATTCTACCCATTTCTAGCTGTGTGATCACATGACTTAGCTTTGCTGTGGTTTCCATTTGCCATGTGCAGAACGGTGCTGCTGATACCACCTCCTCCCTAGATGCTGAGACGGAAAGAAGATGGGCAGTGATGGAGCCTAGTGCACAAAAAAGTCTCCTTGGCATCTGCTATTATTTTTATATGTCAACTCCCAAGCAGAAATCAAACTAGTGGTTGGAGAGTCAGAAGGCTACATGGGAGTGGGGTGAGAAGCCATGGATCCTCACTAGTTTGTGTCCCTACCAGGATCAGTGTGGCAGTGGTGAGAGGAGACACACACCCATTTACCCTCCGGGGTCAGGGATCTTCCAGGAGAAGATAGTAGAAAGTTGCTCAGGCTGAGGTCTTGGGTATCCTGAATCAGAGAGGGATTCCACATGACGCGTTTCACTATCATCAGGACGACATTTACATTTCTCACTGCTGTGATGGACCAGCGGACGCAAACACTTCCAAGAAGCCCGTGGTTTCTGAGCTATGCCAACCATCACGGTGTGTGTGTGTGGGGGGGGGGAGTCTGATGGAGTTCATGATGATAGGAGAGTGGGGAGGGTCCCCTCACATTGTGGAGGGCCAGGAAGTGAGGCCTTGGGACCAGAACCAGCCGTTGATGTAAACTGCAAAGATCCAGCCCTAGTGACCTACCTCTGTCAGCTGGACCCTACCTCCCACAGCTTTACAGCCTCCCCAAACAGTGCTACCTGCTGGGGACCAATTGTCTACTCACGTGAAGTTGTGAAGTAAACTTAAACATGGCTACAGCTGCCGCTTTTACCAGGCAGAGAGCAGACAGTGGGTCAACACTTCGCCACATGAGCTGGCCAGTGACCCAAGGGGGACAGAGGGGAGGAGCGCCATTTCCCAAGCCTTTACAGTGTGTGTGGCTCCATCACTCCTGCAGACAGCTGCAGGCCAGGTGTGGGGGCTTGAATATCTGCTGAAGCCAGCTGGGTCATGTTCCTCGGCTGGACCCTCCTCACGCAAAGCCGCTGCAGAGCCCTGCACCCGCCCTGCCTGCACACTCACCCGCCCTGCCTGCACACTCACACGCCCTGCCTGCACACTCACACGTTCCGCAGCTAGACCGGCGGCCAAACAACCTGCACACACTTTTTTACAGAGAATGGTGAAATGAGTTCTCTAGCTCAGACAGCTGATGAGAGGCAGAGCCAGAGGTGACCAAGGAGCCAGTGAATTCCATGCCTGGCACTCACCTGCAATTCAGGGCAGTGAAGGCCTGGGGAGGTTACTGATTCCATCAGCATCTAGGAGCTTCTGAGTAGCACCATATGGATGCCACTGAGGTGGTGGCAGTGTCTACCCTACCCACCCTCAAAGATGTGTTGTCTTTTTTTTTTTTTTTATCAATTCAGGAATAAGGGGTGAATGTGATGAAGCGTCATGACACAGTGATATTGTACACGCTAGTGGTTCCCCTGCCATTTGTAAAATGATTTTCAATCTCTGACAGCTGGGCTCTTAGACGCCTAGCTCTCACTAAGATGTAGAGGTGTGGTGCGTAAAGGTGAGGAGCTGGGCTTCAATCCCATGATCCCCAACAACAGCTTGTCTCTCGTTTTATGATGATAGGCACTTCGGTAATCAGTGTAGAGGACTTGAGACCCTCTGATGCAGGTCCCCAGTGGGTGGCACTGTTTGGGGAGGTCGTAAAGCTGTGGGAGGTAGGGTCCAGCTGACAGAGGTAGGTCACTAGGGCTGGATCTTTGACGTTTATATCAACTGCTGGTTCAGGTCCCAAGGCCTCACTTCCTGGCTCCTCACTCTCCTATCATCATGAACTCCATCAGACCTCCCCACCATGATGGCTGACATACCAGGGTGCAGCATTGGGCAGGACCTGCCTCCTGCCAGAAGGTCCGAAGGCCAGCATACCTTGGCGTCTCCGTGTTCTGACATCAAATCCATAGAGGGCTAAGCTTGCCAAACATCTAGGATTTCTTGAGGCAGTTTCCTGTACCAATCATAAGGACAAAGTTGAGATGGTGAATGTATAAAGAGAAAAGGCTCATTTGAGCTCACAGTCCGGGAGGTTCTGTTCCATGTCAGCTGCCTTTCGGTCTAGAACGAGGTAAAATGAGGTGGTACTTCTTGGCGAGAGCCTGTGGTGGAGATGAACCAGTCCCCTGGTGGCCAGAGAACAAAGTGAGAAGAAAGCGCAGGTTGCACTGCCCTTCCAAGCACCCCACAGTGGCCCAAAGGTCTTCCTCTAGGTTCCATCTCTTGACAGACTCCATGTCCTCCCTCCAGTACCACTCTGGGGACCATGGTTTTTGCCACCTGGCCTTCAAGGACCCCAAAAGCCAGACTATAGTGGAAAGCCCAGGTGGGTTTCCCATGGGCTCAGCGCAGGTCTCTTGGGCAAGAAGGTGGGGTGAGACTATTCTAAATCTATCCTAAGGACCAGGAAAAAAAATTCTGGAAGCTGCAGGAGCAGATGTGTCTGAAGGCAGTGGAAGGAGGAAGCAATGAACCCCCAAAGGGACATGGCTACACTGAGGACTTAGTATAGGGATGTGTGTTGTGGAAGAACCCACCGCCACATCCCTATGAAAGCCAGGCTTAGATGTCTGAGTGGAGGACAGCTTCTGCTCCCTCTTACCTCTTCTCCAATCTCCCTGCCCCCTCCGCCTCACCCCAGAACCGGCAGCACCCACAGTTCCCAGGTGAGGAGGCAGAGGATGGAGAAGCGCAGGGGTGGAGTGTGTGTGCATGTGGGGCTCCCTCCCTATGTGGGGCTCCTCCCCTCTGCACAGACGGTGTGCGCGCAGCTTCCTCGCCGTGAGTGCTAGCTCCCACGGCACATCACATCCCGTCCACTTCTCTCAGGTAGCCCCTTGATTCCAGGTTCTGACCCAATCACAGGCCACAGTGAAACACAGGTAGGTCCAGAGGGGCTCCTGGCATCTGGAAGCTCAGGTCCTTCTGTGCGTATCAAATGATGAGGTGCACACCGTAATGAAGGCCACATGCCAGACACCTGCCTGTCAGCCTCGTCCTCATGATCTTAGGAGATGGCTGCTGCCCTTCTCAATGTACAAGCGATGAAGCTGGGGTTCAGTGAGCTTGAGTGGGGGTCAGAACTCGGTCCTCTCTGACTGTGGGTGTGTTCTTCACCCCGGTGCACTGAGGAGGAGGCTGCAGCAGGTGGACAATGTGAGAATGGAACCGGAGAGAAGGGGCCATAGGAGTCTGAAAAAAAGAAATGAATCAGACTCTTCAAAGGTTCAGCATTCGTGGGCGTGAGCCGTAGCACAGTCACCGGCCAGCAATGGCACATGATGCATCGTGATTGTGTGCCACAATTATGCATCACTAATGCCTTTTAGGTCATTTGGTATGCTCTGCCCTCCCAGTGTACTGGGGGGTCCTTAGCTGCATTCTATAAAGAAGAGATGGGGCCCTGAGGCAGGCCCCGGCTCTAACCTGAGCACCTGATGGCCAGCAGTACTCCCAGCTGAACCCTTCTGGTGGAGTCCAAGTGTCCTGTTTAAAAACGGCTCATTCATTTTCATTGTGTGTGTGTGTGAAGTGTGAATGTGTGTGCGTGTGTGCGTGTGTGCGTGTGCCACATGCCACTGTGTGACTCTCCACCTTACTTTTGTGAGACAGTAGCTCTTAGCGAACCCAGAAGCCACTGACAAGGCTAGACTGGCGGCCCAGTGAGGAGCTGAGCTCAGGTCCTTGTGCTTGTGAGGAGAGCACTTGACTGACTGAGTGGTCTCCCCAGAGTCCATTTACTAATGGAGGGAGAATCAGGAACTGTTAAACCTTCACCGTAGACTCGACAACATGTCCCAGGTGGGTCATTGAGCGGCTGCATCTCCTGCCACAGTAATGAATAGGAGGTGGGGATTATAAGAAAGCTGGCTGGGCTTCCCTGGAGGATGCCCAGTGCCCAGGAAATGGAGCTTTTTGTTCCTGCCTCAGAAGAAGGCCCGTCCCACTTGGTGTTTGCCTGACACGATCCTCCTCTGTTTCTTCACTTGGCCACCACATCGCCCAGCTCTGGGGCCACCTTTCCTCAGAGCTGAGTGCCTGTTTTCCCTACTACCCAGAAGAGGCCAGCGCCTGGTAGTCAGGCCATCTCCAGTACCCACACATGCTTGCTATCTAAGAGAGGGCAAGAGTTGTATTTGAGTTGTCTGGGGATGAGCTCCATGCAGGGTTTCTTCATGGGTGTGTGACCAGTGCCACCACATGAGGACCTGTGTTCAGAAAGAAGGGCCCTGAGTCTGTCTCCATGAGCATGATTACCTCGTTGTCCTGAAAGTCTTAATGAGTCTGTGAGGTTTGTGTTTGAGGTGAAGTCGGTCTGAAGGCTTTGGCTCATAGCTGCACTGCCCTATGACCACAGCCTCTACCCAGCTGCACATAGAGAGTGGGATGAGGTATGCACCCCAGTGGCATCTCACAGCCCATTTCAGGGTTATGTACTCCGGCACCTGTGGTGGCTGTGGCCCAAGAGACCGCATGCCAGCAAGATCTAGGCTCAGGCATACCTCATGCAGATTCTTCCTGCTAACTAGCGTGAGAGAAGGCGGTAGGCCGGGATGAGAGAGCAGCATGGCATGACTCTCCTGGGCAGCACCCTGGCCAGGACAGGCAGAATCAACCCAGTAACTGGCAGAAGGGGTCTCCAGCTGCCCTCAGTCCTACATAAGCTTAAGCACCCCAGGTCACAGGGTGCGGCCCTGACCCCTGTAAGCTTCCTCAGCATCCCATTCCCCGGATCTCTAGCAGTTAGCACCGTGCCCACATGTGTGCCCTCCCCCCCCTCTTCTGTGGCTGCGTGGGCCTGCTTTGTCTCTTGTAGCTGCTGGAGGTTCCCAGGTTGAGTCACTGTAACACTTCTGTGACTCTGCTTCTGTGTTAAACGCTCTGTGCATACATTAAAGCCAGAATGGGGCAACAGAGAAGAGCGGTGTATTCAGGCTAGTGAAATGTAGCGCGCCTTCGCTTAGAATGGAAGTCAATAGCAGATGAAAGCGGCATGTCCCGGAGACTGCAGAGGAAAGAAGGGCTTTTGTGGGGACCCCAAGCACTGGCTAAGACGCTCCCTGAACAGGAAACCCCAATCTTTCCCCTTACAGCTCTCCCTCTGCCCCACCCAGCTCAGGTTTGTTGAATGAATATTTTTGGTGTAAAAAGCAAGGACACAGTCATTCCTTTCTGTTTATGACAGTACTTCCTACAGTCGGGATCGCAGGCATGCCACGGAGCAGAGCAGCTGAGTCACAGAGTTTCTCTGGCATTATGGTGACTTGGACAAGCTCTGAATATTCATGGTCAGGTGATGTCGCCAAGAGAACACCACAGAGTGAACTTCTCCAGCCCAGGTGACCCCACACAGCCTCTAAAAGTCAGAGCAAACGGCAGAACCACTCAAGGGAGGAAGGGTTTCGGCTGGCACCCGTTGCCATGATCCTCCGCTGTCTCACTCAGCTCTCAGCCAAGGAACACTTTCCCACAAAGCCCCACCCGAGGCTGGCCCACAGCCTGCCACAGCGGGGAAGGCAGGTGACAGGAGAGGCTCTGTCCATGGTGGCCAGAGCATGAGGCGTCAGCTGTTCTCAGACACAGACAGGAAGCAGAGCCAGCATGCTGGAGCCAGGGGCAGCGGGCGGGCGTGCGTCTCACCTTCAAAAGCCCTACTGCCTAGTGACCTACTTCTGTCAGCCAGGTCCCGCCTCCTAAAGGTGCTGCAGCCCTCACGACAGCGCTACAAGACGGGCCTGGGTGTTCACAACCCGAGCTTGGCAGGGGACGGTTCAGAGCAAAACCAACGGGGCTGCCAGCATGCCAGGGCCACCACCTTACAGGAAGCTCGTTTTGTAACTGGGAAGAGGACACTGGTGCTCACTAACACAATGAGTGTAGTGTGGTAAAGAGTAAACTAGTTGAAATGGCCATTCACCACGGGCATCAAATATTATGCACCATTGTGACCACGGGAGCTGTTCGTTACTGACGTGCCGGGGGAGGGGATAACATCAGGACCACCACAAGCACTTGAGGAGGTGCTGTCCGTCAAGGCTGCACTGTTAGGTAACGGGAGTGGCTCAGCTCTGCTGTGATCTGATGGGACCACTGTCACCCTGAGGTGCATGGCTGAGAGGGTGAGACACCGTGACCGTGTGTACCCTTGGCTTGTCTGCCACACTTCCACAGTGGAGACCCCTTTCTTGGTGTTCTCTCACTAAGCCCGGTTCTTATGTTGCAGGAGGAGAGTGTGTCAGACTAACCCCAACAGGCAGTGGTGACCAGCTGTGGGTGAAACTGTAGAGCAACTGTATGAAGAGGCCAGGAAACCAACAAGATTGAGAATGTCAGAGATGGCCCCGTGGAATGGTTAGTGTGTTTGCTGAGCTACACATGCACCTGTATACACGCGCACGTGCACACACACACACACACACACACACACACACACGCATCTAAGTCCACACTTACACACAAGCACATGAAGAAAGTTCATTTGTTGATTGGCCATGGCAGGTACCAAGTAAATGTTTACTACCAAGTACATGTTTTGTTTGGCAGGTCTAATTTTTTCCTATAGTTGTCTATTTTTTTGTTGTTGTTTTATGTTTTTTTTTAATTTCTAATCTTTTTAAAAAATATGTGTATGTGTGAGTGTCTGCTTATCCAAATGTGTACCATGTGCATGCAGGTGCTTGAAGCCAGAAAAGGGCAGTTGATTCCCTAGAGCTGGAGTTACAGGTATTTGTGAGCTCCCATGTGTGGGTTTGGGGAGCTGAACCTAGGTCCTTTGCAAGAGCAGTATGTCCTCTTAACCTCTGGTCCCATTTATTCACCCCCTATTTTTTTTGTAAGTATAAATATGTGAATGTTACAGTGAGGCCCATTATTCTGTATAATTAACTAGTATCTTAAAAACCAAGAATCCCTTGAGACCTGCTTGATCTCTCCTACCACACGAGGACATAGGAGAAGACAAGATAGGAGCCCTCACCAAGGACTGGACTTGCCAATATTGAGGATTATTATTTCAAGGTATGTTAATTTTGTTTATGTTGCATTTGTTTTAACTCTGTGAAGCTGTGTTACTTTGCCTGTGTAAAACACCTGATGATCTAATAAAGAACTGAACAGCCAATGGCAAGGCAGGAGAAAGGATAGGTGGGGCTGGCAGGCAGAGAGAGTATACAGAAGAAGAAAGAAGAAGTAGCTAGGGCAGGAGGAGGATATCAGGGCCAGCCACCCAGCTACACAGCAAGCCATGGAGTAAGGGTAAGATTTACAGAAGTAAGAGAACTTGGAAAAGCCCAGAGATATAAGGTAGATGGGATAATTTAAGTTAAGGAAAGCTGGCAAGAAACAAACCAAGCTAGGGTCAAACATTTATAATTAAGAATAAGCCTCTGTGTGTGATTTATCTGGAAGCTGCATGGTGGGCTCCCAAAAGAGCAAAAACAAACAATAACATTCTGGTATACCAACATGGCACTTGAATTTCCATAGTGCCTGAGAAAGGGTTTTAAAAAATACGACTCCTTTAAGAGTTTCGCCGGGCGGTGGTGGCGCACGCCTTTAATCCCAGCACTCGGGAGGCAGAGCCAGGCGGATCTCTGTGAGTTCGAGGCCAGCCTGGGCTACCAAGTGAGTTCCAGGAAAGGCGCAAAGCTACACAGAGAAACCCTGTCTCGAAAAACCAAAAAAAAAAAAAAAAAAAAAAGAGTTTCTGCCAGACAGTGAGCCCTTGAGCACCTAGTATATTAAGTAGGAACAAAAAACTAAGTAAAAATACCTGCCACAGGGCAAGCATTGGCATTCTAGAACCCTAGGGGGTTGAACGCAGTCCTCGGTCATGAACCTTCAACCAGGCCATGAGCTTTAGGCCTGGCTTTCATGACCCGAGAAGAGGGCAGAGCCAGCCAAGAGAGCCACTCAGAGGATCCAGGTGTAGGTTAGCAGTTTAAAGGTTTTCTCACACAGTCAAAAAAACGCCTAAAAGATAGGCAGCAAAATAGGTCCAGATTGGAAAACAACAACAAAAAAACCTCTAAACAGATTCCAGTGTGTTTTACAATGTGCGTAGGCTTAAGAAAGAAAAGAAAATGGGTATAGGCAGTTATAGAAAGAGTTTTAAAAACTAAAGTCTTTAAAGAAATAGTAAAAGTAATATAAAAGAAAAAAAGCCATGTAAGATGGGAAATACGCAGGAAGTCTGGATCCTGTATATTATTGTGTTGATTTTTATTTATTTATTTTGGTGTGTAGGGGGGTAGGGGATCAGTCCTTCTTGGATACCACCTTCCTCATGGTGGCCAGCATGTTGCTCGTTGCTCAGCTCCTCTGCTTCCTCTTGGTGCGGATGTGCGTGCCCACCCTCTTCTTGACTTCTTGATGAACTTAAGCGCGCACTTGTCCTTGGACACCTTGCGCATGGCAGCTGCTCATAGGGCGAGAGGCGGCACACCTCCCGGATCATGACCCACATAAACTTGGTGTGCTTGCTGAGGCACCCGCGGTGCCGGCTGTGTCTCGGCTTGTTGACGTTCTTCATCACCTTGTGGCCCTTGTTGAGGCCCACGGCCATGGGGCAGCGCAGGCCATGGCTGCTGCTCTCCCATGGTGACCACAACAGGAAGGCCAGCACCGTGAGGAACCCTGGGATATCTCGATTTTGAATTTTTTGATTATTGATAAGCAAACAACAGCTGCTAGGAGACATGGGATTGTGAACTGGACTGCTAAATTGAACCAATCTAGACACTTTAGGAATGCCTTAACTTTAAAAAGAAGTAAAAAATGTATTTGTCAAATGGGAGTCAAAAACACTTTTGAGTTTTGTTTCTACAGGAGACAAGGGGTTGTGGATTCCTTCAGGAATGATATTGATCAGGTGTGATCAAGGGAGATCTCCTGAATCCTGATGGGTGTTATCTATCAGCAAAGGTTAATGCTGGTCTTCCCAGGACTTGACCATTATCTCAACATTTTCTCAGGGACCCTAAAGATGCTTCATCCACAGACAGTGGGGAGCAGTTTGGAGAAAATGACGTCCACATTCCCAAGAGCTGGGGTGTGGGTGGTCTTTTGTTATTTGGTGGGTTATGAATGTTTGTTATCATTTAGGGGAATATAGAATATTGATACTAATTTAAAGTTATTTTTATTACACTGTGCATATGTTTCTGCTCTTGTTTTAAAGGATTTGTAGATATGTTGGGTATGCTTTCTAGATCATATAGAGATATATTTTGGATAGATGGTCTTCAAACCTTTCAAAGACCTACAGAATATGGAAATTAAAATGTTTTTGTAGCTTAGGACTTTCCAATGACAATGAGATACATCTTCTCCTGGCAGCACCAATTTACTTCAGAGATGATGGACATTGAAGAAACTCCTTATGGAGTTTGCTTTCAATGTGGCAAGGCTAGCCATTTGGACAAGAAGCTGCTCTTGTCTGGACTGATTGACAGTGTTTTGTATAAACTGGACATGTAGGACCCACAGGAAAGTGACTGATGAACTTTGCCAAAACAAGGCAGGATGGTCCTTCAGGCTTCCTGCTTCACAGAAGAGTCTGTCAGACATTCAGCAGGACACAGAGGAAAGTGACTGACAAACTTTGCCAATATAGGTGGGACAGTCTTTCAGATTTCCTGCTTCACTGAAAAGTCTGCCAGATACTGTGGCCTGTAGGCTGAAGATGGATGCCCCAACATTGCAGAGGAACTTTGGGTGACTGTCCAGGTAGTCAGGTGTCTCTGTCATTTCTAGAGTTTTTGGAAGTTGTTTGCAATGCACTTTTTGTTACTCAAATAATATTATATCCTTCTGAGGCCTTTAATGAAGTTGAAGACTGGTTGCAGTTTTCCTTAGATATGATAGAAAGTAAATTAGATATAAAGTAAATTAGGTATAAAATTTTGGATTTACTAAGGTAAGATAGATTATGGAGTATTTCCTTTAAATTTACCAGACACAAATGAATTGGAATTCAGTACATTGTGAGTGTAATCTTTACTTGATAATTGTTCTTATTGTATACAGTCTTACTATGTTAAAGTTGAAATCTTTCATTTTTGTTTAGGAAAAAAAAGGAGGAAATATTGGGGAATATTATTTTAAGATGTGTTACTTTTGTTTATGCTGCATTTGTTTAACTCTGTGAAGCTGTGTTACTGTGCCTGTCTAAAACACCTGATGGTCTAATTAAGAGTTGAACGGCCAATGGCAAGGCAGGAGAAAGGAAAGGTGGAGCTGGCAGGCAGAGAGAAGAAATAGAAAAACAAATCTGGGAGAAGGGAGAAGAAGGAACAAGTTGGGAAGGAGGACTTCAGGGACCAGCCATCCAGCTACATAGCCAGACACAGAGTAAGAAGGAAAGAAGAGGTATACAGAAATAAAGGCAAAAGCACAAAGTCAAAAGCTAGGATAACTTAAAATTAGGGAAAGCTAGTTAGCAATAAGCCAAGCTAAGGCCAGGCATTTATTATTAAGAATAAGCTTCCATGTGTGATTTATTTGGGAGCTGGGTGGCAGGCCGGCAAAAGAGTAAGAAACAATCAACCACATGCCAATGCCTTGATTTTGGCTTCCTCCACTCTAGAGCTGTGAGACACGGGCGTCTGTGGCCTGTATGTACCCAGGTTTCAGTATTTCAGCACAACAGCTTGAACATAACAAGACCCATTCGGAACTATCAGCTTTAAGAGGCTTGGAGACAGCCAGCTCTGGTGGCATGTGTAGGTAATCTCACACCAGGCAGGCAGGGGCAGGAGGGCCACAAGTTCAAGCCTGAGCAACTGATATACTGTCTCAGAGTAAGAAGTTAAAAGGGGGCTCAGGGCCAGCCCTAAGGGTGTGAGAGCAGGAGAGCTGACACTGCTCCCCCAACCCCACCCCTATATATCCGTACAGCAACCAGGAGAGAGGACCCCACACCTCGCCTGAAATAGACAGTGGAGAGGGCGCTGGGGGCGTGCGTGTGGGTGAGCCAGACCCGAGGGCCTGAGAGCAGAACCGGCCCTGCTCCTTGCTGCGGGCTGCATTGGGTGAGCTAGCCCAGGCAGTGCTGGAGAGCTAGCCCAGGTAGTGCTGGTGAGCTAGCCCAGGCAGTGCTGGAGAGCTGCCTTGGGTGAGCTAGCCCAGGCAGTGCTGGAGAGCTGCCTTGGGTGAGCTAGCCCAGGCAGTGCTGGAGAGCTCACCAGGGTGGTAATGAAGGCAGAAAGCTGGTGGGCTGACTAGCCCAGCTACCACCCAGGCCCAGAACCAGGGCTATGAGTCAGCCCACCCCAACATCCACCTCATCTGTGAACTGTTGGAGCACGTGAAGGGGATGAACCTACAGATCCAAAACTGCAGGATCTCCAGGTCACAGGACAACAGGATATCCAAGAGGAGCCCCAGGGAGGGCCTACTGTTGATGGTGTAGCAGAGGCCAGAGGCCTGGAACCAGACCAATGACTCATGGCCATGAACACTTGCGGGGCAGATGAAAGGATTGAAGGGTGAACTGTGTGACTCAGCAGGCCACACCACAGCCTCTGCTATGAGATCCTTCTCTCTCTCTTTGTTGTTGTTGTTCTTGTCTGTTTTATTTTGTTTGCTTGCCTTGTTTGTTTTTTGTTTTTCTTTTAAATTTTGTTTCATTTTTTGGGGGGAGGTTGCAAGGGCAGAGGGCAGATTGGGGGGCGGGGCAGAGATGGGTGGAATCGGGATAGATGATGTGAAATCTGCAATGAATCAATAAAAGCTTGAAGAAGAATTTAAAAAAAGAGTAAATTATTTTTAATTTAACAAAGAGTTTTCAAAGGGCTAGCTCAGTGGCAGGGAGCTTCCTTAGCGTGACTGAGAGCCTGGGTTTGGTCCCTAGCACAAGAAGAGAGATTTGGAGAGCAATGTGTACACACATCAGATCTTCATGCTGTATATTGTAAATATATGCAGTTTTAATCTGTCAACTGACAGAGTGGGAGGGCATGAGGGACAGCCAACACCAATCCAAGTTCCTCTGACCTCTGTTCACGTCTGTCATCCAGGTGGACAATTGTCGTTTCCCGCCCCTGTTGCCTCCACTGTTTACTTACACATAACATTCATCCAACTTCAGGGTTGTTTTTCTTTTCAAACTGTAAACTTCATAACCACAAAAGTGCCGCTAAGTGGCCTGGCCTTGATGTCTCCTTTGCTAAGCACTGTGCACCACGGCCCTGTGAAGTCTTTTGCAGGAAGAAGCCTGAGTGAACAGTTGGGGGCGTAAGTCTGGAGAGGCAGAGTGGATGTTTGTCAGGCCAGGACCCCTCCTCCCCCAGAAACCCAAAGCCGAAGCAAACTGACCAAAGCCACAGAGCAGCTTCTGAGCCTCCATTTGCCTACCTGAAAAATAGGCCAAATGGTCACAGCTCCCTGCCTGGTGTGTGTATGTGCGTGTGCATGTGCGTGTGCGTGTGCGTGTGCGTGTGCGTGTGTGTGTGTGTGTGTGTGTGTGTGTGTGTGTGTGTGTTTGGGGGGGGCGCGGTTCAGAGGATGAGGATGAGGGGTGAGGGCTGGATTCCTGGCTCTGGCTGGTCACGAGTGGAGGCTCCTTGACCTTGTCTGTGTCTGATTCGTCTCCCTACTGTTCTCAGACACTATAACATGCCAGCTGTGTTCTTTCCATTCCTAGCTGGGAAGAGAGAAGACGGCTGGGTTTCTTGTCCTGGGCTAGGAGGGAGGGAAGCTGGAAGCCTGGAGAACAGAGTTCTCACCCTGTGTGGCCCCCAAACTCACGTGACCTTGTCCACACAGTGGCCTCTGCTGCAGGTTGGGGAGATGCTCTGGACTCTGTGCTGGAGTGAGAGGGTTGGGTGAGGGGTTGCTGAGCACTTACTAGAGTTCCCAAGCTGCCTGCGTTTCTGGCCCATAGCTCTCTCTCTGTGTCCCAGGGCTTTGCCCGATTGAGAAAGAATGGGCTGTAGGCTGGCTTGGCTTCAAGCTGTTACTTTCCCTGTGGAAGAGGGAGAACATGGGCAGTCTGCCTCCCCTGTGCATAGTAGGACCGCACACGCTGCTGGCTGGTGTACTGAAAGCAGAAGCAGGGTGTGTCCATCCAGACAGGGCGTTGAACAACCCCGTCTAGCACTGCCTGCTGGTGCCCGGGGAAACTTTGAACAGACAGGATTTTCATCTGCGTCTCTGGGGGAAGCTCACAGGTATTGTGAAAAGATAAAAAGAAGGGGGGGGGGAAGCTTTTTAAAAATTTAAGCCATCAAAATTGTGTGTATGTTCTCAATGTTACTACCACAAAATCTTGCCTATCCTGATGGAACCACATTCTCCTTTTCAGGTAATGGTTGTGAAGATTCAGTTGAACTAGGGAGATAATAAATGCTCATTGAACGGTAACTGTGATTACTATGAAAGCCTGTGTGTTAGCTTTCCATGACTGTAACAAAATACCGGAGAGAAACAACTTATAGAGAGGAAAGTTCATTTTGAGTCACAGTTTCAGGAGACTCAGACTGTGATCAGTTGGTCGTGTTGCTTTTGGATGATGGAGAGAGACATGCTGCTCACCTCCAACAGCCAGGAAGCAAAGAAGATCCCTTTCAAAGGCTGACCTAACTCTTCCCACTAGGTCATACATCTCAAGGTTCTACCGTCTCCTGACAGCACGTTGGTGACCAAGCCTTCGACACGTGGGCCTTTGGGGGACGCTTATAAAAACACAACAGTGACAATTGCAAGAAGTGGGTGGGTTCAAATCTCAGCTTGATCTTGGCCCTCCGTGTGGCCTTGACCAGGCAATAGCTCCTGTCCCCAGCCCCGGGTGTTCCATGAGGACCCCAGGAGGACAGAGGTGGTACTGCACTGTGGTGTGAGCCCCCGTTATGCTGCCTGGCTTCAGGCATCTGCTCTATGGCCTTGAGGACATCACTTCATCGCTGTACCACTGTTCCCCCATCTGTCAAAGGGCAAGGATAGAGGCCCCTAGAGAAAGAGCTATTGGGAAAATCAATTGCTTAAAAGCCCGTCTGACTTACCGCGAGCACAGAATTCCAATGTCATTGCTATTGCCCGCGGGGTGACCTGCAACAGTGTGTGGGAGCCGGATGTGAGCCCCAGCCTTGTGCTTCACCAGCCATGTGGCTGTGGGACTGTCAGTACTTCCTCAAGTCTCACTTTGCTCCTTCACTAAACAAGTACGATAATACCTGCGCATAGGTACTGCCGAGGTTAAGGAGGCTGGTATGAGGCACCGACAGCGTCTACGGAGCCAGCCACAGGGCCTCGGCCTTTAGCAAGGGCACAGTCCATGTCAGCCATGATGATTGTGAGAGCAATGAACAGCTCACACAGCCCAGGAGCTTGTTTTCATCCATTCACCACTGCTGCACCAAAATCCCCGACACTGGGACTTGGCTCTGGGGAGGGCCCTTGACTCTCCTGTAACAAGCTGATCTCTCAGGACATAGCTCACTCCTGAGATCCTACCTCAGCCTATGGAACCAGCAACACTTCGTTCATGACGGGGCACCCCCAATAACCTAACCACCTCCCAGCAGACCCCACCTCTCAAAATCTCTCCGCCTCAGCATCCCTCACTGGGGACCAAGTCTCCAGCGCCTGCACCTTTGACATGCTCAAACATAACCAGCTCATGGCAATGTTCTAACAGTGTCTGTCCTCCACCACGTCACATCCTGCGCTCTCCTCCCCCGTGGCTGTCACCACACCTACCCTCAGCCCCGGGACTAGTGTGAGGCAAGTGAAGGGGGTCATCAAGACGCCACAGGCAAGGCTCTGTCCTCTGATCTGGTGTGACTGGTGGCTGTTGAATCCTCCTGTCACTTCCTACAATAGCAAAGGCTAGCCTGCTGGTCCCCACAGGCCCCCTGCGCACACCCGTGCTTTGTGTGGGACGTGAGCAGCAGCTGGGCTCCGTGGGCCAGGTGGCTGCGGGTACATCTCCCCTGGGCATTGCAGCCACTCTGATTACCCTCTTGAATTGCCCCTCCCCGGCTGTATATTGGGTGGGTATTCGAGGCTGCTGGCTTCTCTCAGCCTTGGCTGCAGCTTGCTGCTCCGGACCTCTGGGGTGCCGCTGGAGTTGGATCCAGCCAGAACAAGCATGCAGAGAGACTGTCCCCAGAGAACCTGTTCCCAAAGGCCAAGATGGGGTTGTGAGACTCTGTCTTTGAGGAGGGAGCTGAAGTCCGGGAGCTGTCTGCAGCAACCAGGTAGGAAGACCCAGTGGGCAGGTGAGCTGTCTTCCTCACCAGGGGCTTCTGCCAGGACCCGTGAGAAGGGCTGCTGGCTTCCACCTCTCTACCCAGCCGTGCTGAGGCTTGAACCCAGTGCAGGGTAGAGGCCAAAGAAGGAAAACAAGCAGTGCTAAGGTGTGGGGGGGTGGGGTATTGGCAATCCTGTTTTTTAAAAGCAGTCCCCATCAAAGTGGACATGCGTTCTGTAACAGAAATGTATTAAGTTTGTATCGGGTGGACACAGGTGACATCCGTCAGGCTGGGAGCTTCCAGTGTAGGCTAGAACCTGCCAGAGGAGCTCCCTATGGCTGGCTCTAACTCAGAGATACCCACTGTCTCATCACGTCCTCACAGTCTTTTCTCTGTGCTAGCGGGGGAGTGGACTCCGGTGGCTCTCTGTGTATGGATGGAGACCTCACTCTGATGGCCTCTCTGAACTCTCAGTTCTTCCAAGTGTCTCCAGACAGCCACGTTCGGGCATGTAAAGGACGAACACTCGGTCACAAACAGACACTAGAGTCACGCGCCAACATCAGGGCTCACTTGCATATAGGAGCGAGCGGTCCTCCCTGGGTGTAAGTGTGCACAAGCACACTTGTCGGTAAGCAGTAAGCACACGGCTCATGAGCTACCTGGAGCCCACTCTCTGGTTCTCATGTCCGAGCAGGGTAGTTAAGGGTGCGAGCTCCAGAGTCTTCAGAGAACCTGGGCTCCATTACGGAGTTCGCCTCATCTGAGCTGTGTCCTTAGGCTTGTGCAGGGGGGGATGGGTGGGGTTGTGATTGTGCATATATGGGGGCCAGAGCAAGATGCCGGGGTCCTGCTCCATCATATTTATTGAGATAGGGACTCTCTCTCTGAGCATGTAGCTAGACTGGAGGCCATTGAGACCCAGCAATTCTCCTGTCTCCACCCTGTAGGGCTGGGTCATAGGCAGGGGTGCAGCTGCATCTGGCTCTTTACCTGTGTCCTGAGGCCCAAATGCTCTTCCCATGGAACCATCCCTCTAGCACTGACTCCACCTCTCTCTGTGTCAGCTTCCTTATGTGTTTAGTAGAGCAACAATACATGCCACAGAAAGCAGCCGATGTAGTGGGAAAAACAGGCTAGGGTCTGGAAGGCCCAGATTTGGGAAATAAGAGGGTTGTCATCTCCGCTTGAGAACAAGGGTATACTGCTGGTCAAGACAGAAAGAATCTAGGCTGTGAGGGCAGACATTGGAAGGGCTTAGCCACGGGAGGTCCAGCTATGAAATGAGGATGACCAGGGAGGTACCTGCCCCCAGCATTCTGCTTAGTTGAAAGTGTCAACACATGCCAACAGGCGGACCCTCAGCAGCCACCATGCCTCACTGCCCAGTGGAGAAGCTGGGTGCATGTCATCATAGTGACAGAGGTTCCGCCCAGCCTGGAGCCATGGGAGGGCAGAGCACTGGCTTACCCCAGCCCCAGCATGGGGAGTGTTTTCACAGTGGACTTAGGACAGCTGCAGCCGAGGTAGCAGGGGGTTAAGGGACCCACACAGTCTGCCACAGTGAGGTTCAGTCATTGCAGAGTGAGCTGGGGGTTGGCTGGGTGGCTCATGGTCTCTCCAGTGTCCGCTGCCCCTGCTGTGGCCGGCACTCATCCTCAGCACCAGGGCTAGACCAGTGAGTGAGATTCCTGCTCTTGGCAACTGAGTCCTGGCAGGCAAGCAGATGGCGAAGGAGTGCCTGAGCAAGTGTGGCGCAGGTGGGTGAGGGCTGAATCAGCTCGGAAGCAGAGTAAGGAGGGAGGGAGTAGGGTGGTGAACGGCCCGGTGGGGGTGGGCATCTTACAGAGTTTTCTATGGTGATGTCACCTGAGCATGGGCTGGAGAGATGCCAGGGGCTGAACTAGGCTGAGTGTTCTGCATAGAGGCAACAGCAAACACTCTAAGGTGGGAACAGGACCGGCAAAGACCCAGGAGGCACAGCAAGGAGGCAGGCGGGACCCAGAGGGGAGAGGTGTGGCGCTCGGATTGAAGGAGCCTGAAAGAGCTGTGGGGGCTCACATAAGGATATGGATTTTCCTCTAGATGGGCAGCATTAGAGCAGGGCCAGCAGGAGAAAGACATGTTCCAACTGACCTTTCAAATGGACCCTGCAGTAGAATAAACACACACACACACACACACACACACACACACACACACACACACACACACACCCCTCTGATCTCCACACACTGTGAAAATGGAGCCTTGTTATAGGGAAAAGGAGTTCACAGAGAGGAACGGAGAGGGAGAGAGTCTTCTGGATACCCAGATGTGTCCACAGCTGGAATCACAGGTTTCATTGCAGGAACAACTCGGGGAAGTGACATCAGAATCGAGAAGTTCAATGCAGGGCTTCCTGAAGCCAGAGAAGGTGAGAGCTGGGACCTCTCCTCAGTTCTGGAAAGACCCAGCCCTCTGCCCACCTTCGTGTTAGCTCAGCAAAGCTGAACTGGTGTGCCTGGCCTCCAGGCCTGTAAGAGAATTAATATGTGTTGTTTTAAGCAACAGATGGGGGAAATTTGTTACTGTAGCAGTAGTATACCTATACTGACCCTTCCGGCTCTGCAGAGCACAGTCCACAGGGGGTCTCATTTAATTCATCCCCAGACAACAGGACCTGGGCCTGTGATGGCAGTGGTGAGAAGCAGCTGGAGTCTGGATACAGTTTGAAGATAGGGCAGAAGGGCAGGAGATGCCAAGGATGCTCCCAAGACTGTCAGAGTAGCTGGAGCTAGGGTGGGGGTGGAGAGGGCAGGAGTGAGTTGGAGAGGGGGCAAAGCCAAGTCTGAATTTCGTCTGTTGTCAAGTGGAAGCTGATTGTGAACGACCCTCTAGGTGGTCCCCCAAGGTGGAATGGGATGGCTCACGTGGGAGGGATGGGATTGGAGCTGCTGCTAGTTAAGTATGGGGTCACCAACTCAAATCTTTCTAGCGCATCAGAGACCTCCCTACCGCAGGCCCTGTGTGCTTGACAGCTAATGTCTCCAAGCCTTAGAGGCCTGATTATCTCTACAGATGGTAGCAAAGAGGAAGTGAGACATGGACACCAGGAGCATGGAGCTGAACAGGATTTGAACTCAGGGCTGTAGGGCACTGGGAACTTTCAAGGGCTAATCTAGACACTGGCCTGTTAGACATCTTCCCACTCCAGCATCCTTAGAAGGGGTGGCCTCTTCCTGGCTATTCTTCCAAAGAGAGCCTGGTCTGCATTGGTCAGGAGCCAACAGGTGAGAGACAGAAGTCAGTGTCCATGAATTTACTCAAAGTTAGATCCTCTGCCTTAGGTATCATCACAGCCTGCTCACTAAATAGTACATCAGCAGTGACTCTCAAAGGCTGGGCCCAGGCCAGCTCCATCTCTCTTTCCTCCCATCCCTTAGTTCATCATCCTCACCCACGGGAGATGAAAGCATGGTGGGAGCAGGTATCCAAACCCTTGTCCTTTGTGCTCGGGTCCTTCCTTCCCTTTCCAGGCCTTGCCAACAGGCCTCTGACACCCTCCCATCTGAGCAGCCAGCCAGCAGAGCGTGGATGGGACTGCCACAAGGGCACGGAGGCCAGGATGCAATGAGAACTCTATCCATCTGATCTTGTCTGGGACAGATGTCCAAGCTGCTGCCTGTGTCCTCCTAAGAGCGGCGTGCTGCCCAGCAAACTAAAGGGCCTTTTGTTTCCTTTGTGGCCGGGGGGGGGGGGGGGGGGGTCCTGCTGCTGCCTGTCTGTTCAGCTAGTGGGCTCTGGCTGATGGCAGATCATTAACAAATGTATCTGCTTGTGTTTCACTCATCGTCACTAGTACATTTGAATTCTCATCTTCCATGGCATACCAGGACACAATCAGTTAGCCACTCGCTGGACCTATGCAGGGTTAAACCCAATACTGCCAGCCTGAGTGGTCGGGGCAAGTGCCTGGCATGCAGTGAGAACCTACTGTGAGTTGGGTGAGGTGGGCAGAGGCCTGCATGGCTGAAGACAGATCTGAGTTCTAAGCTGCTGACCAGCTGTACGGCTTTGGACAAGACCTTTGACTCCCAGCTGTCAGTGTCCCCTGTGTGCCTGACCAGTGCCAGGGATTATGTGGTCATCTCACTTACTCCTTGTTCTGGGGACAGGTGTGAGCTACCACTGCTTTGACGATAGCAACATGAGACTCACAGAGGAAGGTGACTGCCCATAGCCCCTGACTAGGGATATTCTTCAGGCCTCCCAACTCACTGCTTGGGTGACACTGGGTGTCTCCCTAGGGACTAGAGAGAGAGGACTTGGCCCAGGTCTCCCTGCTGATGATGCTGGTGGCACATGCTGAGCTGCGGAGGGGACTGAATGGTCTTCCCTGTGAACTTCAGGCCTCTCCCACGGGCAGGCTCAGGCCTGGGGATGGCTCCCCTTACCTTCCCTCACTGGCTTCTCTGGCTGGCTTGGTTCCCTGTATGAAGTATCTGTTTTCTTGGTTTCAGCAGCCAAGCCCTCCTCCACACTCCCACCCCACCCCACCCCACCCCACCTCTGTGCCTCCCTGCCCTGAATCCCTGTGAATGTGAATTTCCTTGTAAGGACTCAAAGCGGCTAATCCCAGACCCCAGGCTGACTTTTTGCAAGTGGATGTCTTTGTTTCCCCCTCTCTCCCGCCTCCTGGAAGATAGCCCGTTTGATTTTTATAGGCTGTCGTTGTGATTGTCCTGTTGCAGGTCTGTGTGGGGCTGGCTCCTGGCGGCAGGGGAGGAATAGGGAAGCCATGTTCTGTTTCTGCCTCTCACTGAAAGAAAAGCATAGCTCCTCTGAGGGGTTTTCTCTCCCTCAGCCTCAGTGTCCTCCTTGAGAGCATCGGTGAGATGCTCTTCCTTTCCAGGAAGACAAAGAAGATGCCACACACTGGCTGTGGTAGTGTGGGCATGTCTTCAGGAGCATGTGGCAGGGCCAGGCAGCTCCTGCTTGGCTGGTGAGCCCGTCTATCTCTATGGTTCTGTTTAGTGCCGCATAGCCTGGGGAGGCAAGGAGATACCTCTGAGGCAAGAAGTGTTTAATGAGGCCCATGCACTCAGGTAGCATGCTGTTCAGGAGTACAGGCATCTCATCAGTCCAGGGTGCACCGAGGGAGTGGGTACAGATATCGTGTCACCAGGGTTTGGGGATCACATAGAACGGGGGTCCTACTTGAGGACCGTGGCTTGTCATGGCTGGGATGCCTTGGGCAAGCTCTCAGCCTGTACCTCTGTTTCCATGTCTATAGAGAGGCAAATGGTGTTTGCAGCCTTGGGTATAGTTCAAATGCTGGTCATTTCATTTAATAAGCTGGAGACTCGGCTTAGCGCACGGAGGCTGCCCCGGGCCCAGGGCCTCACTTCTAGGTCAGTTCTACCTGGGGTCTGCTGGAGCTGACACTGAGTGAATTGGTGCATGTACTTTAACAGGGGCCTTTCAAACAGGCCTTAGAGCTGGGTATCAGGGAAGCTATTCAGCTGCTCACTGGGTTTGGGTTTGGGGTGCTGCTGGACCTGTCACCCCCAGGGCCTTCATGCTGGAGCCAATACAGAGGGTCTGGGATCAGACACAGTGGGGGCATATGGGAGTGGGTGGACCCCAGTCCAGATGACAGGGATGAGCCCCAGGCCAGCTCTCTCCTGGGCTCGACAGCTCGGGAGGTAGTAAATGTCCATCTGGGTGGAGCCACCTTGAGCTGGGCCTCTGCCATTGGCCACCCAAACTGCCCTGGCTCATGTCGTTAAGTATGGAAGACAGCTAGGGCATGAAGTTATGGACCTGGGGAGGAGGGGCATCTCTGGGACGGGGGAGATGACACAGGGGCTGAAGGGTCCAGGGATGTAAGTGAGAGATGGTGTGGGTACCTCTCTCCCATCAGGACTAGACTTGAGTCTACAGATAGCTGAGGGGTCTTGGCCCTGGCTGACTTCAGCCCCCCACATAACCTCTGGTGCATTGGCTCTGAGCACTGGGAGACACGGTCCTATCTTTCAGCTGTGGCAATGGCTTTAATGGGGCTTTAGAGGTGACGTCGGGGCTTGGGGAGCACACAGAGCTGGGGGCCTACTTGAGAACCTTGCCTTGTCATGACTGGAGTGCCTTGGGTGAACTCTCGGCCTGTACCTCCATTTCCATGTCTATGGAGGGATAGATGGGGTTTGCAGCCTTAGGGGGCAGATCAAATGCTGGGGTTCACTTGACAAGCTGGAGACACGGTTTGGTGCAGGGAGGCTGGCCCCTTGCGGGGTCTCACCGCTAGGTCAGCTCTACCTGGGGCCTTCTGGATAATCTATGTAGCCTGTTCCCCAGGAACACGTGACTGCTCTCCAAGGAGCACACAGAGCAGAGAGCCTGTCCCCTCCCTCGCACACTGATTTCCCCTTCTCTCTCTTGCCCTTCTCTGGTTGAGAAGATAGTGGGAGCCCTGTACTCAGGTTTGGCTGGGTCAACGGAAGTCAGTCAACTGGCTGCCTCCACCTTCAGGCCCATGGGCTGCCTGAGGAGAACCTTTCCCAACAAGCCAGTGCTTCTCTACACCTGTCAGCGTGGCCTGGGACAGGGGCATGAGGGGCAGGGTCGGTGTGCAGGGTCAGTCTTGCATCCTCAGCTCTGCTGAGCCAGGGTTAAGCTCATACACCGAAACCACAGGATCGGACACCAGGACAACCAAGCCCTGTGAGTCCTGTTCTGGGGCCTCCTCTTCCTCCCGGTAGGGGATCTGCTGTGTGAGAGGAACTCAGAAGCTGGAAGGGCTGGCTGGTGACTTTGCCCAAGGACCAGTCCCTTCAGGAGTGTTGGCAGGCACTGCCTGATGCTCAAGGGAGTCAGTGAATGTCATCTCAGAGTGGCACCTGTCCACACATAACCCAGCCTGGGAGGTGTGATCCTGTGGCCTGGGGTTGGGGCTGAAGGCTGTCCAGAGAAGGAAGCCCTTGACTAAGCCTTGAGGAGTAAAAAGTCATGCAGATCCTACCAACCAACTTCATCAGCCTGGGTCCTGTTAGGGTGTACATTTCCAGAGACCAGAGAGGTTGACCAACCTGCTCAAGGACACATAGCTTTCTGCATCTGGTCACTGCTCTACTACCTCCTGGTCATGGCAGCTGTACTGCAGGTCCCACAGGCCTCCTGGGGAGTTGATTCAGCCCAGAGTGTGTAAAACTCTGAGGCTACACTGACTTGCTGGTGAGTGGCTCAGTAGACCACATGTAAGCCAGCTCTGGAGGCTGAGCACACTCAGGAGCCCTCGTCCTTCAATAGAAAGCTTTCCTCTTCTAAACCACAGCTCCACATGCTACGGGCTCATTTCCAGACCCCACAGCCCAGGAGACAGGGTGTGCCACCTTCTCCTCTGTGGCCGGAAATCCCCACAATGTTTCCACCTCCATGGGGTCTCCAGGACTGATGGTTGTGTGGGAATAGAACAGTTTCTCCCAGCTACTTGCCCTCCCTAAGGAAAGAGAGCGGAGAGGAGCTTGGAGACCTGGGGGTGGGGCAGATGGAGGGGGACCATGCTCTGGACTCCTGTCTCTTCCTCTAGGCTTGAAATGTAGGGATAGTGATGCCCTGCGGCATGGACGGGAGCATCCTTCTGTCCATGTGACAGAGGCTCCAGAGACGTGTGCAGCTGAGACTGGAGACCATGGGGACACAGCCCTGACTTGCTGGCCCTGCCTGGTGGGACAGTTTCTCTGTCTCGGCTCTGGGGTAGTGGGGCTGGGTGGCTGAGCACAGTGCCTAGCTGGAGATGGCTTGGCATCTGGTCTGATCCAGCTGTTGGTTTTGGCTCCATATCCAAGACTCCTGTGCCCTAATTACTCACTGTCTTGGGAGCCTGGCTGGGAGCCTGAGAAGGGAGAAGCTGGGCTGGTTCTCATCTGATAAGGAGTCAGAGGTGGCAGAGCGGGACCCAGGGGCCTGGCTGGAAGGAGTCTTTTGCCTGATGTTGCCTTGACGGAGATAGAATCTGCATACAATAAAATTCACAGTTTGGATAAAACACCCATAAACCCATAACCCATAAAACCACACTACAATCAAGATGCAAAACACTTCCAGTAAAGTCGGCTCCTGCCTGGATCTGCTGGCGCCCACCTGCCCGCCAGCTAGCAGCCTTCCCACACACTGCCTCCCTTCTGGGAACTTCATTGAATGGGCTGGGTAGGTGGGACAGACTTCTGTGCCAGACAATTGTTGAGAGACCTATGAGAGTCATCTGTGTTGATGATGACTCTGAGGTCCATTCCTTTTCATTGTTGAGTTGTATTCCATTTGTGTGGAAGGGACACCACACATTTATCCACACATTTGTCAATAACATGTTAGGTTGTCTAGGTCAGCATGATTTTCCCCTTCTCTCTGGTTGGTGGCAGGGAATAGAATCACTGGGGCTCATGGTAAGCATGTATTTAGTTGTATAAAGCAGAACAGGCACACCGACTTTCTTTTTTTTTTTTTTTTTTTTTTTGGTTTTTCGAGACAGGGTTTCTCTGTGTAGCTTTGCGCCTTTCCTGGAACTTACTTGGTAGCCCAGGCTGGCCTCGAACTCACAGAGATCCACCTGGCTCTACCTCCCGAGTGCTGGGATTAAAGGCGTGCGCCACCACCGCCCGGCTACACCGACTTTCTTTCTCCTTGGCAATGTTGAGTGTGGTAGTTAGCACATCCAGGGTCACTGAGCTGTGCACAACAGTATCTCACTGTGGGTTCAATTTGTGCTTGTTAGGTGATTAAAAGTGCTGAACACTTTTTAATAGGCTGGTGCCTTTTATATGACTTTGAACTCAAGACGCAGGGGTCCTGGATGAGGTACTCAACCTTCCCTAGAGAAGATTGTGGACACCCTTGCAGACAGAGCTCAATAGGAACACAGAAACATCTTACAGAAGATTCTGGAAGCCTGTGTCCACACAGTGGGCTCCTCACAGGTCTTTCATCAGAACATTTCAGACAGGTGTCAATGGAAAACGTATCTCACAGACTGGTGTGACTCTCAGTCATTCTCCAGTGTGCCTTTTGAGGGACCAGGTTCTCCAAAGGTCTTTCTATGTCACCCTGTATGACTTAGCCTCATCCCTTACATGGCTTAGAGTCTCACTGTGAGGAAGAGCCATCCCTAGTGAATCCACTTCCCTGCTGATGCTGGGTATTAAGGGTGGCTTGCCACGTTTTGCCAGTGGTGTGGTCCAGTGAGCACGCTTGACTTTGTCATCTCCTCTGACTTGTGCTTCTCAAGGCGAGTTCCAGGGAGTAGACCCACCAATCTTCTGTATCAGTCATCCATTGCCATGGCGATGCTGCCTAGCAACCTGAGTCTTAAAGGCCTAAAGTATCAACCTGTTATTTGTTACCAGGCAACTGATATGGGGCTGGTCTACTGATACAGCTTGGTCAACCATGGGGTTGAGGTTGGCCTCTCGTCAGCTAGGGCTGGCTGGTCACAGCTCATTTCTCTTTTGCGTGGCCTTCCTTCCTCCATCAAATGGGCTTAGCTTATTCTGGTGTAGAGCTGGGGCTCAAGGAGAGGAGAGTCATACAGGTCTTGAAGCCTGGGCTCAGAACTTCACATTCTCATTGCTGCACCATTCTACTGGCCAAAGAGTCCCCAAGAGCAGCCAGGACCTGCAGACAGGGCGTCTTCACAGCACAGCAAGTCCCATTGTAAAGGGTGTGGTCACGGGGAGGAAGGACTGGGGGGCCACATGGATTTTATAGGCTGGCACAGTTTTAGAGTCTGCATGTTTCCCCCTGTTGATGGATATTGCCAGATTGTCTTCCTAAACAGGGTGCAGGCTGTGGTCCATGGCAGTAGCGGGAAGTCCATGGTCCTCCAGCCTCACCTGCTCAGAGCCAGGGTCCCAGCCGCCAGCCCCTGGGCCAGATATGGAATTTTCCAACACGATGCAACAAGAGAAATGAAGCACACCTTCCCAAAGTATCGATTCTAATCACTTTCTTGAGAGGCAAACACTTGTCCTCAAGACTGAAAGTGCTCACGGACACGGTGTGTGACATCGCGTGACATCGCGTGATGCTTTAAGAAAGAGTGAGACTCAAAGAAGTGACTGCCTGGCAAGGCGGCCTCCTCCAGATTCCATCGCGTGCCCTTGCAGCGTGGGACATGAGTGCTTCACCGAGACTGAACATCCTCTGTGTGCTGGGCACAGCTCCCAGTGTGAGGACAGGATGGTGGAGGCAGGGTCCCTGCCTCTCAGAGCCGAACACTCAGGAAAGGAAAGGGACCATTGACGTAAACAATGCCACTTCAGAGACAATAAATACCAGGAAGGAAGCCGCACAGGGTAATGCCACAGAGACACTGTGACCCTAGACTGGGAGTTCTTCTAGGTGACAAGCTGAGTCCATGGTGACAGGAAGGAGATGACAAGGAAGCAGGGGCCAATCCGACCGCTGAAGCCAAGGTCCCAGGGCAGAGGTGGGGTTGCCCAAATGAGAAGGTCAGGAAGGCCAGAAGAGACGGGCAGGGGCAGGGGCTGGCAGGCACCAGACATCTACTGCATGCCTACTGTGTGCCCAGCAGGGTGTTCTCCACCTCTGCCCCCTTCTGCCACCAAAACAGAGAAAGGTCTGGGCTCCCCCTGCTGGTCCTCCATGAGCTGCGACTTCAGTTACGAGGGCCAGTGGGCTGGGTGTGTCTCATGCTGGGGGAGTTGAGGATGCCAGCGGCTCCATGGGCACAGTGGGAGAGGGACAGCCTCAGGCCATGGTTTGCTCCAAGGAGCTGGAAGGAAAGGAGATGAGTTCAAGGTCAAGCAGGAGCAGAGGATGTTGGGAGCCTAGTTCCACACATCCAGTGCCAAAGTCACCAGCAAGTCAACGGTGGCCCATGCGTGACTTCACGGAAAACAGAAAGGAACCACCTGCCATGACAGGACATCCCTGTAAAGCAGCATCTCCAGGGAGGTCCCTGGGTACTGTTGCTAAGGGGGAGCCTCTGGAAGCCAGGCAAGTCGACCCAGTTCCTAGCCTTGAGTTCCTTGTAGTCCTAGCCTCAGAGAGGAACCAGAATGTCCAACTGCAGAGGAATTGAATCCAATTCCCCTTGAGGTCTCTGCTCAAAGCTTGCCTAGGGCCAGCCAGTAAGTCCTGCTTTCTATCCAACCTCTTGTGACTTTAATGATTACTTTAGCAAATACTGAGTAACTTCCGGGAGTCCAGGAGCCATCAGGGTCTGGGAATGTGTGTGCGAACAGGACCAAGACCCCTGACCTGTGTGTGCAGCTGCTGTCTGTGGGGCAGGAGGGCAGGCACAGGTGGCACCGTGAAGAGAATGTGTGGCTTCTTGGATGTCAGCTGGTGAGTGCTGAGAAAGGCAGGGGGACCAGCCCAAGACCGGGGCAGCAGTTGCTGGAAAAACAGATGGGCGCCCGAGGGCTCTTGACAGGCCCAGGAGCAGCTGTGGCAAAGGCCTTGAGGCAAGCTAGTGCTTAGTAGAGACGGCCGGCATTCAAGAGGAGGCCAGGTCCCGAGGGAGCAGGGTGTAGTCACCCTGGCAGGAAGAAGGTAATCTAGAGATGTTTGCACCCCTCCCTTGGCTATCAGAATACCGAAACTGTGGCCTCCAAAACGTTGGAATTTCCCAGGAGTCTCGGGCTGGAAGAAAGAAAAGGCCTGCCTGGTGCCAGCTGGAAGGGTGACTTCCTTCCAGAAAGACATTCCACGCCATTCTTACACCTTGTCAGAGCACGTGGCAGGCAAGAGAAACTGGAGCTGAGACAGTGACGGATCAGTGATGGATGAGACCTCACCTTGACCAGGGCTGCTGAGCTGTACCTGCCTCTTGCCCTCTTTTTAAGCAAAAGCCTCATATCAGGACCCGAAGGATGAACTTGGGGATCCCTGGAGCTTCTCATTTGTTCTTCACAATGTGGCCACACTGACTAGACCTCGGCTTCTTACCATGTTTCGTTGGCCTATGGGTTGCCACGCCTAGCTTGTTAGGGCTTCCAGGGACCTAGATTCTTACCTGAACAATCTGGTTATGGGGGAGGGAAGAATGGGCAGCTGAGGTGGGGGTGGGTGGGCTCTTCTGGGCCATTCCAGAGCCTCAGCCTTCACTCTGCTTCTGAGGGGCCACTGCAGCTTTGGAGCCAGGGAGGCGCAGGCTCTGGCTGCTGCTTCCCGAGGGTCCCTGTGGTGCTAGGTAGAGAAGAGACTTGAGGTCAGGGGATCTCAGGGAGACCAGTGGCCTGGGCAATAATTAATGGTGGCTCAGGTCAAGTTGCTGGTCACAGAGGCTCGAGAAGAGGCCAGGGCCTAGACTCTTCCTGTGTTAGCTCATTTGTTATTCCTTTTTTTTTTTTAAAGATTATTTATTTATTTATTTATTATGTATACAGTATTCTGCCTACATGCATGCTTACAGGCCAGAAGAGGGCACCAGATCTCATTACGGATGGTTGTGAGCCACCATGTGGTTACTGGGAATTGAACTCAGGACCTCTGGAAGAACAGCCAGTGCTCTTAACCGCTGAGCCATCTCTCCAGCCCCATTTGTTATTCCTATAACAAAAATCACAGGGACTGGGTAACTTACAATGGAAAAAGAGCCTTTTAAGCTTACAGTTTAAGATGAAAATCCAGGATCGGGCAACCCTCTCAGTTGGGCCTTCAGTGACGTCTCATGTTAGTGACATGACGAGAGAGAAAGGTAACATAACCAGACAGGAATCAGGACAATTCTAGGGTCAGGCGTACTAGGTCACAGCCCACTCTTGCAGGACTGAGATCACCTCACAAAGCCAGCACTCCACCCCTCAGAGGGCACATGCCTCCCATGAAGCTCCAGCTCCTGAAAGTCTTAATAGTGCCATAGGGGACCAGTGCCCTGATGTGTACAAACCACACCCAAACTGTGCAGCATCCTGACTGAAGCCTGTTGCTGCCACTCAGTTCCCAGGAGTCGGGAGCATCTCCCCATCAGTGTCCTACCCTTCCCAGGATAGATAGGTGTTCAGGACAGGGATTCAGGATCCCAGGCTCGAGACAGACAGTAACTTGGATGGGAGGCTGATCTGCTGACGTGATGGCTTCCTGAAGGCGGGGGTGACTAGCCGGGAGTGAGGAGAGAACAGCACAGTCCTTAGCCTGACCCAGCTGCTCTCCTTGTGCTGAGTGGGCAGCCTGGCAGGCCCGACTTCTTTCCTGAGCAGCTCTCATGGGCCTCCATATCCACGCATACCAAACTAGGGAACTTTTCATCTCCGACTTCCAGGGGGGCTAGCTCCCTTCCTAGCTCAATACAAGGACCTAGGGAGATGAAATGTCAGTCGGCTCCTCCACATCCCCTCAGGCAGCGCAGGGACATGTGGGCTGGGACAGAACCCACAGACAAGCATCCCTTGAGATCACAAACCGAATAAGCAAAGTGGCCATACCTGCTTCATGCACAGCAGAGCAAGCTGGGTTCCCCTTGAGTTTGTTCAGGGGCTGCCAGTCTGGAATGTGCCGTCCCTGCAAGGCAGGACCCGGGAGAACCCACATGTACCCCTTAAGTTAGCTGGACCCATTCCAAAACTCAAGTGGGGGACCGATAGGCACTGTGCCCAGAAGGGTGGCACATAAACACACAGGGACAGGCAAAACTCTGGTCCACGGTGTCAGACAGGCAAAGGCTTGTTTGTTCAGGCTCAGGCACTGCTGGGCACCTGCCATGTGCCAGGGGCCTTCAGGTGCAGCCTGTCATTTGCCGCACAGCATGGGAGCCATGAGCAGCCTGGCACGGCAGCCACTCTTGGTTTGTTTTACACTCCAGCCCGCGACCTGGCAGGGTCAGACCTTTCCTCCTTCAGTCCGTGAACCAGCTCCTCAAAGTGAGGGTTTTCAGCCCCACTGCCATATAAATGAGGACACCAAAGCTCAGAGAGGTGAGGTGACTTTTCCAGAGTCACACAGCTAGTGAGAGGCAGAGCTGTGATCTTGCCCTTTTTGTCAGTCTGGGACAGCTGGGTGGCTCACAGCCATGGTGAGTGAGGAAATGGCACTGAGGGGGGCTGTGTGGGGTGTCACATTGAGAGTCTGCGTGTTGACCAGGTGTCAATGCAAGCTCAGTCTGGTCCTCGCCCATGCTTACCTTGAGGCTTTCTGTCTCACAGCTCTGTAGGGAACATTCAGGAATATTGACCTAACTCTGGTGGAGAAGGCAGCTGGCTCTAGAGTGTTCAGAGATGCTAATGGCTGAGGTTGCTGTGACAAGTTCGTCTTGTCCCTTGGCATCCATGGCAGACTGGCTCCAGCCCCCACTGACATTGAAATCAAAGGTCAGAGATTTGCACAGCACACTCCGAGTCACAAGTCAGCTCTGGATGATGACATGTGGCAAAGGCAGTGTGGGTAGCTGTGCATGGTGTGTTCGCCTGTGCAGCTTGCAGAGGAGAGGGCACGGGTCTGTCGTGCCCTTCAGACACAACTGTAGGACACATTTTCCCTCTGTGTTTGGAACCTGCGGATCCAGACAGCTGATCCCACCAGAGTGAGCCACACATCAGCTTTGTCTTTTAGTCTCGCACTTCCAAAGACCAACAGACCAAGGACAAGGGTCTTGCTACGTAGCCCAGGGTAACCCAGAACTCGTGATCAACTTCCTGTTTTAGCCTCCAGAGTGCTGGAATTGTGGGTACACACCACTATGCTCTCCTCATCTTAAGCACCCCATTGTGTTAGATTGCAAGCCACTCTGGAGTGTGGGCGCACATGTGTTTGTGTGGGGTAGGATGGGGGTGGGCATGCACATTTCACAGCATGCACGTGAGAGTCCTGTGGAGGTCAGAGGACAACTTCAGGTGGAGGTCCTTGATACAGAGTCTCTTGTCACTGGGCAGCACACTCTCACGACCTCATCTTAAGGTGGTCACTTCTGTCTGTATTGTTCAGAGAAGAGAAGCAGGAGAAAGGCACCCAGAGGCCAGGGAAGCTGTCCCTTCTTCCCAGTGGGCTGGGACGAGGCCAGCAGAGCTGCAGAGGGGTGCTCCGTCTGCCAGCATCGGTACCTGGTCATGCATCTTTGGAAAGCTTGTAGAAAGGGCTAGCCAGGACCAGGCTTCCTGGAGTTAGTCTCCATCAATGGAATGCCTCAGCACCTGGAAGCTGATCGAGTGTTCACTGGCATAGCTTGGCACAGGGCCTAGATGGAGGCAAAGGGTACCACCCTTCAAGTCCTTGTCTTATCTCTCTGTTACTGTATGTCTGGGGGCAAATTGCTTAACCTCTGTGAGCAAGCACACAACTGGTCGGCTCCATATCTACCTTTGAATGTCATTAGAAAGGTCTGCCAAGAGGACGGATGTCTACGAGCCTCAGCTCTTAGACAGGGAGAGGTTCACAGCGACCACTCAGACCTGTGGATGATGACTGATTATTTGACTGTAGGGCTGGATGAAGGGAGTGGTTCTTAAATTGGTTGCTTTCCTGGACATTTGATCCTTTGAGGATCCACGGCATCATCTCTGGATTGTGTTGGCACCAGACCTAGATTCCAGCCCGATCATTTGTTAGATACAGTGGTAAGCGAGTGCTCACAACAGGTACGAGCAAATTATCGTTATGTCTCAGCTTCAGGGGGAGGGTGGTCTGTCCTCTTTGTCATTACACAGATGTGGTGCTGAGGGCTCTCCCTGATGCCTGGCACATGTTCTTGCTCAGGGCCTGCTGAGACTGGGGTGGAGGTGACCAACTACAGGGGAGCAGAGAGAATGCCTTCCTGAGCTGGCTCATGCTCCCTGCAGCACTTCCAGGGGACAGGGGCAGATGCTGCTGTTACAGCCACATTGGCACAAGATGGGCCTCACCAAGTCGCAGCTTCAACAAGGAAGGTGCCTGGAGGGGGGACCTTCAGGGGTACTCTGAGCTGGTTTCTGCTGAGCTGTGGGGATGTGTGCCCTGTGAGCTCATGGTCAAGAGGCCTCCTCCCCCTCCTCACTTCCCATCCTGTTCTTTGTCCCTGTATGAGCCAAAGAGGTGGCTTCCACAGGCTCAGCCCCCAGGCCCCTTGCCCATGGTTGCTAGCTGGGTGCACTCCTGAGAGCCTGGCAAGGCCAGGACATGGCTTCCCTGGCACTGATCTGCTCCCTTCCTTGTCCCGGGGAATGATGGCTTCCTCAGGGATGTCTCTGTGGTCCCCTATGCCAGGTCTGTTTCCCCAACCCCGACCCCCCCTTCTCAGTTGCCCTGCTTGAACATACCTCCCTCCTTTCCCCTGCTCCCCTCCTTGTCCTCCTCTCTTCCTGCATCCTTCCTCTTTCCTCTCCCAAAGAGTAGAGGCCTCTCAGGAACTGTTCCGGGAAGCACCGTGGATGCTGAGTCCTTACACGGAACAGCATGGAGGTACACGGACTGTATACATGTGGCACTCTGCCAGCCATTCTGTCTCCCCAACACAAGTAAGTGCTGTGTGTATGGTGGCTGGACAATGGCACAAAAATAAAGCCTACAGGTGATCAGTCAAGACCCAGCTCTCCCCCTCCCCCAGCCACTGTCTCCTCCACCTGATGTTCAAACAGAACACAGGCTGGAGACCTAATAATAAATGAACCCAATTCCAGAGAGTGTGAGCGCTAAGAGTGAAACCCAGAGAGTGAAGTGGGACAGACAGGGCGAAGGGGGTGGGGCGGAGAGAGTCAGGGAAGGCCCCCTGGAGGCGGGGATGCAAGCTGGGCTGAGAAGTTTCCACAGACAACAGGAACAGGAGGAAGGGCGTTCCAGGTCGGGGGAGGAGCAAGTGCAAAGGGTCTGAGGCAGGCTCGAGCTCAGCTCGTCTGGGGACTGAAATAACATCCACGTGACTCTCATGAGGATCCATGCCACTTTCTCCTGAGTCTCAGGCAAGCTGTTCCTCTGCGGTCTCTTCTCCAGGCAAGTGGAATTGCTCAGGGGGCAGTTCAAAGGCTTGCTCTCCAGCCCCGCACCAGCAGGGTCTGAGTCTGTGGGCTCTTGTCTTCCTCCTCAGGAGGGGCCAGGAGCTGCTTCCAGATCAACCTATGACCAATCGCCTTCTAGCCCTTGAGCCTCACTCAGGGCCTGGCTGAGGGTAGATGCATAGTGAATCTTTATTGGGCTAAATGGATAGGTAGATGGCAAGTGTCTGGGTTTCTGAGGACGACACAGGCATGAAGCAACCAAGGAGGGGTCCCTGGAGGAGGTGAGTAGGACCTGGTCCCAAGAGAAAAGGCAAGCATGAAGGGCTTCCTACAGGCCAGGACTCAGATAGAGGATGCCGGCATGAGCCAGTGACCCACTGATGACTCTGCCAGACCCAGGGGATACAGTGAGAAGAAGTTCACTGACCCTCATGGTCAGTGTCCCTGAATGGATATTAATGCTGCCTCCGTAAACCAAGAGGACTCAGGGACACTTGGTATAGTACAGGCCTGGCCCAGGTCCCTCAGCATGTGAAGGACCCAGCTCCTGAGTTCAACTATGACAACCCATTCTCAGCATCTCAAACCACTCCGCTTCTAAGAACGCACTAAACTAAAGCCAGCCTTAGGCTCATCCACACTCCTCAAAACCCCAGCCCCCAAGAACACCCTGGTCCCAATAGGTTCCCCCTCAAAGTGGCTAGCAGAAGATTTCCAGGTCGGCCTGCAATGTGAGCTTTCATTATTGTGTTAGAAGCTTCAAGAGACCTGGGCTGAGGAACCCTCAAGGTACACGGTGCACTGCCAAGGCCCACCCCAGCCTGTGAGGACCCATTAAATTTTCTCACGTCTTAGGAAATCACAAGAGAAATTTGACATAATATATACTGGTGTGTTTGCTTCTGTTCCTACGATTATAAAATACAGTCTCAATGCATTTTATGGACTAGGGACCATAGGGACCAATGGCCGAGTGCACACCCAAGTCCTGATGTCACCTTGCTCACTGGGGAGAGGAAAACAGAAGTTCAGGCCTAGAGAGACCGAGGTTACACAGTCCTGGATGCCGAAAGTGGGGTTTGAATCCAGGACTAGCCGGCTTCTAAAGCTTAACTGGATGCTTGGAAGGCTTTCATAGGCTAGCCTACGAGGCTTTGATTCAGTGTCATCCTCTGGGCATCAGAGTTCCTAGCTCCAGCGGTCAAGGCTGTGGCAGCTAATCCTTCTCCGCATGTGCAGAGCAAGGCTGCAGCCCTTCAAGCGTGGAGAGGCAGGAGCATGCCTCCTTCAGCCTGTGTAGCACAGCTCGTGAGCCCAGGGTGCAGCGAGGGAGAGCCTGCCCGTGATTCGGGGCACCCCACGCTGCAACCTCCTCTGAGCCCGACCTGACTCAAGAAAGACACACTATCCAAATGGAAAGGCACCGAGTTCTGCCTGAGAGGTACCTTGCTGGGGAGCTGCTGGAGGCAGCTGTGCTCAGGGCTCTCACATCTGCTTTCTCTCCTGCTTCCATGCTCCCCGACCCGTCTGCCAAAGCAGCCTGAGCCAGCCCAGGGGTCAGGGAGCCCCCCTTCCTCGAGGAGTCTTCGGTGCTTGAGCCAGGGTGGCTGTCTCCCTGCACCCTGACAGGAGACAGCCCCCTCTTGAGGGGCCGAATCCCACCAGCTGTGCGCCATCCGGAGCTGAAGCCTGTCACTGGGCATTCCCTTTAAAGGCAAAGACATTTCTGCCTTGGAAGCTGATAGAGGAGACTGCGTGGGGGAGTCAGAAGGGATACTATGAAAGAACAGTGATAAAGGCTGGGGGGTGGCCTTTGGTACCTATCATAGACGCTGCACCCACAGATTCAACCCCACAGAATATACTTGGGAGTAATAAAAATAACAGTATAATGATAAAAAAAATCATAGAAATAAAATTACAGTAAACCAGCTGTTCACACAGTGTTTACACCACCCAAGACACCATAATCGTCTAGAGACGAAACAAAAGGCTGGCAGAGAGAACAGACCAGCATCACACTAGTTTACAACTCAGACCAACCGCGGCTGCTCACCAGGCTTTTACCCCCCGCAGAGCTCCCTCCTGCATTAATAGAAAACGAGTCAGGTATAGGGGGCAGGCCTGCATGCCAACACACAAGAGGCGGCCCTGAGCTTCGCTGCAAGAACTCAGCTCAAAAAAGACAAAGGACAAACAACTGCACTGATAAGGCTTCCCTCTTAAAGACACGGCATTAAGAACAGTGGGTCGCAGTGGGGGCAGTCACGCAGGATGCCCACTGCCGGTCTGCCCTGGGGCCTGCCTTCCTCTACCTCCAACCTGGGGACAGGGCTAAGGGAAGAATGCAAGATGAGAAGCATGGGTGTAGAAAGGATGCTGTGAGGACCCAGGGCAGGATGGGGCCAGACGCCTGTGGCTGTGGCCTTTGAAGGGCAGTTGTTCTTGTTGGGGGTGGGGTGGGGGGAGAGGTAATTTCAGGAGAGAAGGTCTAGGAGCTCTGGTTAGGAGTTGCTTTTCAGCTGCTCGAACACATGCATGCCAGGAGGGCTTTCTGGGGCTTGAGGTTCTTGGACATTCTGGCCTGGGACCACAGTGAGGGAAGGAAGGAGGGTGGAGTCAGTCAGATCCATTGCCTGGCCAGCGCGGCCCTAGATAGGCCTCCCTGCGGGAGAATTTAGAATGTCCAGGATGGTTGTGACGTCTCTGGAAAGGGTAGTCATCCCCAGGCATGGTGGTAGTTCTCAGCAGGAGCAGAAAGCAGGCTCCTTCCTATCTCCCTTCAAAAGGTGCCGGGTCCCTTCCGATCAGCCACAACGCGGATCCTGATGGACGTGGGCTAGTTGGTTCAACCAGCAAGGACAGGAGCCAAGTCCTTGCTGACCCCAGTGGCTCACCAAAGAGGCTTTGCCCAGTTATGCCAGCATGCTGCGGATGCCTCTCCAGGTCCCTGGCTTCAGTTTCTTCTCCTGCTCTGCCACCTCCAACCATGTCCTCTCAGAATACATATCCACAACCCCACTGAGGGACAATAGTGGTCACCCAGTATTTGTAGGGCACCCTTGGGGAAGGGCTTTGTTTGGTTGTTCTTGGTCATGTGTCCATTCCTTAGCCCAATCACATTCGCTGGGGACTGAGTGTGTAAAGTGGCCAGAGGCTTGAGGGGCTCTAGCTAAAGGCGCGGAGAGCTGCCAAGCCTGCCCTTTCCAGCATAGCCTGGGATCCACCCCCCCATCCTTTCTCTGCACACCATCCCCCACTGTGCCCACCCCTAACTGTGAGCTCCCCCAGGCTACCAACTCCACACATCTGCATCTTGGATGGCATTTGGGCTGCCAGCCTGGGCACAGTACAAGGCAGTATACACAACTGCCTGTGCCCCAAGGCTCTTCTCCATTTCTTCCTCCTTCCCCTGCCTCCCCTCCCCCTCCCTGCTTCCTTCCTTCTCTCCTTCCTCCCTTTCCCTCCCTCTCCTGCCCCGTGCTTTGCTGGTCCTCCAACAGATCCAGTGGACCGTCACAAAGGGGCTGGGCTGTTTCAGGTGCCCCCCCACCTCCAACCCATCCCTGCATCCTGCCACTCTCCCACCCTCCTGAGGGCCTGAGGCTATGGGTTTCCCAGTCCCCTTTCCCCCATAGTCCTGGAATGGGAAGATATCCTAGGGACGCTGGCTGATCAAAGGGCCCACTGACACCAGGCCCTTGCAGACACCTCCCTTCCCTGCCCAGGGGTTGGTACCTCCGTGCAAAGAGCCTTGTTCCTTCCCCCGCCCCCTCCTTTTGGTGCTGTTAAAAGAGTAATGTAACTCTCAGATCCCCTCTCATCATGTTAATGTTAAAGTGTAACTAAAAATAAACCTCAGGTTGCCATGGGAACCCCGACTGTTGCTAGGCTCAGTCTCTGGGGATTGGGAGTCCTGCTTTTTCTGGCCCTGCTGGAAGGTGGCCTTTGTGGCCTGCAAAGCACCTGGGAGGGGTCCCCAGGGACTGCCCCTCCCCCAACCCTCTGAAGGTGGGTTGAGAGTCACCTCTGGCTGAGAACTCTGGGCTCTGCCTGGGGGAGGTGGACTGGGTCTCTCCGAAGCCTCAGAATGAAGTCCCCAAGACTGGGGGCAAGAGGGGTAGGAAACAGAATGCCAAGTCAGTGAAGAGAGAGAAGGCAGGCTCGGGGAGAGGGAGGAGGGCAGCCCCCATCTGTGTGTTGGGACACAGAGCTGATCCTGAGCTAGCCCGTTCTGAGTCCCTTAATCAGAAAGTGTAGCAGCCTACAGAACCCGGCTTTCTGACCAGGCCTGAGCTGGGGCCTCAGGGCCCACCTTCTTCCCCTCCGCTCTCTTTGTACAGGCCCCCCGTGGATCCTGTGAGCAGGGCCAGGCCTATGTCCCCTCCTGGATTCCCAACCTCTCTATGTGATTAGGGACCAGCAAGGACAGAGTCTACCAAGCCAGCGCGTTCACAGGCACTGTGGGAGGTGCCGGATGATCCCTTCTCCCGCACTGTTTGCTGAGCTTGGTGGCCAGGATCAGGGCTGAGTACCAGCCCCGCCCCGTGTGCCTGCCACGGGACTTTGAGCTGTAGCTTCCTTCCGGGCTTCCATCTCCTCCTCGGCAAGGTGGAGGTGCAGGCACCACCCTGAGGGGTCGCCGCCGCCGTGAGAACGGGGTGAAGTTGCTGGCAGCCTTGTGCTACAGAAGGCACGGTGGTGAGCAGCAGCTGCTGCCCTGAGTTCCCCCAGAGCACAGCACCTGCCGCCTGCTGTGGACATGCAGCTGCTCCAGCTGCTGTCCCACGGGGACACTGCCCCCAGCCAGGAGGCCCAGTGATGCAAGGGAACACGTGTTCCCTGTGCCCAGCTGTGTTAGGGTGGGAGACACTATACTGGTCTATACTGGTCTAGCAATGTCGCCTCCCCAAGAGGGACCCCCAGCCCCAGGTGGTAACCCCCACATGTATTCTCAAACTCAAACACTTATGGGGCCCACTGTGTGCTATGTGCAGAGAAAGCCAACCTCAAGCCAGTCACCATGCAAAGTCATTGTTACCAGGAACTCCCCCTTCCTCGGCCTTTTCTTACAGGACCTGAGTGCCAGCCCAGGGCCAGCTCAGCACCAGTCCAGGGCCAGCTCAGCACCAGTCCAGGGCCAGCTCAGTGCTGCTGCTCAAGCCATGAGCATTTATTGTCTTGTCAGTGACAGTAACATAAACAGAGAAAGAGGCCACTGGCAGGGGGATTCCAGAGACTCTTATACTCATCCCCAGGGACATCCAGAGAGCAAAGGAAAACAGCGGTTGTCACCACCGCTGAGACACAGATACAGTGTTCTGGATCCCGGACTGGAGCTCATTATTTTCCAGGCTCAGTGACTGTAGGATCTCTGTGGGTCTTTGGTCAGTGCAGGGGAGGGGTGTCCCCAAAACCAGCAGGGCAGGGCATGGAGAGAATGTTTACCTTCTGCAGAAGCCTCGAGAGGAGAACGTGATGGCAAGGATTCAGAGATCCCCAAGATCACGCAACTTGCTACGAAATCCCTAAGCCTGTGCTAATCCTGTTATACCTGGCCTAGGAAGAGTGCAAGAAAGATCTTGATGGGGGGATCAAGGAAAAGGGAAGCAAGCAGCATTCGCTGAACACATGTGTGCCGTCCTCATTTAACAGACAGGGAAGGCAAACACTCAGAGAGGCAGAGCACTCATGCCAAGGGGCAAAGATGTCTCGTTCAGCTCCGTCTCTAGCACCCACTTCAGTCTGGAGTGTGTCCTAGATGGCTAGTGTGTGCTTTCTGAACTGCAGGACTACAGTAAGTCTACTTCCTGGCCCTCGACAGACTGGAACCTTCCTGGCATAGAGGAGAAAGCTGACAGCATGATGCTGCAAGAAGATAGAAGTGCTAGTCCATGCAGAGGCACCTCCTCTCCCGAGGCCACTGCCCAGAGCCCAATGGTCCTGAGAAGGCAAGGAGGCAAAGCCTAGTCCCCATTCCCCCACCCAGCTGCTGCCCTCGGGACCACCCAGTGGGAAGGCACAGGTGACACCATGAAGTGGGGGGCGGGGGTGGGCAAGAGACATGGGGGGACAAAGGCAGATGTCCAAGCCAGGCTTCTCATTGGTGGCCAAGGAGGAAGGGGTGGGATGATCAGACCTTGGTTTTCGCTTGACACAAATGGTAGAGGACAAACCAAACGGAGAATGTTTCCAACAACACTAAATTTATCCTTTATAGTAATGAATGCCCTTCATAAATACACGAAGGGTGGCCAAGCCCAAAGCCTGCCCGGAAGTTAAGGAAGAACGTACTGGGTGCCAGGCAGCTGCGAGAAGCCCAGCCTGCTCAGAGCAAGCCCAAGCCACCTCTCAGCCACCAAAGAAGCATGCTTGCCTGGAGCTGCGGTCTAATTTTCGGTCATTTACATATCTTGAAACACAGTCTTGACCTCCAGTGTCACAGAACAAGGTGAAAACACTTAACGCAATCTCCTACCCGTGTTTTCAATATTTACTCTCATCCCAGAACCTGTGCAAAGATCAGGGACTGTATTTTAAACCACACTATAAAAGACGACAGCCTGGTGAGAGAGAGGTCCCACCCTGGACCAAGCAGAGGTCAGGAACGGGGCCCAGGACCAAGGGCTTCTCGGGGAGATTCCGAACCAGTGAGTTCCACTGAAGCAGATATATAGACTGTGGGGTGGAGGGTGGGGTCTCAGAGGGAGTGATTGTCACTGTCACCTCAGGGAGCCCCTCTAAGCTCTTTAACAGGAGCAAAAGGAACCGGAACCAGGGAGAAGCAGTGGCCACACATTGCTGAGATTGTTCACTGAGCCATTGAGGGCAGAGAAACAGGGTCAACGTTCCTGCTCCATGTATATTCCTCCTGCTAGTCTCGAGAGAAGCCTTCTGGGAAGCAGGTTCATGGCCAAGTACCTTGGGAAGGTGGCAGGCAAGTCACTGTGGCATTAAAAGGAGCTAGGCTGCTGTGCCCAGACATCATGGCTGCCCACTGCCAGAGCACAACCTTATCACCTAGCCATCCTGATGGGCACTCCTGTAAGAGAGCCCTGAGCAGAAGCTCTGAGTGGCACCCTGGGTTAAACCAGGAGCAAGGAGCACTGTTTGAAAAGTTTCCATACCCCAAGATAGAGCCTCTCCTCTGATGCAGTAATCCAAATCAAACTGAATCAAACCAAATTGAGACTAAGTCCAGGTTTGATGAGTAAAATGCTCCCGGATGATTTTCTGGCCCCCAGAGAGGAGATGAGAAGAGACTGAAACACCACTTGTCCATTCTCTGGGGGACAGTTTAAAAATCCTGTAGGAGAGGTCTTGCATATCTCTGGGGGAGGAGCCACCGTTTTGCGGGTCTTCTGAGCTGAGGCAGGATTTGGAGAGAGAGGGGGGGTGGGGTGGGGGGCGGGGCTGAGGTGGAGCTTCCACCTGAATGCTGATGCTGAGGAAAAATGACTGGGCACAGTCGTTATGCCACTCTGAGACTATTGTGGGTTGGGCAAGGATGGTAGATGGTCATATGTTACCCAGATAAGGCTTCAGCTACTTCTCCGTCACGTAACAGGGGCAAATCTAAGATGCCTGGAGTCAATTCAACAAAGATTTGCTGAGCACCTACTGTGTGCCAGGTCCAGGATATGTCAGAGCCCCAAACAGACAGAAATTTCTCCCCTGAGGAGCCTGTTTCCAGGGAGAGCCTGTGCCCTGCTGGAGTATTATGGGACATATCATCCAGCCTCTCCTTCTGGCCATTGCTGAGTGGGCTGGGGAGGGACATCTGATCCAGAGAGACCTGATCCAGGACTGAGTCAGGCAAAACTCTGGCCCTAGGTCCAAGCCCTTCCCAGCCAGGGGTCCTAGGCAGGTCACCGGCCACCTTAGTCCCATTCCCTTGTCTGTTTTTTCTCCTCGGTAAAGAAAACCTGCTTTGCAGGGTCACTCTGAGAATCAGACGAGAAAGCAGATACGAACACCTTATATCGGCCGTTCTCAACCTGTAGGTCGTGACCCCTTTGGGTGGGGTCAAACGACCCTTTCACAGGGGTCGCCCAAGACCACTGGAAACCACAGATATTTACATTATGACTCATTATAGTGGCAACATTAGTTATGAAGTAGCAACAAAAATAGTTTTATGGTTGGGGGCAGGGTCACCACAACATAAGGAACTGTACTAAAAGGTCACAGCATTCGAAGGGTTGAGAATTCACTGCCTTAGACCAAGGCTGGACACACTTGGGCCCCCAAGAGCTTGCTGTGTGTTTTATCGGCTGCGAAGACTCGGCGTTCATCAGGCCGGCCCGGGGGATCTAGAAGAGTTGGTAACAAAAGCTGCCGTTTGGAGACTGTGGTGAGCAAACAGAGGGAGATGGTAACCCCAAGAAAATCAGAGAAATGTGCAGAGGGACAGAGAGGCTGACAAGATGGAGAAACATCGAGTGGCCATGCTTGCATCTGCTGGCTGGCATCCTGAGTCCGGGAAGTCCCCTCCCTTCTAAGGTGCTCCCCACTTCTCGGCTACTTCATTCATCTCCATTGGGCTTTGACATGAGTAAGCCCTGACCAAACCAAGGTGCTTGCAAACCATGCTCTACCATGTGACTGTTTAACCAGGAAAAACAAAAGCTGTTGACGGAAACCCAACTTGAGGACAAACGCTTCTCTGCCTGGCTTCCCCTCACTGGCTGGACTTGGTCACTGCACCTCGTGGTTTTTGGAGTAGGAAAAGGAAAGAGGCGTGGAGAACAGAGAAGGGCCACCGCATCTAAGAAGGAGGATCTGATTCTCATTGCTCTGCCAGGGCTCATCCAGCACTCATTAGTGGGGTCCCAGGGCACTTCCTGCCATTCTTCAAGGCTGAGAAGGTCACCAGAGGAACAAAAGACACCTGCTGCCTCTTCCCCTGGAGAGAGTTCTCCTCAGCTAAGAAGCCTGGACACATTCCAGCCCATCCCCCTCCACCTCTTGACCAAGAAGCCTGAGCAGCTTGGAAGTGTAGGGAAGGTGAGCACACTAGTCCCGGACCTGAGGTGCTGGAGAACTGTGGGGGGCCTGACATGATGTCTCAATGCTGTGTCAGGGCTGAGGAGCTGGTGAAGACAGTTCAAGAACACGGAATGGTCTGAACCGTGTTCCAGGCCAACTCTGCTAGAAGCAGCCTAAAGGCGTTACCAATGACAGGATATAGCTTGGTCACAAGGATGAGAAGCTGGGCATGTGTGAAGGCCATGTCGATTCTGGTGTAATGGAGTGGTCGGTTCCGAGGACTGCTAACTCCCTGCCTACCTTCCTAGTGACAGCTTCAGAGCTGGGTGGTGGGGTGGTGAGCAAGCCATGCTGACTGGGAAGGTCGGTGGGGAGACGGAAGTAAAGATGGCTTCCAACCCAGGAGGGTGATTTGTTCAGGAAACAGCACTTTCTGTTCTGAACCCTAGCCCCAGGAGCCATCTCAAGCCCTCCCTAAGCTGGGCTTGGGGGTGTCTCTCCTCCCAGGCTCCTGTCAGAGGGCCCTTCCTCCTTCCTGCTCCTGGTCCCTTTTCTCAAATGTAAACTTGGGTTCTTTCTGGTATTCAAGTAAGACTCACTGTATTATCTTCCTGTGGTTCCCATGACTTTCAAAGACTGAGTGTCTTTATGCTTGGTTCTCGTGAGTGAGTGTGTGTGTGTGTGTGTGTGTGTGTGTGTGTGTGTTCATCTTGTTTGACAACCTAATCAAGACCCAGGGCTTAGGAATCCAGCATAGCTTTTGGGTTAATTCACAACATGCATTGGCGTGAGCGGGGTGGGGGTGGGGGTGGGGGTGGATGAAAAATAATGATGAGGGAATGAAAACAATGTTTAATTAAAAAACAAAACAACACATGAAAAACTTGCACCGCCCAGAGGATGCACTCTAAATGCTGAGGTGTCCTCTGTGCAAATCCCTGCTGTCTTTGGGACACCCCAGCCATTCAGTGCTCAGCCTGGGTGCCTGCTGACCACACCCCAGCCCAGGCCTTCCCTGCTACACCCGGGAGCCCACCTACCAGCCCTTCTCGCTGTGGAAAGACGATGGTGATTGGGTGCCTAAGAGGTGGCTCAGTGGTGAGGCACTTGTCGCCAAGCCTGACAGCCTGAGTTTGTCCCTGACACCCTAGAAAGAGAGCCAGCTGCTGCAAGTTGTCCTCTGACCTCTACACACATGTCATACAAAACACATAAACACACACACACACACACACACACACACACACACGTGATTGCAATAAGCAAATGCAAGAAATTAACAACAATTTATAGTGATGAGTTATAACTGTGGCTTGGGGACTGTGTCACTGGCAGGGCAAGTCCCAGAACACACCACGTTCATGTGCATATGCGTATTATACCGCCCTGGGGCAAACAGTACTTTGGGTCCCACTTTGCAGTCAAGGGCATAGATTCAGGAGGGTCAAGTACCTTGCCCCAGGTCACACTGGCACACTTGAGGATCTGTACCCGAGCCTTTCTGTGGGCACAGTGCCTCTGTATTGACACTTGTCTCCTTTCATGGGGCTGCCTAGGGAAGACTCACCTTCTGGGTCCTAATGGGTATGCACGAGAGAGAACTTCCAGAGGTAGAGGGGGCAGATGAGGCACAGATGGCCCACCCTGGATGCTGCAGTGTGAGCATGAAGCAAGGTGTGTGGGGAGAGGCAAGAAAGGTCAGCAGGGTCCTTCAAGAGCCCAGACGTTTCCCAGAGAGCAACAGAGAGTCCCCAGAATAGGCCAGCAAGGAGGGAGCTTGTATTCTGGAGGGTTCATTTGGGCTGTGGGCAGAGAATGCCAGGTGGGTGAGGCTGCCAGAAGAGAGGGCAGGAAGCTGACTGACTTCTGAGGAAGCTGAAGTAGGAACCTGCCTGCCTAGAAGGGAGAGGAGGTATGGCGGGCATTGCTACAATGTTTCCTCTTTCTTGACAAGGCCCCTCCTGGTGTAAGCTCGGCTCCACACCGGGGCCAGCATAGGTGGAAATGGTGTGAGAATCCAGGGACCGACAGAGGAACTGACGGAGGGGACTCTGCTGAGGGTGGGCCTATGCAGGAAGGGTGGCCCAGGGAGAGGGCAGTGCCCTCCTCCTGGTGGGAAGCAGGCTGATTCTTGCCTTTGGCCCTTCTTCTCTGTACCCCAGATATGCCTCCTCCTACCAGGGACCTGCCTTGCGTCCGTGCCCAGTCTCACCGAGTCCACAGGGCAGAGACTGGAGTCCTGAGTATCTACCTGGGTGTGGGCTCTTGGTCTCTGGTTTAGATGGCTGAAAGAACAGAGCTATGACCCCAAGGAAAACGGGGAGTCCACTCCAGCGGGCCAGCCCAGCCTAGCCCACAGCACTACTGAGTACAAGGAAGTTGGGGAGGGGGCATGATGTTCCCGGAAGCCACCAAGCTGACTGCCTGAGGAGATGTGGCAGGCTGGGGATGGGGACACCAGCGCAAAGTTCCCCTCAGTGGACTCCGCGGCTCGCACCACCACCCTAGACAGACAACGGATGCCTTCCAAACTTCTAGGCTGGGTGGGTCCTCTGATTTAGGCTGCCAAGTGTCATTAAGAGCCAGAAGTATCTGAGGACAGGCAGCCCTGTCTCTCTGGTTCCTCCCCTGGCCGGCCTGGCCCTGTGCATGGTCTCTGGGGGACCCAGTCTTCCAAGAAGAGGAAAAAACAAGCATTGTTAGTCAGCTTCAGGGTCAGCTTAAGGAGTGTCTGCAGGAGGAAGGAGATGAACCCGAGGACTAGACCTGGATGGCCTAAAGCAGAAGCAGCAGTGGCAGCGGTCAGGAGGGCACCACCATGGATAAGTGAACAGATTGGCAAACACACACTGCACGAAACTGACCTGGTAGCCATTAGTAAGATGCAGTTCAGGGGCATTACGTCTTTGTATACTCCTCACTGTTTGGCGCTCGAACTTTCTATCAGCCCTGATAAAACCCCACAAACTGCCCCGATTGAAGATCTGCCATGTGTAAGGTGCTGTGCTGGGCACTTTATCCTCATCGGCCCAGGTAGCCTTCACCAGAGCTTTGAAGGGCTGGCACCTCACACACGAGTCGAGTTAGGCTTGTGTCTGGGTTTGTCCAGCTCCAGTCCGTGGTGCTTGATGGGCAGCTGGAGACGGTCAGTGTGACAAACACCTGAGGGAATTGACTCCATAAAGCTTATGGTCTCAGAGGTGCTAGCCCATGGGTGGCTGGCTGGCCCCCTTGTCATAGTCCATGTAAGGTTATGTCCTGCTGAGCCTGTGTGGCAGAGGGGACTTATTCCCATGGTGGCCAAGACACACGGAGAGAAGAATGCTAAAGACTCCACCATCCCCTTTAAGGGCACGCCCCAGTCACCCAGCTTCCTTTCACTGGGTCCTACCACCTCAAGGGTAAATTTCCCAGGCTCGTCACCGGATGTAAACACATAGGGCTTTGGGAAACACTCCTCCAAGCTGTGGTGTGGAGGATGTTGGCCATCTGGGTGCTGATCCCAGCCATCCACTGCAGGGGCATCTGGGCCTATTCTCACACAGTCACAGAAGACTCGGGTGGGTGTCATGAGGATGTCGGGTATACGGGGAGCCACCTGATTGACCAAAGGAGTCTGTGTGGAGACAGGGCACTACTGTCAGAGCCAAGGAAAGGCGGCATGGTGCCAGGCTCTCTGATTAAGGATATCCCTGATGAGGTGCTGACAAAGGCCTCGTCCTTAGGGGACAGTCCCAGCTGCAGCTCGGCAAAGGCCAAACAGGAATCCGGAAAACCTGCTGGCCAAGGGTGTGTAGTGGAAAGCTGGTGTCAGGAAGTCCTATGTGGTCAGCCAAGGAACCACTGATGGCTTCCAGGAGCCCCAGAAGAAGGCCAGGTCTAACCCTGCAGTCAGCCCCATTCTAGCTGGGCTCTGAGTCCAAGTGGGAAGTGTCCAGGGCCCTCTGTCTACGACAGCAGTGGACAGACACAGGACTGCTGGGATGGCACCAGCAAGTCCTGTCCAGCAGGAAGGCAGGGACTCTCTTCCCTTTCCCACCACGCACATCTGTACAGCCCACGGCCATGTGGAATGGGAACCCTATACATCTGTCTCTGGCAGCTGTCTTCTCTTTGGCCTACTCAGAAACATGGCTGAAAGCTCTCACATCATTCCACACCTCATCCTTCACACAGGGAACGCGGCACTGCCTGTGTGTGGCTGTGTCTCTGTGGATGTGACCTAGTGGGTCTCATGTGGCAGAATCTGGTTACATTTTGATTTGTCTTGATCCAGGGAAGTAGAAGTTAGGTGTGCTGTAGGCGCCTAGTGAAGAATTTTCTAACTTATCAAATCCCCGACTATGTGTGGCATTCAGGCCATATCTAGTGACAAAATCTTTTTGTTATCATAAGGTTGCCACTGTGTGATGGCTAGTATTAACTGTCAACCTGACAGAATCTAGAGTCACCCAAGAGACAGGCCTTTGGGCTTGCGTCTTGATTGCGTTAATTGATGTGAGAAGACCCATCCTGACTGTGGGCAGGACTATTCCCTGGGCTGGGATCCTGCATAGAAAGCCATGGAGAAAGCCAGTGTGTGTCACGCTCTGCTCCTTGACCGTGGATGCAGTGTGGCCAGCTCCCTCAAGCTCCTGCACTCCGTAGAGTTGCTATGTGTGTTGAGCTGGCACACAGCGGGAGTCCCACGAGCCGCTGGTCTTATCCACAGGTAACCTTAAGGCATGTGTATTTTAAGAGCTTATTCTGAGTCAGTGAAATGGCTCAGTGAGTAAAGACTCTGGTCATCCAAGCCTTATGACCTGGGTTCAGTCCCTGAAAAACCACAGTGGAAAGAGTGGACTGACTCCTGGAAAAAAATCTCCTCTGATTTCTACATGTACATCATGGCATGTGTGTGTGTGTGTGTGTGTGTGTGTGTGTGTGTGTGTGTGTGTCTGTGTGTGTGTAATCACACACACATAATAATAATAAAAATGTAAGAGTTCATTTAATGTAGGTGCTGGGTACCTCCTTCTCTCTTTTCCTTTCTCCCTTCCTCCCTGCCCCCTTTCTTCCTTCATTTTCCCCTCTGTTTCCCCCCATTTCCTCCCCTTCCCTTCCTAAACAAGATCTCACTATCTAGTCTGGGTAGCCTGGAAACAGAGATCCCCCTGCCTTAGCCTCCCCTGTGCAGGGACTCCAGGCATTTGCTCCCGTACCTTTGAGATTTTCTTCTCAGAATGACTGAGCTGCAGTCACAGGTGAGGGCAGGTGAATGGGGTCCCTGACCCGTGAAGGGTGAATCTCAGGGCATCTTTCAGACATACTTCATGGCCACTTCAATCTAAAGCACTAGATAGATGCATTAGAATAAAGGTTCCTATTATTGTCCCTTCAAAATGGATTCATTTGAGAGAAGTGTTTTGCCTGTGTCTATTCTGGAAGTTTTACCTGCTAGGGCTCCCTTGGCATCGACCTCTTCTTGTGGTCCAATCTTCACTACATTATATGCATGACACAATCAGAATGTTCTCATTTTGTAATTTTCATGATTGTTTGTTGGTGATTTTGAGAGAGAGAGAGAGAGAGAGAGAGAGAGAGAGAGAGAGAGAGAGAGAGAGAGAGAGCACACGAGCCTGGTCTACTCTGGCCAAATTTCAAAGCATTTGTATTCGGTTCCTGAGTCTATACAGCTTCTCTCCTGCCCAGGCAGTCCCGTGGTGCTGACAGTAACCCTGTGGCCCCAGACTTCTCAGTCTCCCTGGCTGAACGCCATGGTTTGCCATCCAGTTCCTTACTTTTCTCTGCTTATCTGCTGCCTGGAGCTCCGTCCATGCGCACCTGTGTGCTCAGCCGATGACTTCCGTGAGGGAGAACTTCCTGGGTCTATGGTTGAAGCGGTTGCCAACAACAAATACAGTTCTCACAGAAGCCTGCTGTCCGGTTTTGACTGACAAGTAGGCAGTCTGGTGGCCCTGGCCAGTTCCTACAGGATCATTGCAGGTCTATCCCTGTAAAAAGCAGTCTCCCCAGGAACCTCTCTTGCATTTCCCCCATTTGCCAGATCAGCCTGGGCAGATTTTGAATTTGCAACTCCTGGTCTAGATCTCCGTGTGCCAAGGTGTTCCCCACGTGTCCCAGGGGATTGGCACGACTGAGCATGGCTTTGCGCTGTCATCAGCCCGCCCCATGTCTGCTGTGGCTGGACTGCTTACGTTGTCTCCTCCAGTTTTCTACTGGTTGCCCACAGCACTCTCTATCCCTTTAAAGCTAGAAGAAGAGAGGAAGATGCTTTCCTGCTCAGAATCAGCCTGGTGTGGACAGAAGGCAACTATCTACCAGCTCTTGCATTCTGGGAGGCTTCTGAAGTTGCATAAGCCCAGATTCAAGGGGCAGGAGTGACAGGTGGGCAGCCATTAGCCATACTTGGACAGGCCTTGGGCTAGAAAGGAGCCACAGTCTGAAAGCAGGATCCCAGGGAAGTGCTATTTTAGGCCACCCTCCTGTCCTTTGATGTGAGTGTCACTTTACAGCCAACGGAGACTTCTGTAGGCACAGAAAGCTGCAGGGCAAATGGATTTAGGTCTCCACCAAAGCTCTGTTAGCACATTGCTGTGTGCTGCTGGGTGGATGACTTCACCTCTCTGAGCTTTCCCCCTCTTCCACATGGCTTCAGGATCTTCTGACTGCTAGCAGGACTGTGTACTTGCGGGTTCAAAAATGAAATGGGATCCCAGCAGTAAAGAGAGCCAGAGTGCTTGCCTAGACTGTGTGAAGCCTTGGGTTCAAGCCCCATCAGACAGAGGGAGGGAAGGTGAGGAGGTGGGAATAGAGAAGAGGACAGAGGAAGACTCAATACTGTGATTTAATCCCAACTATGACATTCCATGTCTCTGGTCCTTGGTTTCCCCATTTGGCATGAGGGGCTGGGATGATTCAGTCTATTAAGGATTCATCTCTGGCAGGGTGGGATTCAAAACACCTCCTACCGCTTTCCCCCACCGTGGTTAGCCAGTAACATGCTCATATGAATTTGGAGGAACTTACCACACTGAACCAGGGCCGCAGTGTCCTCGGGTTGCAAAGACACAAGCGTCAACGCATCGGAAGCTCTTGGCTAAGACAACGGGCCCTGGCCCCAGCATGGCAATTCACCAGCTTGCAGCCAGCAGGGAGCTTGCCTTCTTGGCACAACTTCCTCGTCTGCAGAATGAGAGTGATGATGTCTGTGTCCCTGATGCTTGGCATGTGCTGGTGACTCTGCTGTTCCCTCGGTGACGTGCTGGCTGGTGTGGAGAACTGGTCGACAGTGGCGTCAAGGCAGGTTGCAGAGGTCCTCACCTTGGTCCCAATTCCCTAGGCTGCAGTCCCTGGACTCTCCTTCTTTCTGTCCCCCAAACTGGATCCCTTCAGGGCATGCCTTCCTCTGTTATGGCTGTGTGACCCAGAGCAGTGCCCAGGGAGCTGTCCCTAATTTCTCAGACAGTGTTGTGGATGGCTCTTACACACAACACACACACACACACACACACACACACACACACACACACACACACACGGCCTCTTGCCAGCATCAAGCTCCACTTGAGGATGACACTGTGGCTCAGGGTGAGGTGATCTGTCCTCCTCTCTGCAGCAAGTTGGACCAGTCAGGACCACTGTGCGGCCTCTGGATGGAGGTAACGGGACTAAAGTCCAGCTCACACAGCTTCAGGCTGACAGGAGCATGCCATCAACACCAGTGGCACCAGGGCTTTCAGGCCAGGCCACTGTCTTCTTGCCTTGTCCTTAGACAAGAGGGTAGAGGCAGATGGTCTCTTCAAAGAAGAGGAGTCCTGGGGTCTGGGAAAGGAGTCACCTCAAGGACACTGCTGTTCTGACCAGGGACCACATCTGGGGAGGCTGTAAGGGCCCTCCCCCAGAGCCAGGTGCATCTATAAGACATGGCACTCTCCACACACAAGCCCTGTCTCTGACCTGAGCCATCTCTCAACCTGTGCCCCAGCCCAGGCCCACACCGAGTCCTTCAAGGATGCCGAGTGGTGTATGGCTATGAGATAGAGAGATGAATGAGTCCCAATTGTGGGTGCTGTCTACAAGGGGGTCTCATTTGTCATTCTGAAGCGTGTGGGATATGGCTCCCACATTGTTTGTGTCCTCTGAGTGGGCTGGGTGTCCATATTGGCCAGACTTGGAGCATTTGGTGTGTGGGGACAACCATGTGTCACCTGCCCAGGCCCAGAACAAGTCCCCTTCTCTTGGTCATTTTTCTTTCCGGTTCTCCCCCAGGCTGAAGCTTCTCTAGACCCTCATGTGAGGGAAGAGGTTGGGAACAACAGGGATAGAGCCTAGGAGAGGAAGCGTAGGGGGCGGGTCCTCATGTGTCGTTTACCCCTCTGTGCTCTTCCTAGGGTCTGACTGTCCCCTAAGCTTACTTCTTGGAAGCGAATCCTCAGTGTGGTGGTGTTGGCATGTGGGGCTGTCAGGGTTAGTGGATCAAGAAGGACTGGGGACAAGTGGGAAGATGTGTCACTGTGTGTCTGTGTATGATTGTTGAGTGTCTGTGTGTGTGTCTGTGTGTGTGTCTCTGTCTGTGTGTGTGTGTGTGTGTGTCTGATGGTTCTGTGTGTGTGTGTGTGTGTGTATCTGTCTGTCTGTCTCTCTCTCCATGTGTTCTTTGTGTGTCTCTCTCTGTGTGTGTGCCTATGTATATGTTCTCTCTCTCTCTCTCTCTCTCTCTCTCTCTCTCTCTCTCTCTCTCTCTCTCTCATCTTGGCTATGTGCTAATACAGCAGGAGGAGCCCATGGTCCTAAGGTTCTTCTCAGCCTCCAGAACTTTGGTAACTTTGTTACAGTACCGCAGCACTGACTAAGGCAGTTGTCCTCAGAACCTTGTGAGGAAAGCCGGGGGAAGCAAAGGGACCCCAGAATAGCCCTGAGCTGTAATCACAGGGAGCAGGTGCCCCCAGGGAAGGTAGGGAACAGTGCCAGGATGTGCCAGGCTGTCCTGGAGCCCAGGCTTCCTTTAACTACTGCTAATGTTGCAGGGGGAGCTGAGACACCCCCTCCCCCTTCCCCCCTCACCCCTCCAGGCACCAATGACACATCCTGTTGATCAGCCTTCTCCTGCTCAGAGTGTTCAGAGGCCTGGATGATGCCATGGTGACCATGTCCCCTCAGGGCTCAGAGTGGGCTGGAGGAGCGGGAGGAAGGGGGTCTGAAGGGTAAGCAGATGCTCCAGCAGTTATCAGCCTGTCCTTAGGAGGGAACACGGAGGCTGAGAAGAGCAAAGCCTGACACTCAAGGTCCCTAGGAGAGAGGCCAGGATGGAAGCCTTGGGCTAGAGGACTGGGCCACCCACTGAGAGTCCCTGGGCTGGTTGCTACCTTCCCTGAGTGTCCCGTCTCAGGATTTCAGGAGCAGAGGGGAGATCCCAGGACCAGAGTAGGGGCCTGTGGGAAGGTTGCAAGAACAATGTTTTGAATGCAGTTGCTGAGAGCCGGCGGGGGAGAACTCAGGTAGTGACATGGTGGGAATGAAGGCAGAGAGTGGGAAAGAGCCCAGAAAAGTTCTGTGCTTGCCATAAAGTCACACAGTAGATCTGGACAGATCCTGGTCAGGGAGCCCTGTTGAGGGTAGAAGTCCCCTCTGGCGTGTGCATGTACGTGTATGTGTGTGTGTGTACGTGTGTGTGTGCGTGCGTGTATGTGTGCGTTGCAGTCAAAGGCAGGATTAATGTACATTTCCATCAAAAAAGTGAGGGAACAGGGCACGCTTCTTAGTGGACTATGAGGGATGCACTCAAAAATCAAAATGGACCTCTGACAGAGAGCAGCCTCCAAGATAGTAAGTGCAGAGTCGGCCTGCTTGTTAAAATGTGAGACACTGCTCCTCTTCAGCTGGCATGATCATGGCCCAGAAGACAGAGGACAATCATGGGAGAGGAGTGAGAGAGAGGATGCTGAGCACGGCAAGTGAGGAAGCAGTGAGGAAGTCCCTCAGAAGCCCCACAACCAGCCAGTCCACTCCTAAGAGAAAGAAAAGGAAAAGAAAATTGTAAATGTAATTGTAAAGAATAATAGAAAAGTAAATGTCCACATAAAAGACGCTGATGCTCATAGACAAAATGTAGAACCCACTTAAACATCGTGACTGGAGAGAGGTAAATAAAGTGTGGTCTGTCCACACAACAGAATATTATTCAGCCATGAAAAGGAATGTAGTGTTGATACACAATCGAGCATGGGAAGGTCCCAGAAAATGTTATGTCAAGTGAAGTCCATTTACCAATGGCCACGGGAGGCATGGTTGCTCTTGTGATATGTCTAGAAAAGGACTTCATAGAAACAGGAGGCAGGTGATTGGCAGCCTACAGGTGGAAATAAGGAAATAAGGGTGAGGGCAGATAGCTAAAATCGAGTTTTCATTTTGAGGTTCTAAGACGGATGCTGGCGACAGTTATGAAACCAATGAGATTGTCAGCCAACATGTTGTGAGCTTTGAATGGGTGCATTTATGATATGCAAATTGTCTATCAATAAATATGGCTTAAAAAAATCGAACTGCACAAAGCCGGGTGCATGTTTGTGGATGTGTGCAGAGCCTGGGACATCTGGGAAGCTGTCACTCACCCCTGTCTGCTGTGGGGCTCTGAGAAACTGCCTCCCACTATCAAGGGCAGTGGGCCAAGTTCTCACCCGTGGTTTCAGTACGGCAGAAAAGTTGCGTCTGCACCCAGATGTTACCCTGGGTTAGTCCTCCTTTAAGAGGCTCTGTTGCTGTGCGGCTGCGACACAAGAGTTCAGAAGCCCAGAAACTTGCAAACCCAGAAATAGGTGTCTACACACAATAACAAGGACAAGTCAGAGGGCACAGGCTTCTGGAATCAGAAGTCAGCACTGCAGAGGGCAGCCATGTTGCCTGCCTCCCTCCAGCTAGCGGTGTGGGAACTGGAGCATCATATACATGAGGAAAGAAGCTGAGAAAAGGGACGTACGTGGTCACCGAGGCCACCATAGCTGAGGCTATTGCCTGGCCCTCCTACATTGCCTTTCAGTCGCAGACTAGTGACGCAGAGTAGTGCTCGGTGAGGTAATGAAGTCTCCTGAGGCTGAAACAGGGAGTTCAAGCAGCCTGGGCTACACAGCAAGACCTTAACTAAACTAACAACCCAAGTTGGGCAAGCACAGGCATCAGGTGAGGCTGGATCAAGGTTCCGCTCCCCCCCCACACACCCCCATCTTCAGCTGGGCTTGGGATGGCTCTCCTTCCTCTTTCCGCACCAAGTTTCCACATGTGGTCACATGACTTCTGTCAAGGTATTGTGTTCTCAGTACCTCCAGAGGGAGAACAAGTGTGGCCGCTTAGTGCAGCCAGTAGACCTCAGACTTCATGACTGGGGAGGTTTGTGCCAGCCTTTAGAGAAAATCACCATGGCCAGGGCTCAGGCTTGAAGACTCCAGAACCCAGCCCAGAGATGGGAGGACACTGGCCTTGGGTGTAGTGGGGGGTGACGTAATAGCGGTGGCTGGGTGCAGGGATATTGCAGCTACTCCAAGAGCAGCATAGCAGGATGGGATATGGCATCATGGAGTCCTGGCCAGCACCTGGGAGGGTGGGGCTGCCACCCTGCACCTGAGGGATGCAGCCTTCCCAAACCTCCCCTCTTCCTGGTGGATCGGGGACAGAGAATGGTCACCAGCCACGTGCTCAGCCTCACGTCCCTGTGGTCACAGAGTAGAGGGTAGGGACTCTGATGGGGTGGAGCTCCACTGTGCTCAGCTAACGTTTTCTCCTTCTGCTCTCTCAGATCACTGCCTCCCCAACTAGATTTCCCCATCCTGCCCCCATTCCGCTCTGCCCAGCATCTCTTCACAGGCCAGGCCATCCCCAACAACCAGCCGAGCCTACAGAGCCAGGGGCTTCCGCTCGAACCCAGGGGCTGTGAACCATCTCTGCCTACAACCTGCCATTTCCTTAGGAACAGAGAACAGGGCACAGGGAGGGGACAGAGAGGCCGGGCAGGCAGTTTCCATGAGCGGCTCCCTTCTACTCCCCAAAATAACCACGGTGTATATATCCATGGCCTCATGCTGTAGACGCTTAGGATAAACCCTCGTAAATCTGTGTCCAGGACTGAAAACCAGAGGCCATGCCAAGGGCCAGACCCTCAGAGTGCTCTCTCTCTCTCTCTCTCTCTCTCTCTCTCTCTCTCTCTCTCTCTCTCTCTTCCTCATCTGCCTCCTCTATCTGTCTGTCTGCCTCCCTCCCCACCACATCTCCATGGAGCTTCCCCCATCATGGAGCTGTGAGGCCCCAGCCCAGCTCACGCCCACGGACCACATATTTTAATGCGCCTTCACAGTCTTCCAGAAAAACAGCTACAGCATCTACGACATTCTTCCGCCTCCTTGGAACAGCAGTGAGGGATGGGCCTGGGGGAGGAGGGCCTGGGAGACGTGGGGGAGGAAGAAGTGAGCTTCCTGCCCTCCTCCCCTGAGGAACCAGAGAGAGCAAGGCTCCTGCCTCCTCCCAGGTCCCAGACATCTAGAAAAGCACCTAGAGTGCAGGGATAGTGCAGAAACCTTGGGGACAACCTTTATGCAAACATTATAGTGAGAGCCTCAAGTTCAAGTCCGTGAACAAGCTTCCCGGTTCTGCTTTTCAGGTCCACGTGAACCCAGCAGCCTCCAGGCATTCTTTCACGGGAAACTCAACCACTCATTTAATGTGTGCCTAGGACTGGGAAGGGGGACACACCACAGAGGAAACAGTCACAGGCCACCAGGAAATGTGTAAAAGTGGCCCTCCCTCAGGTGACCCTTGGGGGCCAAGGCAGTTCTGTGTTGAAGGGCAGGAAGGACTTGGCTGAACAGAGATGGGAGGAAGGCTTGAGCTCCCGTGTAGGTACTGCAGCGGACAGGAAGCTGGAGGTGCAGAGGACAGGATGACCCAGGAGGGTCACAGGTTAGGACCTTCAGCCAGAGTCCCCATGGCAAGTCTCTCATTCTCAGATGTAGAGTATCCGGTGGACAACTGTCTTTCTAGCAACCCTGCTCACGACTCCTCCTTGGTGGGCGCATTAGCCAAATGTTGCCTTAGCTGTTCAACAGATCTGTCTTCCAGCCACACTGAAGGCAGGCAGCCTGCTTACTAAATAGTGAAAGGAGCGCCTTGGGAAAGGTGCAAGACCAACTCTCCAGGCCGAGGGGAGTTCTCACTGAGTTTCTGGGTTATGGTAGGAGAGGGGATGAAAGGTGAACCCAGAGAGGTGGCCAGATCCTGAGAGGAAAGGGCACAGAAAGAAAGCTGAGCTCCATGTGCTGGTTAATTTTCTCGACATTAGCTTCCCTGGAAAATGTGTGGATTTCAAGTGACTATCATAGAGTTGAGAGCAGACCTGAGTCATCGGCTTGTTAAAAGGACGGATGTGTGAATGGACTGGTAAGATGGATGACTGGGTGGCAGACAGACAGACAATGGGTGAATGAGTAGGGGACGGGTGGTAGACGCCTGGGTGATGGACAGTGCACAGGTGGGTGTTGGAGGGTGGTGGATGGGTGATGAGTGGGTGCTGGGTGGATGGGTGATAGAGGAATGGGTGCTGGATCGGTGCTGGATGGATGAATGATGGGTGGGTGATAGATAGTGCATCGTGAATGAATGAGTAGAAGGCTATACCTTGGAAGCCCAGGAAGCATCTCAGGCCAGGGTTACTGACTGGAGGAAGGACAGGAGGCAGGGGTCCCATCACAATGCTGTCCCCATGCACACAAGGCAGAAGGGACCAGAACGTTGGAGAAAACCCCTAACTGTGCTCTGAGAAAGAATTGTTGTGTTTGCTCAAATGAAGGGTCTGCAGTGAGAGGTTCCATGGTGGCCAGGCCATTCTCACAAAGACTGTTTGGAGCTGGCTGTGTGAGGTCTATGCTGACCACGCTGATCCACACGGTCAGGGGAGGGGAGACCTGGCAGATAAGGTGCAAGGGACCTGTGGCTCAGTACACTCCCACAGGGATGTGATGGATGCCGGTTGTTGTATACTGTCTTAGTCAGGGTTTTTATTGCTGTGAAAAGACACCATGACCATGACAACTCTTATAAAGGAAAACATTTAAGTAGGGTGGCTCGCTTACAGTTTCAGAGGTTCCGTCCATTATCATCATGGCGGGGAGCATGTTGGCACGCAGGCAGATGTGATGCTGGAGCTGAGAGTCCCACATCCTGTAGGCAACAGGAAGTCAACTGAAAGTCACACTGAGGGGAAGCTTGAGCAAAAGAGACCTCAGAGCCCGCCCCCACAGTGACACGCTTCCTCCAACAAGGCCACACCTCCTAATAGTGCCACTCCCTGCGGGGGCCATTTGCTTTCGGACCCACTGAGCGCAAAGGCCCTGTGCCAATCTGGAAGCTTCCTTGTTCTCCCACGGGCTGTGCTGCCAGAGGTCCCACTTGTCCGATTTGTAAATGAAGGCAGATGATCTAACTTGTCCAAGGTCACACAGCTGCAGAGAGCAGACCGTCCTCCCCCATGCCACGTGGTGCACATGCACACATGTGTGTACATGTTCACATTGAAGTGTGCGGGTGTGAGGGCATGCCCGCATGCGGAGTTCAGAGGGCAGTGTGAGATGTCCTCTGTGACTCTCCAGCTCTCTGTTTTGTTTTGGAGACAGTCTCTCATTGCATCTCATTGCCTCCACTAAGTTGACCAGCCCCTGAGCCATAGGAATCCTCCTGTCTCCACCACGCCCTCCACCACCCGCGCACTGGAGTTACAAATGCGCGTAGCCATGCTGGGCTACTGGGAACTGTATGGATCCTGGGAATTCAAACTCGGGTCCTCATACTTCGTGGCAAGGCTTTACTGACTGAACCGTATCCCGAGCCACTACCCCCCAGCTAGGCCCCTCCCACCCAGCTCTCAGACAGTGCCGTTTCCCACAGCATGCCAAGTGGCTGCAGTGGCAGCGCCAGGTGGCTTTGCCTGAGATAAAGGTAGGAGGCTGGTGACGGCACAGAGGGTGGGGTGACCGTGACAATAAGCGTTTGAGCAACGCATCCAGGTGTCTTCTGGGAAAAGGCAGGCACTGGATGGGGAAAGAGAAGCTCTCCAGTTTGTTCTCATCAATGAATGAAGCAGGGCTCCAAGCCAGGACTCCCAAATGGCTCCTGGACAGTGTGACCTCAGAACCTCCACCGGCTGAAGGTTCCAGATGGCTTTTGTGCTGCGGCTTCAGCCTTGATGGTGTTTGTTCAGAGCAAATGAACAGAGCAAGGGGCTGCCACTGATGGAGGATGCAAAGGGAAACAGCCTCATTGGAGGGTGGGGCAGGATGAGCAGCTGCCATTCCCCCGGGCTGATGGTCTGATAGGTGATAATACCCTCTGAGGCTGGCTCTGCTCACGGAGCCTCAGGCTGTGTTACGTGGTCACATGCCAGCTTGCTGTGGGGAATTCATTCTAAGGGAAGGAAAGACAACACACAGCACCAGACCGCACCATGGGTGGGACTTGGTGTGTTGAAAGCCGCTCGCCCAGATGAACCAGGACCAAGCTCTATTGGGAACACGCTGGTGACGTACAATCGGTACAGGTGTGGGCATGGACATGAGGAGCTCAGGAAGCCAGCGGATCTGGAGCCTGGTCATTTGTAACTAACCTCGCTGGATGGCCTTGACCACGGGTGACTAACCGAAAGACAAGTGTCCAGCAATCAGATACTGATGCCTGAAAGGGAGGTTCAAACCCAGCAGAGTGGCAGTGGCCAGGAAACGAGCTTGGTGCTGATCAGCAGGCACGGGGCCGCAGTCCTGAGGGAGGCTGCAGGAAGAGAGGGTTTCCAAACACACAGCTGACAGCAAATCTGCCATCATGCGCCCATACGCCTGGGTACTATGACAGTAGCATGGTGACATTGAGGTAGGGCCTGCAGGAGATGGGGTGAGGGCCCACCTCCTTGCCTCTGGCCATCCTTGCCGCTCTGGAGACTTTCCTATACCGTGCCTTCTGTATTTGAGATTAGCTCCTCAGACGTGTCCCTCCCCAGCGTAGCTCCAGCATAGGAAAGACAGATACACAAAGCTGATGGCTGCACTTGGCCCCACTCAGCCTCGGCCATGCTTGTTCGTGGGCTGTCTTGGTTAGTGTTCCATTGCTGTGAAGGGACAACATGACCACGGCAACTCATAAAGGAAAACACTTCACTGGGGCTTTGCTTATGGTTCAGAGGTTCAGTCCATTGCCATCATGGTGGGGAGCATGGCAGCATGCAGACAGACATGGTGCTGGAGAAGGAGCTGAGAGTTCTGCATCCAGATCTGCAGGCAGCAGCAAGAGAAAGAACCAGCCTGGCTTGAGGTTTTGAAACCCCAAAGCCCACCCCCAGTTACGCACTTCCTCCAACAAAGCCACGCCTACTCCAAGTAGTGCCGCTCCCTATGAGCCTATGGGGGCCATACTTACTCAAACCACCGCGTGACCTGATTGGTTGACTGGGTTTTAGCTTTGTTTCGTTGCTTTTCTGGGTTCTCTGTGTGTGAGCTGCATCTTGTATTTGATTCATATGCTACATCCTTTTATGGAGCAAGGCAAAGGACTTTTCAAGGAGAGACTCCAATTGTAAGAGGTGCTGAGTGTCACCCTTGCTGGGAGATGCTCTGAGAACCACATAAGCCGTCACTCCAGCTCCACAGAGGAAGAACGAGGCTAGGCAAGAGAACAAAGGGATGCCTTGCCTCACTGGTGGCCTGTGTACGTCAAGAGCAGAAGGCCAGAGGTTCGTGTGGTGGAGAAATGGCAGCCCTCTGTGCTGGCTGGCTGAGCACTGAACAGCTACACCACGGAGTCAGCCTGCATGCCTGTGGAATACAACTCTGCCCTGAAAACAAAGCAACACCCGCCATCAGCAACAACACAGAGGAGGCTGGAGGACATTATGTTAAGTGAAATAAACTAGACACGGAGAGACGGTTGTGTGTACGGTCTCATGTGTGGAATCTGAACAGGCCAGAGGAACCAGTTTAGCAGACATGCTGCGTCTATGATACAGACAGTATGAAGTGTGTTTAAAAAGGCGAAGAGGAGATTGTAAGTGTCCGTCACCAAATAAAAGAGTGTGTGAGACAACTGGCTGTGGGCTGTGTGCTTCTACCGTGCACATGTCCCTCAGAACAGCTGAGGTATGCCACACATGTATGCAGCATTTGAATTAATTTTGAAAATTAAAAATTTTAAAAACAAATGCCAACAGATGCCCTGCCTGCTCTGTCTAGAGAAGAAAGCTTCAATGTTCAAGACGCAGGAGGGAGGGTGCAGGACTGACCGGGGAGAAAGGCCTCTGGAGGTGGGGCGTAGTGCAGTGGGAGATCACGTGACAGGCTGAGCAGGTCCAAGCCCTAGGCTGGATCCCCAGTGCATCTCCACACGTGAATGACCTCGGAGACAGAGAAGCAGATATTATCCAAAATGAGACACAAAGATAAGTTTCATTTGTTTGCTGTGCTGGGAATTGAAGCCAGGGGAGCTCTGGATAAGGATATCAACCTCAGTGACCTGCAAAGGGCTCAGCACGTGTAATCAGGAGGGCAGCAGGAGGAATGATAACGGAAGAAAAGGGGCCCCAAATTTCCACACCCACATAGACCATGATCCGAGCTTACCGGTCCCTCTGTGACATCCGCACCTCGACGCCATCCTTTCTTCCAGTGCTCAGGGTCCTTACAGGCCACTTGCTCTTCTTGCAGGTGTGGCTGTACTTGTGGCTTCCCTGGGAGATCCTGGGGCTGCTTCACAAGGGCGGGATTAGAAGGTAAAAGCCAAGAAACAAACTGCTCCAAGTCACCAGCCTCTAAGAAATGAAAGGCGTTTTGACCCCCTGGATCCAAGATGTCAGAAAGGGAACATGGGGGTGTCCCAAAGGGCCACAGCTGTGTGCAGCCTGTTCACTACCCAAAGTGCACCAGAGGCATGCCCAAGGCTGTGGTTGATATATTATGCACCCCATAAACTTATCTGGGGGTAAGAGAACAGAACAGCCACTATATTAAACATAGAGGTCAGGCAGTGGTAGCACACGCCTTTAATCCTAGCATTCTGGAGACAGAGATCCATCTGGATCTCTGTGAGTTCAAGGCCACACTGGAAATAGCCAGGCATGGTGACACACACCTTTAATCCCAGCACTTGAGATCTCATATCTTGCTTGGGAAAGACACATGCCTTTAATCCCAGGAAATGATGGTAGGAAGCAGAAAGGTATATAAGGCAGGAGGACCAGGAACTTTAGCTTTTTAAGCTTTTAGGCTTTTAGCAGCAGTTCAGCTGAGATTCATTTGGATGAGGACTCAGAGGCTTCCAGTTTGAGGAAACAAGATCAGCTGAGGATCTGGCAAGGCGAGGTTGGATGTGGCTTGTTCTGTTTCTCTGATCTTTCAGCGTTCATCTCAATACCTGGCTCTGGGTTTGTTTTTATTAATGAGACCTTTTAAAATTCCTGCTACCCAAGGGGAAGGCCATCAAGAGAAGTTCCACTGGGAACATAATTGAGGCTGTGCCACCAGGGACGATCCTGAAGAGAGCATCTTCCTGACTCGGGAGCTTCTCTGTCTCTGTGTGAATCAGGGTTACTTCATGAGCTGCGCCATTCACAGCAAGGTGGGCAGGAATCCATCTTGTGAAGCCTGAAACAACAGAACACCCATCAGAGTTTAGACTTGCTGGTGATGCCCCCACAACCTTCATCAAAGCCCACGTGGAGAGCGGGATGGAAGGAAACCCAGCTTTGGGAGAAGTAAAGTAAAACAAAAAATTTAGAAAGAGGAGGACAGGGAAGACTAGAGATCACATCCCAACAAACATGTCCCCTCAGCCTTCCGCCATCTGTGACATAAACCTGGGCTTCTGGGGCGAGCAGGAAGGGACTGATATCATGCAGACCTGTCAAAGCAGCCATTCCCCAGTTTCAGCAGGCCGTGGCCCCTGGGGCAGGGCCTTCTTCCCTTCCCTGGTGTGTGGTTCAGCATAGGTCTGCTTGCTGTCCCCTCATCCACTCACCGTGTGTGTACAGAGACAGCCCTCCACAGCTCATTGTTGTCCTCAAAGGATCCCCTGAGGGACAGCCAGAGCCCACACGCAGGGCTCCCTCCAGCCAGGTCCCACTACTTCTCTGCAGGTTAGGTAAGTGATTTGTGACCATCTGTAGAGGACCACCCAGAGCAAGGCCAGCTGTTCCTTTTTCAATTGTCCATTGGTAGACCACTTGCTACGTGTCAGGACGTATTCAGTTCACTGTGTCTCCACCTCTCCAGCAGCATCTGGATGTGGCCTGAGCTGTCTGGGGTCAAGTCATCCCTTAGCTAGAAAGTGTTTCCTCTTCAAACACCTGGACCACACAGCTGTGCATGGGCCCAGGAAGGGCTGGAGAGGGGGCAAGGGCTGCATACCATAATAGGTAGAACTGTAAGGGATGGGACAAGTAAAAAGGCCTGTCAGCCTAGGAAGGAGGGACTATGTTCGATGGTGGCACAGGGTTGCTTATTTTGTCCCTATCTCGTGACTCACTACTAGACAGTCATTAACTGCCACTGCATGGGGCAACCACGGGGTCAGGATTGGCTCAAAGCAACCCTTTCAGTGTCCCACAGCAGAATCATCAGGCAGGGTGACATGAGGAGCCGGTCCTCCCTCAGACCTGTGGAATAAGAAGTTCCAAAGGCCCTGCCTCTCTGGCCCCTTGTGATGCTCCTCACATCCACTGAAGTCCCAGACTCCCAGGGTATTCCATCTGTGTCTCTGATGATTGGCAGGAGGGGATAAGCCTGCCCCTGATGCATTTGTAAGTCTGGTTCCCAGCAACACACAAGCGAGAGACCTATCTACAGAGCCAAGAGGGGAGGGCCGTGGCAGGGATGCATTAGCTACTGGGGAAGATGGACAGTACTTGGGCAGCCGAATGGAAGGTGGCAGTCCAGGTAGAGACCGCAGCACCAGGGAGGAGATGATGGGCAGTATGGAAGCGATGACGTCACCATTGTAGCCCTCACTGGGCCCCTACATCTCAGTGCCCCGTTTCTAATTGAAGGTATGCCGCGGCTCATTTCTCTGAGGTTCGCTGGTCCTCATTGCCATGTGCCTGGAAGCAGGGTGGGCATCGTGGTGGCAGTGTCGTAGGCCATGGGTTTGGGACAGCAGGAGGAGGGAGGAAGGGAAGGAGAGCGTCCATGGAAGGAGCTGCCTTCCATGAAGCTGGTGAGAGACCTGTTTCCCTCTGCTCCTGAGCCTTCATGGTGACAACGGTGCCCATCATAAACTGAATTTACAACAAACCGGAGAACTGCTAGTCAGTTAATGGCCTCAATGACACAGTCTTATGGACGCCATTCCTGTCCCATTCTCTGTGGGCTACAACCTGTCCTCACGGCACGGTGCCCAACGGCAGCTAATTAATGATGCTATTCAGCCTCTTCCCACCTGCCCTGCAAAGGGGTGTCCACCATATTCACAGAGGAGAGAAGGAGAGGGTGGGATCAGTGCTGGGGGCACTCCCAGCCCTGGCCTCACTTGGGAGGATCCCTACATACAGGCTGTGTGATGCTGGGCAAGTCACTAATCTTTCTAAGCTTCCGCTCCTTCATCTCTAAGGTAGGAAACAGCTTTGCTGGGAGCTGGGAGGGATTGCTCGTTCATTCATTCAGTGGATATTGATGGAGCAGCTACTAAGGACGCATCAAAGACCAATGGAGGTGAAAGGCCCACTCTTACATTGCTGGGTTCAGGGGGGAAGGAAGGTAGCTGGCAAGCCACCCCGTCGGTGTGACAGAGAGCCTGGTATGAAAATGAAGCAGAGGGCGGAGAACACACCAGGCTCCAGAGAGGACGGAACAGGGTGCGTCAGCCTAATCAAGATGGTCAACTGCGGGACTTTCAGAGGAGATGACCCGAGCTAAGATCCCAGCCATGAGGTGAAGCCCTGAGATTGGGGGAGGGGGCACCCTAGGGTAGGGAGACAACAGGTGCAGTCGCCCCGATGCTGCAGGAGGACCAGTGTGCCTGCCGAGCCCAGCTGAGGTGGTTGAGGTTATGGGAATCCCCACGAGCCAGGTCAGGAGGAATCTGATGGGCAGGTGGGAGGGCGGGCTCCACCCACTGTGTAAGGTCACAGCAGAAGCTGTGGAGAGGGAGTCTGCCTGTGGGCCGAGGATCCAGGGACTGGATCACAGTGGCCTCCAGGCTTCCCTACAACTGCCTTCCCTGTCCAGAGATCAGGAGAATCTATCCCTGAGGCAGACCACCAGGACTGCACACAGCTCGCACATTCACTGAGCCCGCCCATCTCGCCCCCATATCCCGACACCCCAAACAGTGACTCACAGAACAAGACGGCAACCATGCACTCAGGTTAAAATTATGCAAGCCACGTGTGTGATATTAAAAACCCAGGGAGCGTGTGTTTCTAGTGCAGGGCGGGGGGCATGCCAAAATGTAGCTGTTTTATTTAAGGAATTTATTGGGCTAGTGTGAACGGATGTTTGTTGGAGGTTTTTCTCCCAGTGGGGGAGAAGCAGGTACCTGCAGCTTGATTGCTAAAAATAGGGGGAACCTCAGCCTGCTCCACGAGTCCCAAAATACCACGTCTTCCCTTCTTCCCCAACAGCAGCTCCTCAGTGGCTGAGGCAGCTCTTGCAAAGCCTGGGCTGGGGACCATCTGAGACCCCAGGGCTTCACTTCAGAGCACCTTCTACACTCCCTGAATCACAGGCGTGGTGTGTACCCATCCCAGATGCCTCAGGAGGCAAGCCAGGGCGTGTGGCATCGAATCCCCGGCTTGGCCCTGATTCTGCCTCTCTATGTAACCTTGACTTTGGATGCTGGAGCCCAGACTGTAGTGCTCACTTTGGGGGCCCTTGGGGGGCTGCAAGCACGGCTGTGCAGAGAGGGGATGCATCTGTCAAGAGTGGGGCGCAAGAAATGGTAATGGGGGCCGAATACGACCAAAACTTATCACAAAGATTACAAAGATGTCCTGGCCCGTGGGGTCTATTATTTCAGACAATATACACCATTTTTTTTTTTTTTTAAAAGAAAGATCTGCAGAGCCTGGCCCTTCTTGGCTTTCTCTCGGCCCTCCCACTTCAGGCAACCTCCACCTGTCTGCCTAGGTGTCCCTCGGCTGTTCGGCTACTCCTTACATCTGCTCCTCCCTCACAAATATCCAGCAACTGTTCTCAGACCATTTTGCAGGCCTGATCTAGGATCTGTACCAGACCCTCATTGCAGGGGAGACTAGACCTGGGGATGGGGGGCTTTGCCCCTTAGAAGGACCCAGAGTGACCAGGAGCTTCTCTGGGGTCCAGCTCAGGGCGGCTCTTGTCTGCACAGGAGATATGAGGAGTGCCCCGTGGAGTGGCTGCTGAGCAAACGGCCCCTGCTCTCCAGGGCCATTCAACTCCTTTCGGGAAGGCACACCAGTCAGCCTGCTTTAGCTGGGACACCTCAGAGTCCAAGTCTTGAAGGTCAGAAGGACCAGCTGGAATCTCTTAGCCTGACCCCGGGCCCCTGTGTGGCCTTGAGCTGATTGATGTGCCTTTTTGAATTGTTCTCCTAGAAATGCCTGTGTGAGCCGGGCACGGTGGTACAAACAAAATAGGAAATGCCCATAGGGCTCTCAGATACCCCTGCCCCCAGCAGCCCCTGTGAGTCCCCCAGCCAGGTCACACTTGCTCAGACGTCCACCTGCTTCCTTTCTTCCCAGAGCTCAGCCTTGCCTGTGTGCCTTGGAAGCTGTCTACCTGCATGCCACGTTGACATGGTTCCCTCACCCAGCTCACTGGCTTGGTGTTACATCACCCGCACCCAATTTTTCTGTCACCCACCAGCAGGGACCTCCCTTAGGAACTACAGCTGCCCTCATAGGAGGAGGTAGTGGCCAGTGTGCTCTCTCCTCCATCGTGGGACATAGTCAATGTGTGTGGAGGGGACTCATAGTGTGTGTGTGGGGGGAGGGGCTCACACCATGGAGTGTCCTGTGGAATGAGGTTCAGAGAGGTAAGGAATCTGTCCACAGTAGCACCCCAGCTGTCTGTCAAACTCTGGCTCTTTTCTCTGGAACACACAGCCTGTGTGTGTGTGTGTGTGTGTGTGTGTGTGTGTGTGTGTACACGTACCTACTCCCCTTTGTACTGACAATTTTCTGAAGAGAGATATAAGGGACAGAGTGTCCCTCTCCTGCTGCGCAAAATGTTCCTGCCAGTGTCTGTTCCCTGGCCAAGCGATGGGCTAGCCTTCCACCTCCCTCTTCTGCCCCTGACCTGATGAGGATAGACCTGTATCACTGTGGCAGGACAGACATGGGCCTCTCATGGCAGCTGCTGTGGAGGGAAGCTGCTTTGTCCGGTCTTTTCAAGAGGGTAGCTTCCCACAGTAAGTGACCTGGGGCACCTCTCTCTGCTTTCTGCCACACCCCTGGGCCACCTGTTCCTCAAAGGGCCCCTCCCCCTGACGCTAGGCCTCTGCTTCCGCTCCCAAGGTGGCCCCACAGCCCTGGCAGACCTGCTCTACTGTCCACAACAAGCATCGCTGCCACCTTTGCCAGGAGGGGTCCCATAGCCCCCGAGACTTGGGGACAGCACTCCTGACACGCATAACTGTATAGCAGGATGTGAATGAAACCTTGGCATACATGTGAATTGTCTCCTGAGCTGTGTCAGGGGTGTGGGCTTCACACACATGCTGAGCTCCAGGGCTTGGATTCCGTTTCTTCACAGAAAAGTCCTCTGCAGCGCCCAAGCCCCCCTCCCCAGCTTTCCACCCTGGCCGGAGGGTGCCGGCCAAGAGGACCACGCAGCTTGGGGCAGCTTTCCTCAGCCCCAGCTCTGACTCCGTGAGGCCACCTTGCACCTCTCTGGCGGCTGTCTGGCTTGGCTGCCAGGAAAGCCTTTGCTTCTGGAATACTTTCACTGTGGAATTGATTGCTCAAAAAGATAACAAACTCCCACAAGCCCCCTCGACTGGCCTTGGTCACCATACCATGCCCAGGTGGCCACACCCAATGTCACTCTCCTCCTCACTCCACGCCATCTGCTCTGTCTGCATGGCTTGACGCAGAGCGTGACCGTGTACATGGTCAGTGTGACTGCTGCATCTCGGGGTAGGCTTAGCTACAATAGATACAGCTAAATAGATATCTAAAAGATCTGGATAAATAGGGATGCATACTAAGTAGGTGTAAATAGGCACTAGATAGAAATAGTTCAATTTATAATAGATAAAATAGGTTTCTAAACTGTAAGATTCCCTGCTGTTCCACAATTTAGTCAACACTTAGTATTGTCAACATAATTTTAGCCAGTCAGTTGGGGTGCTGTGGCTATCTCTTTGTAACTTTTTTCTAATCATTGATGAGATTCAATACCTTCATGTTCATTGACCACTAAAATACTCCTGTGAAATATCTGAATTTTGCCCACTTTTACATTGCATTAATCTCCCCCCATCCTCTGTGTGTGTGTGTGTGTGTGTGTGTGTGTGTGTGTGTGTGTGTACCTCTTACACATTTTTGGAGTCCAGAGGTCAATGTTGGGTGTTGTTCCTCCATTTCTCCACTTCATTTTTTGAGGTAGGGTCTCTCATTGAACCTAAGGCTGTACCCCTGCACCCCACCCCAGTGCCGAGGTTACAAGCACCTGCTGCCATGCTCCCCTTTTCACACGGACTCTGGAAATCCAAACTCAGGTCCTCACGCTTGTGTGACAGTCAGTTTACACACTGAGCCATCCCTACAACTCTTGAGCAGTTTTTTGGGGGGTTTGTTTTAAATGTCATATGAACAAGAAGACTCTCAGGAGTGGGTATTTTGAGACAAAGGCTCATGTAGCCTAGGCTGGCCTTGAACTTGGGGCAATCCTTCTGCTTCAGCCTCCCTAGTGCTTAGGTTAGAGGGCTGAATCACCATGTCCAGCTACATTTTTCTTTTAAGGAGGAATTGTTTTGTTTGGTTTTACTATTATTGTTTTTGACCTCCTTATGTAATCGACTCCTGCTTCTGCCTGATGAAGGTGGCTTGCAGGCGTGTGCCATGCTGACATGAAGATAATGTTTTTGTGTCGGGGTTTTGTTATTGCAAGTGGGAGGGGTAGGGTCTCGTGTAACCCAGGCTGGTCTCCAAATCCATGTAATCAAGGATGACCTTGGACTTCTGACTCCCTTGTCTCCACCTCCCTAGTGCTGGCGCTGGGATCACGGGTGTGCACCACCAAGCTGAATTTATGAGGTGTAGGGGATTGAGCCCGAAGCTTTGTGGAGCTAGGCGAGCAGGAACTGACCTGCACTCCATCTCCGAAGCTATTCCTCTGTGACATTCTCCTTTAATCTAGATCCTTCTGCCACCACTGTGGTGATGGCGTGGGGCAGCAGTCTGTTCCTGTACGGACGGCCAACTGGACCAACAAGAGTCATTAAAGACTGTCTTTACCCTGTGCTTGGTGTAAACCACATGTCTATTTGTGTCTGGCTTCTGTCTTATCCCAACAGGCCTGGCCATTTATCCACACACAATGCCACACTGTTTTAGTTAGTTTTATAATTGGCATTAATATCCAGTAAAGCTGGAGAGGGCGGGGTAGATGGAGAAGTGGGGGGAGGGGGATCAGGGAGAGACAGGGGAGACTCCACCAAAGAAAAGTAGGTATAGAAATTCTATAATGAAACCTGTTACCTTGTATGCTAATTAAAAGAAAACTAAAATAGCACAAACCCAAACGGTACCCGCTAGAGGAACTTTTCCCACTTCATTCTTTCTCTTCTTCTTTGTAAACAGCTGTCTTTCATCCTGTAGTTTCTACAGTTTTTGTGAAAATTAGGATGTATTTCGCATGCATGCATGCACGCACGCACGCACGCGCGCGCGCGCGCACACACACACACACACACACACACACACACACACACACCAGAACTTCGTTAGGGTTTGTATGCACCGGATCTGTCAATCACCTTGAAGCTGACTTCTTTAAAACACTGAGCCAACCAGGCGGTGAATAGTGTGTGCCCCTTTATTTATTTTAGCCCACTTGGATTCCTCTTAGCATGTTGATAGAGTAGTTCTTGGGTGATCCACCATTTGATGAAGGGTGGGTCTTGCTGCAGGAACGCAGTGAAAGCCAATGCCTCCCTTTTCATAGGGATGTAGTCCTGGAGCCCTGGAATGACCTGGCCAATTGCCCAGCCAGAAGAGGGCAGAATGAGGCCTCAGACCATTTTGCTTGACCAATCTGGACCTCTCAATAGATGATGCTGCAGCAAGCAGACACACAGTGACAGGTCCAGGGGTGGCTAGCATCCTGAGGACACACACTGGCTGCTTCTCATGCGGTGGCTCCTGTGCCTGGCTGATGACCCACTCCTCCAGTACCCAGAGGCATGTGTGCCTGGACATCTCCACTGCACAGACTCAGAAACAAGGTGGACAGGAGCACGTGACCCAGCCAGGTTCTGCCAGTCCCTAAGGGCAAAGCTGTGTTTGAAGCTGGGCTCTTGAGTGTTCTAGCTTTTCTTTAAAAGTCGGTAACTCTGGGGCCCGTTTTCTACACCTCCAGGAAGCCGTCAGGACTCTGGTTGCTCCAGATAGGACAGGCTGGTCCCTTTGCAAACTCTCAGTCACTTTCAAGGCCAAAAGAAAGAAAGCAAGGGCTCTGGGTCAGACTGGGTGGGCTTTTAGGTTTACTTGTGCCACAGCTGGCTGAGTGACCTTAGATAAGTTTCTCTCCCTCTCTGAGCCTCCTAACATAGAGTAGAAATAATAGTCCCTGCCTTGCTGTAGGAGATGAGGATCAAAGGAAGGGATGACTAAGGGGGCCTCAGAAGCAAGTCCTCTCAATCCCCAGCTCCTTTTCTTACCTCACTGCAAGAGTTGCCCTGAGAATCAACAAACTGGAGCCCAGATGTTCACGGTCTCTTCCTGTATGACCACAAGCGCTACCCACATGTGCTGGTTTTTAACTTTCCTCATCTGGAAAGGGACTCCTTGGTAGAACTACCTCCTTGCATGATTGCGATCTTAGCCCATGCAAAGGGCCTTGGGGAGCCTGGTGCTCACTCAGTGTGGGCCGCCTTTGCATTGTAACTACCCCAGTAGTTACACAGCCAATGAAAGCCAGGGTCATGGGCTGACTCCAGTCCACTCTGCCTCAGGCTTCTGCCTGTGCCCACAGTGAGTCAAATTACCTCCACTCTGACCTTGTATCATGGAAACATTGAGTCTAGGCACCCATGACCCAGGCTCTAGCAGAGCTACCCTGATTGGATTTTAGGTAAATTCCCACCTTGGTGTCTCCATCCATCTGAACATGGTTGATATGTCTTCAGATAAGAATGGTCTTCTTGTGGGCCTTAGGTGAGCTCCCATTACAGCTGTCTTCAAGACCATGGCATAGGCTTTCCTTTTCACCTTGGCTGCCAGGTGTGCAGTTGATGGGTTCTGTGCCATGAGAAGCGGTTTGCTCAGAGGGCAGTACAGCAGGAGTGAATCCTGGAGCCAGAGAACTTCAGACCCCCTGGTTCCTCTGATTAGCGCTGTGGCAGGTGGCTTCATCCCTCTGAGCCTGCCTCCCCCTCTAGAGAGAAACGAGAACCCTCTGAATTCTACCTTCTCCTGACTGGGTCAGCCTGACAGCGACTCCACCTCATCTCTGAGGCTGTTTCCTTTCCTGAGAGGTTCATGGTCACCTTGGCAGGTGGTGGTGAGGACTCAGGGGGTTGCTGCCAGGTTTCTGCTCCCCAGCTGCAGGCACTTTGTAAACAGCAATTGATAAAGTGAGGGGTTGTGACCCTGAGGTTAATTGAGGCCTTTTCTTCAGTGCTGAGGACCAAATCCAGGGCCTTGTGCATGTCAGGTGCATCTCTGCCTTGGTGGTATGAGACACAGCTTTGCTCTGGAGCCCAAGCTGACCAGGAGCTCACAGGCCTCCTGCAGCCTCCCTGTGGCAAGTTTGAAAGAGCTTTGTAATCTAGCTGCAGCCTGGACTCTGGCTTCCTGAGCTGGTGGATGTGTCTGCGGTGGGCAACCCCAGCTCAGGTGAGTCTTGGCAGATGTTCCTACTGCTGCCAGGGCTGGACCTGTCAGAGCCGGCCCTGCAGGAGCAGAGCCAGGGCCACTGCCCGCTGCTCTAGAGGCTCCCAGGGCCAGGCCTCCCACTGCCCGCTGCTCTAGAGGCTCTGACGTTGTGTAACTACAGTGCCGCTCACCCAGGGCCTACAGCCCATGTGATACCTAAGGAGGACAGCCGTCCCTGTGCTGGGTGGGGCAGGCAGCTGCGTGATGAAGAATAGTAGACTGACTGGAGGCGGCGGCCATAGCCCGATGGTATCCCATGTGCCCTGTCTCCTGGGCCCTGTGGGGATACTTCCGGCCCACCACTCATTCCTGTAAGCTCCAGTGCCTTGGCCCCTGGTAGAGCTGCCTTTTCCTACTTTCAAGGCACACTCTTTGGAGCCGTCTAAGTTGGGTAGCTATCCCCACTCCTCTTAGCAGCCGAATGCCTGAGGCAAGAGTCTCCTCTTTCTGAGGCTCTGCATCTAAGGCTGAATTTGCAAGCTGTCTTCTTTGGTGTGGTATGATCCCTATGTCTGGAGAGGTGGGAAAGGGTCACAGGATGCATCTATGGTTACAGAGCCCCGGGCACAGCAGGGCCCCACGTTCTCCCCCTCCTTTCATGCTTCTGCCCCCAGGTCTGGTGCCGGGTCTCCTAACCCAAGGAGACAGAGGTCCCATGCTTTCTCAGCTGGCCCTGCTGAGGAGCTGGATTAGCAGGGCCACAGGAGATCAGCATGGACCTGCGGTTTTTCTAGAATGGCCCACCACAGTGCACCCCTGTCACTCAGTGAATTCTGGAAACCTGTGGAACCCAGAAGCCCTCACAGCAGACCTCCTCGCTGTTTCTCACATCCTGCCACAGAGGTCTCCCCACCTGGCCACGCCTCGGGCCCACCCTCATGCAACAGCTTAGGTTTCTTTCGGGGTGGGCTCCAGAGCCAAAGCAAGTCCTAGAATGAGCAAATCAGCCCATCCTAGAGTGGCCACGCCCTTGGTGTGACTACATTTGTGTTTTACTGCATTGTGTTTGCTTCTTTTGCCCGCAGCTGTCACTCTAGATGAGGAGGCGGGACTACTGTCAGGGCAGCTCCTTCCTTTGCACCTCTTCTCTTCCTCAGCCTTCTTCTCTGTCTTCTCCCAGTCACAGTCAGGCCTCTCTGCAGATATTTTATTCAATGGGCACCGAGTGGGGCCAGCTCTGTGTGGGGAGCCAGGGATGAATGCAGCTGAAGGACAGGACAAGGTGCAGAGGGACCTCGGCGAATGAGCAATTACCGTATATACCCCAATATAAGTCAGTCTACATCTATCTGGACTCTAGATAGAGGGCCACCTCCATTTTCCCCAAGAGCCCATGCATGTAAAGCTGAGTGGTTCAAAAAACAAGAGGGAAGAGGGACAGTCAGACGTCCACTTAGAGGCTTACCGTCTTACTTACACAAACCCACGATTCTCATGGGGGCACCTCCTGCACTACACCTGGACAGTAGGGCCTCGGTAGCTGCAGACGAGCATCCTCGGAAACAGCACAGCCTCTTGTTGGAGTGCTTTGAAAGTGGCCTTGGAAGGCCGGTGGACAGAAGCCCCCACCCGGCCATCACGAAGTCCTTCTGCCTCGAGTCTTTTTATCTGAGTGAAATTCCTCAACTCCTTTTATAGCAATGGCAACCTCGTTAAGTACCCCAGGCTCACAGAGAGTGAAGGCCCACCCAGCTAATGTACCTTGCCCCCATCAGAGTTTGGGGTGAAAAAATAAATAACTGAGGGCGAGCACTTGCAATTGAGAATTAGAAACTCAGTACAGAGTAGGTCTGGACATAGCTTCTTGGAGGTGGAGGATTTGAGGACACTTGAGAAGTCAAGGCAGGGGCTCTCCTCGGAGCACCCCGTTTTATTCACACAGCTTCAGAAGGAGCTCGCCCTCAGCAACTGGGAGATAGGTTTGGGCATCTCTTCCACTCCCTGAGCCTCAGTTACCCTGTCTGTGACGTGGCGGTAACAACCCTGCTAAATACCGCTATGGGAATACAGCATGTGGGAGCTAGAGTCTGCAAGCAAAGGCTAGGGGCTGGGTCTCCTCACCCGATCACCACACCTCCTCCACCGTGGTGTTTCAGCCTGTGAGTCTGGACTAGGGAGGCCCAGGATAGCTGACTTCAGTATGGGAAAGCAGCCAAGGCTAAAAGGTTCTGAGAAAAGACCTATGGGGTGGGCTAATCCACGAGGAATGCTTGCCCCCCACACACACACATTCCCCACCTCATACACAACCCCATTCTCCCCCAAACCTCCAACCAGTGCTACCTGACACCCTCAATGTTGTTGCTGGCTTTGATCACTGTGATCTTGATTGCTAATCTTTCCGGTCTCAACCACTACTGTCCCTTCCTGGAGAGCAGGGACTGTCGAGTTCAGCACAGGGCCTGGTACATAGGGTGTAGCCAGTATTTTAATGAAGGAGGAATAGTGAGCTAATGACTGAGGTCCACCCCCTCTCCCCCCCACCTCCCCCATCCCCGCCACCCTTGTATACCACCGAAGTCTCTCCTCCTAGGTAAGTGGCCTAGGGAGTGGAGAAGTTCCCAGGCTCCCCAGCTCACCCTGGCTGGACTGCCATGGAGCCCTTGACCCTGTCCTGCGCGACCTGCCTGTGTGACCATCGCCCCTGGAGTCCGGGCACCGCCCAGAGTGGCTCAGCGCCTGGAGGAGGCCTCAGTGCCCCGTGGCCCCTCCCGATTGTCAGAAAGAACCCGCGCACCCCGCGCGGGAACGTCAAGGACAGGAGGCCAGCCCCGCCTCTCCCGCGCCCTGCCGGTGCAAACTTTCAAAAGACGCGGCGGTGGCGGCGGCCCCGCCCCGGCACGGTTGGCGGCGGGCGCGGGGGCGGGGCGGGCGCGCCCGGGCCGGTGGCTCCGCCTCCTCTCGCCGCCGCCCGCGCCGCCCATCTGCCGCCCGCCGGTCGCCCGTACAGCGGCAATGCCCCGCAGCCCGGCCGCGGCCCCCGGCCCGCCCAGCTAGCCCCGCGCCGCGACTCTCGGAGCAGCGATGGGCAACACGGTGCACCGGACCCTGCCAGGTACGCGCGGAGCCGCGCCCCGAGGTGGTGCGGAACGCTCGGTCCTCCCCGGGCAGCCCCAGGCGTGGAGCCCCGGGTGCACGCGGGAGTCTGGCTCCCTGAGCCTGATCCCCGGAGCCGCACCCCTGCCGGGCCGTGCAGCCCCTGCCTGGTTCTCCTGGCCTTGGCCGTGCGCCCCGCGCCTTTGTTCCAGCCCGAGGTCGCTAAGGAGCAAGCCCGGGGCCATCGGGGCTTCCCCCGGCCGGAGCCTCCAGGGGGGCTGCGGGGCGCGGGTGTCCCGGGTCCCCGCGCGCATCCCGCAGGCGCCCCCACCACACGTGCTACTTCTTGGCGGCGTTCCCACGCGCGCCGGGCTGCGCCCAGCTCGGGTGTCCGCTCAGCTGGGGGTTCTCCAGCCCCATCTGAGCCGCTGCTGCGGAGCGCATCGCCCCCTAGTTAAAAGCGCCCTAGAATTTCCCAGACCTGAGAAAGGCGGTGGGCGAGGGCGAGGGGCGTGGGGCGGGCGTGCGGAGGCCGGGAGGACACCACACCTCGTTGACAAAACGTACTGATGGTGGAACAGGTCAGCTCGCCGAGGCTCTGTGCCACTGCCTGTCTGCAAAGAAGCGTCCTCGTAAGGAAGGGCACCCCGATTTTACACACGAACAAGTTGAAGCTCAGATGAAGAGAAATGACCCGATACCGATACCAGGCAGTGGTGGGAGACTGCAAGGGCCCTGTCAGCCCGTCTGTCCCGCCCCCCCCCGCCCCCACTGCCCCAAGTCTTCAGAAGTGTTTGGGCATAAAGCTGGACATTCGCAGCATTTTTGGGCAAAGGCTGAGTGTGTGTGTATTTGGTGGGGGGAAGCTCAAAGAAGCAGCAAGTTGGCTCTAGGTCAGATTTAGTGCAGCTCAGCTGACACCCGCCCTGCCCCCCCCCCCAGCCCTTTCTCCATCAGTTACCAGAAAAGAGTTGTCTCCTCGCCTAGGGCCAGCCTGAGGTCCAAAGGCTGCTGAGGAAGGAGACAGCCCCTTCTACTAATAAGCTTTCCCTGGATGGTTCTTACTGTCAGCCAAGTGGAGTCACAGGCTGCTCAAAACGCAGAGGTGGCATTAGCACCTGGGTCTGTACTAGAGGAACAACTGCTTCTTGTCACCTGGCTACTGCTAGGATGGGGAGACCCAGCCACCCATCCTGAGGGAGCTGAGGTGTCATCCGAGCTGGCAGTCACAGAAGACTGTGGGTGAGACACCACTCCACTGCTCCGTGCTCAATGGCTTCATCCAGGATGCCTGTGCTGGTCTAGTTAGTTTTTAAAAAGCCATCCTGCCACCTGTGGGTCACACTTGGAGTAAGGGAAGGGACAGGCCAGTCTCACCAGGTGGCCACACATTGCTGGAGACTAGTGCTGTGTCCACTCCCCTGGGGCCTGGTGCTGTGGGTGGGGCACTCTAGGCTGGGGGCTCAGGGTCAAGACAGGTCATCCCATGCTGTATGTAGGTGTGGGAGCCCCCTAGTGTCTGAGGGACCAAGTGAGGGGAAGAGAAGGCACATCAGATATAGCAGGTGCCAGAAATGTGAAGGGCTGTGTATTTTCTCCAGTCTTCCGGCCATCAGCTTCTTGAACCTCTACACCCAGCCCCTCACGCCTGGAATGTTCTTCCTTGTCCACTCCATGCCTCGCCATCAAGCTCCGTGGTCACGGTTTCCAGGAACCCTTCTGCAGCCCCACTCTCGGCTCTAACGCCGGGACACCCCCCTAAGACCGTGAGGCACTGCCACTGCCTCTTGCTGTGACTCTGTGTGGGGTCCCATGAGGACAGGGCCCAGGCTGTGATCATCTCGTTCCCTTCCCCGGCTTGCCCATCCCAGAGCCTAGCGCCTGGCGCAGACTCAGCACCGGGTGGCGGAGCGCAAATGGAGCCTGCATCTTTGGCTGAAGGAGCTCTTGGCTCAGGCTTGCCCTGAAGAAGCTTGTGCTTCCCTTCTCAGGGAAGGGACACGTGCGTGGGGTTCATTCCACAGGCCTGGAAATAGAGAGCTGGCATTGGTTGAGCACCTGGGTTCCATGCCAGGCTCCCTACATGTGTGGCTGCAGTCACACACCAACACGATTCTTAAGGGTCCCCCTCTGACCTCGTGCGGTTCCCCCTTCCCTCCCTCAGGCCCCTGCTCTAGACTGGGTCTAGACACTGTCATTCCTCCCAGCGGGGGGAGGGGGGCTTGCTTTTTTTTCTGCCTTGTGGTTCTCCTGAGCATATGCCACTGTGTGACGTAACATGCGTGTGGTCACCGCTATATGATGAGTTCCTGGAGGAGGGCTAGGATGGTTAGTGAGTGAATGCATGGGCTTATTCTCCCAGCAACCCTGGACAGCACGGTCATCACTCCCATTTAATGGATGAAAAATCAAGGTTCAGAGAGGTCAAATGATGTGTCCTTGCCTACAGAGCTCCTCTAGCTTGGCAGCGCCAGAATTGAAATCCAGGTTTATTTAGCTCCAAAGTCCTCAGTTCTCAGGCATTATCCTCTCAACCCAGGTCTAGATAACACTTATTAAGTGCCCCTGGTTCAGATAACATTTATTGGGTATTCCACCTTGCACATGACTTGTTACAGGGCACAATAAGGAAATGCCAAAGAAAGGGAAGTGCCCTTTGGTTGGTGGTGGGAATCTCCTTGGCAGCTCATCCAAACTGCACCAGCATAATCTGATGTATACCCTTGACCCCGGAGTGAGCACGGGGCAGCAGGAGACCTTGCATCTGCTAAGCTCCTATTGTGTGCTTCACCCCCCCCCTTCCAGATGCAGATCCACCCTGCAATGTAAGGTATCAGTCCCCTCCAGTTTAGAGGACACAGAGAGACTGGGTAAGTCCAGCTCACACAGGCTCCAACTAAGCTGGGACTTAGCTGCCTGAGATCCACCAGGTTCCTAATGCCATGCGGTGACTGTTCTTCACTTCACCAGCCTTTCTCTGGGTTTTATACGGGGAAAATCAATATATAACAGGTAGAAATGGAGGAGGGCAGCATTCCAGAACGGCGTGGGTAGAGGAAGAGTTCTCCCCTTTTCTCCTAACCATTCTAGACCCTTCCCTGTGCACCTCTGGGGTTCACCGAGCACTGGTTGGAGGAGATGCTGAATTCAAACAATAGGCTTGGTTTAGTCATTTGAGTTGACCAATGCTTGGCCAAGCCAACAGCTTTCAGTGTCTGCTCAATGGCCAATTGTCTGGGAGTTTTAGTTCAGTTATACTGAGTCTATCTGGGCAGGCTGGACCAGACCTCCAGTGGGTGTGTTTGAAAGGGCCATCTTTGATTTCACAGGCAACAAATGGAGGCTCAGAGAGGTCAAGGGCAGCGGCACTACCATAGGAAAGAGAGACTGACTCAGGCTTCCTAACCTACCACATAGCTGGCGGCTGCTAAGTCTAGAAGGGGTGTACTCATACCTGCCTTAGACCACCCTTCCCACAGAGCCCCTCTCCCCATCCTCCTAGACTAGACTGCTTGGACCAGTGTGCCCAGACCAGGCCCTCCTAGACAAAGCAAACTGGTGAAGCCCTTAGCTGCCTGGTCCTCTGCTGCCCAGAGCCCTGTCTGCTCACTGAGATGGTGTTCCTGAACTGTGACGTTTTCAGCCCCTGGGAAGGTAGCAGTCTTGGTCACCATGCAGTAGCCAGCCAACAAGTGACAATGGCTTTTTTCTTCACACCATTGGCCTCCTCTCAGCTGAAGTCTGGAGCTGAGTTGAGTGTCCTTTGTCCTCTTGGCCATATATATCGGCCATTAGGATTTCTTTTGTAGTGTAGCTGAGTCTCTCAGTCACAGCAGCCCCTTCAACTTCCCTGAGACCTCATGCTGCTGACTAATGCTCAGGAGGACTGGGCAAGACCCCTTGGTGAGGTCCTGTAAGGACGCTGTGGGCTGGGCTATGCAGACAGTGGATGTAGGAAGAGAAACGGCGGTCTGTCCTGTGTGAGCGCGTGGTAGAGAAGTGGTCTGTGGTCTGGACAGAACAGGTGGCTTCTATTTCATCCCCTCTGGTTCCATTCTGGCCCTCCCCTACTGTGAGAGATCAGGAAGGCTTCCTGGAAGAGGTTACCTCTGAAAGGAAGTCAGCTGAGTATCTGCTTGCCCTTGGAGTCTTATGTGGCTTGGTGATTTGGTTACTCTGTGGCCACCAACACCTGTCATGTGCCAGGCATGGGGTACATTCTTGAATGTCACAGTCAGAAGGGACACATGCCCTCGTAGTGTAGAACCAGCTTAGTGCCACCCTATCCCCAAGCCAAGCCCTATCCTCAAGCCAGGCTGGGCCACCAAAGTGCCTGTCCACTGTGGGTCAGCACCAGCTACTAAATGCTCTTTAACAATACAACGTGGAACAGGCACTGGCATGCATTCGTTATAAAATGATTGTTTTTTAAAGATACATCTTACTATTTTAATTATGTATTTGCATGTGTGTGAGATTGAACACAAGCGCAGGTGTCCTTGGAGGCCAGAGATGTCAGATTCACTGGAACTGGAATTTACTATGCTTGTAAACTCCCTGATGTGGGTGCTGGGAACCAAACTCAGACCTCTTAGGAGAGCAGCATGTGCGCTTAAATGTTGAGCAGTTTTTCCAGCCCTAAAAGTTTTTATTTATTTATTTATTTGTGTGTGTGTGTGTGTGTGTGTGTGTGTGTGTGTGTGTGTGTACACCACATGTGTGCATTCCGATCCCTTGGAGCTAAAGTTATACAGACTTAATAAGCCACCTATTATGGGTACTAGGAACCAAACACTGGTCCTCTGCAAGAGTGGTATGGACTCTGAACCACACAGCCATCTCTACAGTCCAAGTGGATTCTTTCAAGACAGGGACTCACTCTGTACAGTCTAGACTGGCCTTGAACTCAGCAGTCCTCCTTCCTCTGCTTCCTAAATGTTAGGGTGTCCCCACCACCTGCTAGGTTCATGCTCACGTCCATGTGACAGGTCAAATGTATCTCTCTGATGGGCACAGCCTGTGTTGACAGAGGCCACTTGGCCCCAAGGGCGGTGAGGGCAGAGCCCAGACCTTAGGATAAGGCCACACTGCACCCCAGACCATGAGCAGGAAGCAGGAACATAAGGAGCAGCTCCCAGGCTGGCGGGGTAAACCGAGTAGTGTACTGGGAGCAGTAAGCAAGAAAGAGCATCATGGTCATGGTTGTCACTGGGGAAAGACCTTCCCAGTCCTGCTCCTGGGGGCCATAAGAACTGACTGGCAGGTGCCCAGGTGACCCTCAGCCTCATACCCAGGGCTGGATTGGGGGACTCCCTTCAAGTGCCTTGGTCTCAGGTTCTCAGGCCCTTTCCAGAGCACCTGCTTTTCAGACAGAAAGCTGCCCATTGGGCAGTGGGCACACTCAGCGAGGGCAGGGACCGTAGCCTGGTTTTAAGGAGCTGGGTTTTAGTGGTAGAAACCATCAAAGACACAGCAAGTGGTGGTGACAGAGGAGACCCGAGGAGGATGTGGGGAGGGCTTCCTGGAGGAGGCACACGCTATCCAAGGAAAAAGACTTTGTTGGGAAAGTGGGAATGGCTGGCGAAGGCAGAGTGCCTCCAAGTCCAAGACCCCAGGTTCGAGAGGAGGGTGGGAGCAGAGCTGCCGAGTTCTGGGAGCACTCATGGGGTGACGGAAGGGTTGTGGCGGTAGGGGGGTCTGCAGATGGGGTGCAATCTGCTCTCTGGCTTCCCCGTCAGGGTCAGGCTGTTTAATCGTCCACGGGTGGGAAGAGGCGACTGTACCTCGCATCTGTATTTAGTGCTGTGCTCTGAGGGAGTAAAACAGAAGCGGAGGGCTGGCAGTGGTTGTGTTGGAAGCCGAGGGTGAGGGGCAAGACGAGGAAACAGACCCAGAACGGTAAGGACACCTACCCTGGGTCAGGTGACTAAGAAGTGGCAGGTGACCAACCCAACCCCAGGCCTGCCCTCGGGAACCTTTGTCTCTCATCAAGTGGCTGCCCCTTGTCCTCATCCTAAGCATCCCGGGACACACCTTGTCTGTCACCTGGAGGTGATGTCCCTATCTCAGGTGCCTATGGTAAAAATGTCCCCTCCCAGCACCCTTGGCTCCGCATCTACAAAGGTGGCCGTGGCTCTGCACTGGTCTCTTGGAGGGTGTGTGTGCCTGCCTAGTGGAACTCGAACACCAGGGTGATGATGGCGGACACCACAGGCCCACATTCGCTCACCTGAGCTCCGTGAGCAAAGCTGAGAGCCTGGCTGCCACGCAAAGGCAGCCTGTCCCCACGCTGGCCATCACTGACACACAGGCCAGGGTCCTTGATTATCTACTTGGATCTGTGACCTGCTTGTCCTTCAGCCAGCCAGGTAGTATAAACTTCCAAGCCTCAATCCCTTCCTGGCACACTGAAGTGATACTTCCATTCAGATGTGCCAGATTCTGGACCAGTAGAGTGCTCTCCTGGCTCCTTAAATTGTGAACCCGCCCAGGCAGCAAGCTGCTCCATGCTGAGCCTGGATCAGGTGAGGAGACAGACACAGAGTAATAAGAACTGCTAATGTGTGTACGGCGGCCTGCCTGTCCAAACACTGTTCTAAGCTAGCACACTTGTTTAACCCTCTGCCCAGGCCCTAATGCCCACTACGGTTAGCCCCACGTAACTGGTGAGAAACAGGTACCAATAGGGATGGTCTCTTGCCCTGGGACACACAGCTTCTGCCAGTTGGCGTGCAGGCATGCTCTTCCAGGGACTGCCGGGTAGAGGAGGGCGCCCCCTGCAGGTGAACTCTCAGCAGTGCTCTGTTCTTTGGTTGTCCTGAATCCTGGCCCCCTCCTCCCCTGCAGGAATGATGATGGGTGGGCAGACATGCTCCAGGTGGCCTGTGGGTTCACCATGGGACCTGCCTGAGAATCCCCCAGGTCTATGTACATATCTCCAGCCCTTGCCAAAGCCAGTCAGGGGACAGCCACTGCCCTGGGGCTTTCTGGAGAGCACAGCTGGGCGGAGGCCCACACCATCCTATGGAAGTACCGCCATTGGCAGCTTGGGGCCTCCAAGACCTGTGAGCTGTTTTCAGACACGATGGGCAGGGCAGCGTGGGCAGAGAGAGGCCTGCTGTGTCCAGAGAGACAGATTTTAGCACTGAAGGACTTCCTCATGTCAGGGCCTCCAGGGCAAAGATGAGGGAGTGCTTGCCACAGGAGTAGCTTAGCAGAGCCGGACATCACAAGGACCCTGGGAAGACAGTCCACTCTCCAGTCCTGGGAAGAAATTCCCTGGTGAGCCAAGGAAGCCGCCCGTGGCCCCCTAATAGTCTACAGGGGTTAGACCCATTTTACAGATCTGGAGACTGAGGTGATGGGAAGCTGCCTGCTTCAGCTAATCCAGCCAGCCTCTATGTAGTTCAGCTCAGTGGTTCAGGTGTTGGTGAGCATATCCTGGAACCTCCACCCAGGACAGCTGCTTCTCACAGGGACTCCACTGGCCTAGTGATACCCTACCTCAGGCCTTTCCTCCCACTGGTGGGGAAAGCTCTTTAATGAGTAAGCCATTTGGGGAAGTGGATGGGCGGGGGCATCTGGCTGTGGGCTGGCAGAGTGCCCAGGGCATTTTGTTTACACCCTCAACACCACCCGGTTTATACCACAGTTATAGCCCTTGGGCATGTGTTTTTTTCCCCTTGGCCCCCCAGGATGATGGATTTATGAGATGGGTAGGCACACGCTCCACCTTGTGCCTCTGAAGCTGGGCTCGGTAACTTTCCACTGTGGGCAGCAACTCCTTGGGCCTCGGGGGAGCTTCCTTTCCCTCAAGGTTCTTGGTGTTCAAGGGCAGGAGATGGCAGAGTGGAATTTCCATGTGTCTGGGGTATGGCGTAGGGCTCCATCCTGGAAGGCAGAGGCTTTGTTCTCAGACCCAGGGAGTTGTGCGTCACATTGCCCCATCTCCCATTTGTCAGACGGGGCCACTGAGGTCTGGAGCCTGGCCAGGGTCTCAGAGCAATTACAGCTGCACTTTGGCTATAACCCCCAGAGAGATGTTTGAAAGAGCCCTGGTCTTAGAGGCAGCACTGAGTTCAAACCTCTGTCTGTGTGTCCTTGGGCAAGACAGTTGCCCACTCTGAGCCTCCATCCCCCCCCCCCGTTATCTTTAGGGTGAGAATAATGATGGCACTGTCCTCCTTCTCGGGGTCTGGAAATGAATACTGCACACAGTAGGGCGCCACGAGTGTCCTTTATTCTTGGAGGCAAAGAATCTGCACTCCCAAAAATTTTGAGAGGAGGGGATTAAGACCAAGTTGCCCTGTCACACCCAACATCCCGTGTCCTGTCCCATGGAAACAAGCGTCGTGTGTGATTTACCTGTGCCCTCGCCGTGGCCAGCCTCTCTCCATCTCCAGAAATGGGCTTTGAGCAATAGAGTGGCCACAGGGAGCCAAGACCCGGTAGGAAGGAGGCTTTCACAGGCCCAGCACATACCATCACCTCCTAGGGCAGCAGACTGTCCTCAGGGGCCTGTGAGACACGGGAAGAGCCAGGGTGGGGTGCAAAACCGGGGTGCGGTCAGGACATCTTGACTCCGGCTTCAGCTGGCTGCTCAGAACCTCACCGTCAGTCCGCCTCAGCCTGGTGGGCCTTAGGCAGTTCCTGTGCCTCTCCAAGCCCCTGTTCTTCAGGAGCAGGACTTCCAGCAGCCACCTGGGTCTCAGGGGCAGGTGGTGGGCCTCAGCTCCCAGGATCTGCCTTCCAGCAGGCTCCTCTCTACTTCTTTCCTGACGTCGGGGCTGCAGGCCCTTGGGACTCCCCTCCCCCACGGCCACCGCTTTCCCTTTTTAGAAACTTTGCCTTTGTTCATCCCAAGTTCCGCCAAACCCTGACCTTTTTTTGAGGCTGCGAACCAGCTGATTGATGGCTTCCACTGCCACCCTGCCTGCCCCCAGCCAGAATCCCTTTCTGTGCCAAGCTCCACAATGGCCTCGCTTACATCTGCGGCGTTCTCCTGGCAGGTTGGGATGTTAGGGAGCCCTGGGGTGAGCATGCTGTGTGCCCTGTGAATCTGGGGAGAGAGGCAGCAGCCTTGATGGAGATCCTGTTCCACCCTCTGCTCCGTTTCCACCCTGCACGGTGATGAGTGAGTGTTCCCACGAACACCCAACTCTCAGAAGGACCTGCAGGTGCTCACCTGGTGCAGTTTCACCCGGGGTGGGGGAGCGGCTGTCTGCAAGGCAGAGGGAGAGGGAGAAGCACAGGCCTGGGCAGCTCTAGCCAGCTTATCAGTGAGCCCTGCCACGGCTGCCTGGAGAAGCGCCACTGGGGGTGGGGGGTGGGAGGGCTGGACCAGGCAGGAGTGTGTGGCAGTTAGACATGATGTTCAAAATCTTGGCTGCCTTTCTCATGCCTGTCCTGCTGGGCCATTTGGACGGGCAGGGAAGAAAGGAAGGGTCACAGTTTGAATCTCCTTTTTCAGAGAGGTGGACCCACTGGGGGCGTTGTCCAGCTTCAAACTCCCCAGCAGCCCCAAGCTTTCTTGGAGACCTCCTTTGCCCGGCCTTTATGACCCTTTGTGATACACCCCTTGACTCTCCCTGCATCCTCCTGCTCCCTTCTACCCCTGGAAGGTTCCCAGTGCAGGCTGCTCGTCCTCCCCTCTAAACCTTCCCGGGTGCTGTTCCCCTACCTGAACACGCTTTCCTATCCTGTTCTGTGCCCCATCCCTTCTTCTGTCTGTGGGGTGGCTCTTTCCAACTTTTCCTGTGCGCTTTGTCTGTGTGTCCTTCCTGCTGCTTTCGGCTCTAAATCTACCTCCAGGGGGGGAAGACATGGCAGGGGAGTCCCGAGTGTGACTCACTGGGACATGTACCCCACAACCCACACAGGCGCTGGCACAGAGCAGATGCGACAGAGCTGTCAGAATGAGGAGGAAGTGACACACTGGGGAAGGAATGAGGGACATTCCCTCTGGCCCTCACGGCCTTGGGGCCCTAACCCTGAAGCTGGCAGCGCCTGTAAGGCTGGAGTTTCCTGGGTCCTTTCATCAAGCGGCAACCTGGCCAAAGGGCCCATGGAGTCAGAGGGACAGTGAGATGCCACTCTGCCTGGGCTCCCATCTGAGTCAGCGCCGCTGAGGGGCTGCTACACTGAACAGTCCCCAGAGAACAGAAAAGACTTTCTCCCCGGCAGCCTGGAGGGACCCCCAGTCCCCACAGCTGTTGACTGTTGATAGTTGTTTGCAGAGCAAAGGGGAGGCGGCCAGTGGCGGTTTCCAGCGCGGGCTGGCCCTCATCCACCCCGGGTACTGGCCAGCCAGGGCTCTGAGGCCAAGAACAAAGTCCCTTGTGCGCCTGTTGCTGTGCTTGGCAGGGGAGCCCGGGAGGGTTTGTCTTTTTCTAGCCACTTCAAACCCACCAATGCAAAGGTCCCTTCTGCTGCCAAGGACACCCAAGTCCGTGCCCTTTTGGTATGGCGGGAAGCCTCGTTTTTCTTATCTCTGAAGCTTGCCCTACACACACCTACACACGCCAACACTCCATGTTTGGGGCTGCCTGCGGAGCTGGTTTGCATTTTGAACTTGAGCAAGTATTTCCTGAACCAGATGTTTCTCACTCAAGGTCTACAATCTAAGGATTGATGATCCAAGTCCAGGAAGCCTCGAAAGTTGAATGTCAGATTCTGTGTGCATGGGGGGTGGGTGTGTTCCTGGGGAGAGAAGGCTGTGCACTGTTTATTGCTCTCAGTAAGGCCTGTGACTCTGCCCTGCCCTTACCCGGTGTTTCAACCAGCTGCCCTGAGGAAGGCCAGGTGGGAGCAGGGCCCTGAGCCTGGCCTCACAGCCTCACTTTCTCTTCCTGGTTGGAAATGGAAGGTAGTGAAAACAGAGTCTGTTGGGGGGTGTTTCCGGCTTAAGTCCTAGTGTGGGGGCCAGTGTCCAGCAGGGATTCCCAGCGAAGGGCAGGCTCTTGTTAAAGGTGGGTGAGTCCTGCCCCTGGCTGCAGCCAGAGTGCCATCACTACCAGCACTGTGAAAACTCCCAGCATTCCTGGCAGTGGGTGCTGTTTCCTCAATGTAGATCTAAGGCTCAATGGCATGAGGTTTGGGGCTGATTGACATAGCACACCTGTGCCTGATATGAGATGGCTGCTTAAGAATAGGCCTCTGTCTGTGGACAGGAGAGGAGCTAACCCTAAGAGTTTGGGGTAGCATTTCCTGGTCAAAGCCATGGGCCCTCTGGAAGAAACTATGTCCCTGTACACCAATTAAAGAAAGAACCAAATGTTTTACAGACACCTACTGTGTGCTACACACTGCACATCACATGAGCCTGTCCTGTCTAGGTCTACTTGAGGCTCAGAGGTGTTAAGCATGGAGTTTAAGGTCACACAGCAAACATACAACACTCCCTGGTTTGAGCTGGGTGTGTATGGCTGCAGGCCTGTTCTCTCTGGAGCCCCAGGAGATCTAGCTGGAGGTGGGGCGCTTGCCCACTGGTTGTACTTTGATGGCGGGCATGACTGCTTACTACTTTTCTGCTAAGTGCCAGAACTTTGGGAGGCATCTGGGTGTGTTCTCATCATCCCTGCCAGCCACCTCAAGGTGGAGAGCTAAGGTCACTCAATATTTGCAGGTGACAGGGCCACATCTTTGTCAGTCAAAGGGACTTGCTCAAGGGCCCTCAGGCAGATTAGTAGCAAAGCACAGCCTGAACCCAGAGTCACAGCAGGAGCCACCGAAGGAGCGTTCACAGGCTTGCCTGGGACTGGGCAGTGGGGATACCTATGCCTAGTGTGCCTTCCCCAGTCTCGAATCTGCATGCTTTAGTGTCAGGCATTGTTGCTCCAGCTGAACTCTAGAAAGACCCCCACCACACCCCAGAGTGGGGCCCAAGCTACTGGCTGTGAGGTTCAGGCAGAGACTGTCCCTGCTGTCAACCACAAGGGTGACTTCGGAGATCCGCTCTGTTCCGCTTATCAGAAATCCCCTCCCCGACTGGGTCTCACAGTTCCTAGAAGGGCCTCACCAACCAGGAAGCTTGGCTGTGTGTGGGGGAGGAAAGGGACATGGTTTTGTGCTTGGTGTGATTTGGGAGCCTCATCCCAGCTGAATGCCCTTGTCTGATTCTGGTCCTGGTGTCGGCGGCTGTGACAGGACATTCCACAATGAAGTGCCAGGTAGGCCCGAGCCGGGGCAGCGTGGGGTGGATGCCAACAGAGCCTTAGCGAAGGTGGTGAGCGACTGGGTCCTCTGGCTGCTGCAGAGAAGAGGTCTGCAAACTGGGTCTGTCTACCGGAAGTGGGGACGGTAAGGAGAGGATTCATCTTAAAGGCCAACATGCTGAGATGCCTCCATCACGGGGCATGCAGAGTGGGGGACCTTGGCTTGCCGTGGGACCAGCACAGACATGAACTGTTCAGTGGGTATGGGGTTGCCAGGATTTGTCTCCCCCAATTTTCTTCTGTTGACTGTCCCTGCTGAAGTGACTGAATTTAGTTTCCTGCTGACATGCCCAGAGCCTTGGCTCTCTTGCTAACTCCAGTCCCCTGTGTCCCTGGCCCCTGCAAAGCAGGTGCTGGAGGTACATCAGGACACCCGTTGGCCTTTATTAAGTGTCTTCACTTGGTGTCAAGAACACATCCGTCCTACCCACCACCGCTCTGGTGTTCTTTGCCTCTCATCAAGCCTCTGGCCTCAGTGGGGGGAAAGTGGAGTGTGTATCCCTCATTCCCTGAAGGAAGTTGGGTTGTGTAACCACGATTAAACGACTGTGTCAGCCTGGGGCCTATGGGTGAGTGCTATCTGAAAGCACAGTGGTGTCTGCAGAGAGCTTACCCTAAAGTCACAGAGGCTGGATCTCCCCATCTGCCTGCCCACCCACCTGCCCACGTGACCAGATTCGGCGCTGGAAACACCCGCTGAGGCTCCTGGGCTGTTTGGTGGGGAGATCTGATGAAGAGATAAGATGGGTGCCCAGAGCGAATCAGGAGAGAAGTGGTCACCCAAGGTCACAGTACACTTGGGTGCTCTGGAGGCTTTGATCTGTGGTCCTGTGAATGCTTCCTGGAGAATTCAGCAGATGCAGGGGACCTTGGTCTTTAGGCCCTGGAGGAAGCTGTAGCCCATGTTTATTGGCCTCCCCAAGGCTGTAGGTACGTGCTGCCCCTGCTCGTGGCCCACATTGGGCATCCTGCTTGCTTGGATTTCATCTTCTAAACTCCTACAGGTCTCTAATTGGTGGGTCTTCTTATTGCATTGGTTCCAAAGATGGCTGCCTCTCCAAAGCCAGCCCTCCCTGCAGGCAGTACTGGCTGGCCAAAGGCTGGTCTGTGTTTTTGCATAGCCCCTTTCCGCCTTGGGTCATGTCATCTGGTCTGAGTCTCCTGGTTTGGCACTTATGGCCGCCCATCTGAGCCCCAGGACATGGACAGCACATGTACCAACCCTTCACACAGTGGCTGCCCAGCCTTGGCACCCTGAGCCACCCCTGCCGCAGCCCGCTGCTTTTCCCACCGCAGCCAACACCCTGCTCTGCCCACAGCACTCCCCTCTGATCTTTAAGACCCATCTCTGTGGACATTGCCGCCACCCACAGCTCCTGGGTGCTGGCGCATGCTGGCCCTCAACTGCTCCTTGTTGGAGTGAATCCAGCTGGGACGCTGGAGAGATGCCAGTCGCTCTGTGGGGTCTGCAGAGGGTATGAGCGGGTGAAGAAAAGACCGAGTGAGCAGCCGCGGACGGAACACTCTGTGTGCCGCTCTCTTGTGTCACTACAGAGCCTCTGTGAGCGCTTCCTGCAGGCCTCCTGCCCGGGCCCCTGTTGCTTTATTGTGAGAATGCAAGGGGGGATACAGGGCAGGTACGACAGAGTAAGCGACCCCTGGATGTTGGCTGGATGTGTGGTGACTGCCCAGCTTGCAAGTAAAAGCCAACCCCAAGCAGAAAGGTCCGTATTGGCTAACCATCGGGGTTGCACCCCAGCTTCTGGATTTGAGGGCAGACACCCCAGGAGCTGGACATGGTGATGGAGAAGGAGGGACCCTTGTGGGCAGACAGAACAGCAGGCATGTGACTGACTGCAGGTGTGTGGAGAAGGATGGGGTCTTACTGCAGCCCAGCCCTGGTGGCTGTGCCTGAACAACCCGAGGCAATAGTGGCCCTAACATGTGTGCAGCGGCACTGGGGTAGCCTAGTAGAGTCCACAGAAGGGGGTTACGCCCTGACTGACCTAAGCTGGCACCTTGCAGTCCCTCCTTTGGCCCATGTCCCTATCTGTAAGCAGCCTGTGGCAGAAGCTAATCCCTAGAGGTAGCTAACATCTAGGCTAGCAGGCTGCGGCTAGCCTTTACCAAGGACCTGATTTGGCCAGGCCTTGGATGGGCATGGAAGGTGTGATCGAAGTCCTGCCCCTGGGTCCACACCTGGCACAACCCTACCCTTCCTCTTCCCTCTGCTCCCCTTCAAACATACACCACAGAACCAAAACAACTTTAAAAAGCAGGTTCTAGTCATTGGGTGTTGTTTTAATGTTCAAAGCAAATATATCAAGTGTTTTTATTTCTGTGTGGAAAATTTCTTAGAACCTTTGTATCTCTTCTGCCTTCAAGACATACTTAGAATCTGACCCTTCTCGCCACCTACTGGCCTCTCTCCGACCTGAGCCTCGTGATCTGGCCTGTCCAAGGCCTGTCCAAGCTGTGGATCTCCCCACCGCCCACCCTGCCCCGGTATCCAGGGTAGTCTTCCTCTCTCAGCACTGAGCTTTCCATAACGAAGCTCCCTCTGTATTGTTAAAGAAAAGGCAAAGCTCTATAATCCCCTACTCCCCCAGCTCCGGCTCACCCAGACCAGCCCTCCAGCTTGCCCACACTGGCTCCTTGTTGCTCAGTCTTATCAGCACTTTCCTTTCTTGGAGGGGGGGGGGGCGGTGTACTTTGCACTGTGTTCCTGCCTGGAGTTCTCCTTCCTAAACCCTCAGGGCTCATTCCTTCTCTTCCTCTGGTATTCTGTTCCAGTCTCCCACAGGGAGGCTCTCTATGCAAATCCCAGGGCAGCTTCTCAACTCATTATTCTCTGTGGTGTGCCCGGCCCGCCCGCCCGCCAGCCAGCGCACCACACTTCATTAGTTGTCAGACTCCTCAGAGGGGGAACCTTTGTCTGTCTCGGGACAGGTGTATGCCCACTGCCTAGCATGCTGGCCGACCATAGTAGACCTTTGCCTAACATTTGCTAAGCAACTGGTTGACAGCAGTCCCTGAAGGTTTTTTTTGTTTTTTTTTTTTTTTTTTTTTCCCTAACGAGGGACTCTGTCCTGCTCCTTGGCCTGGCATCATCTTCGGCAGGTGGGTGCCTTCTATCTGAAGAGGGCTGCTTCCCTTCTCAGCTTTTAGAGGGGCCATGATGTTTTTTTCCCCCTTGTTCTGCCACCCGTCAGCCTCAGGGTTAACCAAACCCTCCACCTCCATCCCCGAGAGGACCACAGCAAGGTGCACTCTGGGTTGAGCGTGGGAGGAGTGTCCCCACAGTGGCCTGCCATTCTTCTCGGAATGTCCTGTGGTGGCCTGCTTTGAGAATGGCCTCTGCTGCTGTAGTAAGTGCAGGGCTCCTCCCTGCAGTGGCCACCCACCTGCCACCTCCCTTGGAGTGGGAAGAGGAAGGAGGAGGGCAAGATGACTCCCACTCCATTCTGGGCCACCTGGCTAGGTTTCCTGAAAAGGCCCTCAGAGCAAATCTCCATAGAAATAAACTCCCGGAAGGTACATTCTAGAAAAGCTAACCACCTGACCATCAGTGAAGGGGTGAAAGCCAGAGTCCTGGCTGAGACAGCTCTGGAGCCTTAGAGAGATAGATCGTGAGGTTACCAGTGGTCCATCACAGACCCTAGGAGTCCTATTTGGGCATTTGATCCACACGGCCTTCCAGCAGTGATGGGAGTTTACCGGACCCATTTGGAGACAAGGAAATCAGGTGGAGAGAGTGACAGGGATACCCCCACTGTTGCTGGGAGCCTGGGGCTGCAGGCTGCTTTAGGGATCTCAGAAGAATGTGTGCACCCCAGATCCCTAGCACGCTGTGAACACAAATTTTGAGGAAAGCAGCCAGACGTCCCCACGGTTCCTCACAGAATCCCAGCACTCTGCAGCTCAGATGTCATCCTGGGAGGAAGCTTCTTGATTTGGGGGTGGTTTGCTGGACATGAAGAGGTCATCTGACCCCCCCAGGCCAGGTGGTGATAAGCTAGGTGTGGAAAGGGAGCTCTTCAGTGCACACTCAACATTAAACCTTGGGTTGCTGTGAAGTGTGTGCAGTGACCTGCCATGGTTGGGAACAGGGGTAGGGAAGCTCCTTAGGTCTAGGCCAGAACCTTCTAAAATGTATCCATGCCCAGTCTAAAGTGGAATTTATGGAAATGGTTAATAAAATCCCTGGCGACAGGAGTACCAAGCGCTGACATGCTTTCCCTCTGCCCACAGACTCCAGCCCTCCCGCACGCCTCCTAGCCTCCCGGCCTTGTTACGGCCCTGGCCCCGAGAGGCAAGCGGTCCTGGGCGAGGCACCACGCTTCCACGCTCAGGCCAAGGGCAAGAACGTGCGGCTGGACGGCCACTCGCGCAGGGCTACGCGGCGCAACAGCTTCTGCAACGGCGTCACCTTCACGCAGAGGCCCATCCGCCTGTATGAGCAGGTGCGGCTGCGCCTGGTGGCCGTGCGTCCTGGCTGGAGCGGTGCCCTGCGCTTCGGCTTCACCGCGCATGACCCGTCACTCATGAGCGCTCAGGACATCCCCAAGTACGCCTGCCCCGACCTGGTCACACGACCTGGATACTGGGCTAAGGCGCTGCCTGAGAACTTGGCGCTGCGGGACACGGTGCTAGCCTACTGGGCTGACCGCCACGGCCGCGTCTTCTACAGCGTCAACGATGGTGAGCCGGTGCTTTTCCACTGTGGCGTGGCCGTGGGAGGCCCACTCTGGGCACTCATCGACGTCTACGGCATCACCGACGAGGTGCAGCTGCTGGGTAGGTCGGTTGGCACAGCCTGTGTGACCATAGCGTTTACAGCCCCGGGGGCTCTGCTCACCTGTGGGCACCCAGCTGCCCAGTGTGCCCCCATGTGTCTTGATTCTCACAAAAGCAATGATGTTCAATTTCCGGAGGAGGGAACTGAGGCACAGCGTTACTGTTTTGTTACAGAACTGGGAGGGAACCCACGTGGGCTGGGCACTGAGCCCATGCCATGGCCAGCCAGCTTGTCACTCTTAGACCACTACTCACTCGTTCATTCACTCCCTCTTTCACTCATTTGTTCATGTACCACCTCCTCCAATCCCGGCATGCATTTCCTCTGCTGGCTTTTATTCACCCAGTAGATGAACCTGTGCCAGTGGGCAGTCGGGGGCAGCATCCAGAGCCAGGCTAACTGTGAAGAAGCCCAAGGTGCTTTGGGGAGGCCCGTGTAGTGCTGAAATTCTGACTGTGGATGCTCCCAACATAAAAGTTTTCTCCCATCATCTTGAGACACTGTATGTGGTCTCATATATATATATATATATATATATATATATATATATATATATATATATATATTTGTGATGTATACATGTGTGTATAAACATATATATGGCCCACCCTACCACTGAGCATGAAAGAAACACACACACACACACACACACACACACACACACACACACACACCATCTCCTGAGCATCTCCAGGACTTCCCAGATATTTCTGTTTCAACCTGGTCACATGGCTATAAGGACCGCCTAAGAACATATGTGTGTGCTACTTTAAAAAAAAAATCGATGTAGAATTTGGCCAGGAGTAAGGTGGTACATGCCTTTAATTCCAGCACTTGGTTGGCAGAAGCAGGTGGGTCTTCATTTATGAGTCTGAGGCCAGCCTGTTTTACATAGTTGAGTTCCAAGCCAACCAGGCTGCGTATAAGATCCTGTTTCAAAAACAAAACAACAAATGATGTAGACAGGAAAGTGGTCATTTTAAAAGGCACAGTTGAGTGGCCTTGAGTTGGTGCCCATGGCTTCTGGTTCCATCGTAGTTACTCTTCTCAAAGGGCACCAGACCCCTTGGCCAGTCTCTGTTCTCTCCTCCTCCAATGAAGGGCAGTCACTTCTGAGGCTGCAGCCTGCACTTGAAATAACCGGCCTAGACTTGGGAGGTATGAAGGGAGAGTAGGTTTTCTCAGGGAAGCTGGACACAGCCCTGTGTGTAATTTACCTGCAAGGAAATACGCAAGGGTAAAGTGAGAAGGTGGACAGATAGACACATGTCCACCTGTCTGTAGCCTGAAGCTTCCCCCTCCTGAGGGGTTCTTCACTCTGATATTTCTGCATAGCCTGCTTCTTAATGCCCTGTGACTGGACTGATGCATCACCCTGGAGATCGCTGCTGATTGCTTCTTTTTATGGGAAGATGGTTTCTACACAGCTAAATGTTTGGGCTGTTTTTGGTTTGACCCACACACACACACCACTGGGCATGGGGGGCAGATTCAGTGTCCAGGAACTGACTCTCCTCTCTCCAAGAAATAATGAGGCCGAAGGAGTTCTAAGCGGTTTGAGCAACTGGAGACATGAAAGTCACAGAGACTTGTGCCTAGACCCAAGTCACAGAGACTTGTGCCTAGACCCAGATCTCCACATGCCATCTATGTAGAATCGACACAGAGACAGGCCCTCTTATCTGTAAAGCAGATGCATGATGGCACCCACCTCATGGGATTATTGGCAGGGTTATAGGACATGGTGTCTAGAGGGATACATGGGCCTGAGACACTGGTGGCACTTGACCAGCAGCTGGGAAGCAAGGACCTCTGCTGGCTTGCGTGTGGGCAGGGCCTGTGTCCCAGTTTTGGGCAGATCAGACCGGACAGCACCACTCTGAGCTGGAGCTTCCCTTGGGCATTCTAAGCACACCCCTGCCCACCCTTACCCCTTAAAGGTTTTCCATGAAGGCTCCAGAAACTACAGCTTTCCTAAACCTCAAAAACCTCCCCCCACTTTATCCCTGTAGAGTAGGAAGCAATGACGCCTGTTTCCCCAGCCCCTGTCTCTGTGAGCAGACAGGAAGCCACAGCCACACATGAACAGTGCAAATGGGTTAGGAATGTTTAAAAATACAGATTGGAGGCTGGCCTTGATGACTAAGTGGGGCTGAAAACACCTAGGGAGCACACGGATCCCTCCTTTCATTTTCTTACTCAGCAAACTTGCATGGAAACTCCACCACCACCATCACCACCACCACCACCACCACCACCATCACACCACCACCACCATCATCACCACACCACCACCACCACCACCACCACCACCACCACCATCATCACCACCGTGTTGTATGACCCTTGGGAGGAAGTGGGCAGAGCCCACCATGTAACCGAGCAAACCTGAGGCTGTCTCTTTATTTACAGATCAATAGCACACCCAGAGCTGTGCTAGCTGATGGTACAGAACCGTGTTCACACAGACATATAACAGGGGCAGGAAGAGCAAGAGGAGCTCTGTCTCTGGGTCATGGGGTCACGAGGTCATGGGTGAATGTCCCTTCCTCCTAAGAGTTGCCTAAAAGTATGTGTATGTGCACATGTGTAGTTAACTGTGTTGCTTTTGTTCATATGTATGAGTGCATACCTGAGTGTGTGCATGTGGTGGAGGCCAGAATAGGGTGTCAGATCACCAGGGACTGGGTGACAGGAAGTTATGAGCCACTATGTGGGTACTGGGATCTGAACCTGGTCCTCTGCAAGAATAGTGAGTGCTTTTAACCACTGAGCCATCTCTTCCAAAGTTAAGGTTTGAGGGTCTCTTGCAGGGCTGATTAAAAATAAGAAGAGAAGCCTGGGGTGGTGGTGCACGCCTTCTGAGTGGTAGGTAGCCCCAGCACTCAGGAGGTAGAGGCAGGTGGATCTCTGTAAGTTTGAGGCCAGCCTAATCCATGTAGAAAGTTCCAGGCCAGCCAGAGCTACATAGTAAAACTCTGTCTCAGAAAAAGGTAAAGAGATTGTAGCTGTAGCCCAGTGAGAGAGCACTCATCCAGATGTGAGGGTCCAGGTGTGATCGCCAGCACTGAATAAAAGGTTTTAAGTAACAGTAAATAAATGGATGCTAAGCCACCATGACTTAATATTAAGAATGGGCAGCGGGTAAGAGATGATGTAATGTGCAACTCTGAGAGATCCCTGGGAAAACTTAGCTTAGGAAGAGAGGTACCCCAGGACCCACCAATGGATACCTCACAGCAGCCAATGTCTGACTTACCCTGTGCACCCTAGACTTCTGAGGAGGCAATATAATTGCTTTAAAATTTTCGGCATTGAAATCCCAGAATAGAAAAAAACAAAACAAAAACCCAGGGCCCTTAATCGCCCCCTCACTTCTCATACCCCACTGAATAAAGCCTGCAAAGCAAAACCCAAAGATGACATCAGGGTAGAGCTACCAAGTGGAGCAATAAAAATACAGGACATCTAGTTAAATTTGAATTTAAGATAAACAAAACACAAATTTAGTATGACTGTGTCCTGTGGCAGTATTTGGAACATGCTCATACCAAAAAAAAAATTGTTTATCTAAAATTCAAATGAACCCAGGCTTTATTTCATCCAGCACCACAGGCCTGGGAAACACGGTCCTGGGCTTTAGGGACTGCCCCGGAGCTTGAGCTGAGTCAGAAGGGACCCACAGGCTGCATACAGCTTTTGGCCTGGTGGAAGTGTGTGCCCTGCTCTGTGTCTTCCTGACGCGGGTTCAGCTACCACACTGGTGAGGCCAGGCCCAGGCTGCAGTTCCCTGCATAGGTAAGAATCCAGGTTCTGGGAAGGAAGGTGACCAGCCCTTGAGCTCACAGTCGTTGAGGCTGGATTTGTCTGTATTTGGCTCAGCAGCTCTCAGCCCTGGCTGTACATTGAGTCCCCTGGGAGACCTGGAAAGTCTCTGCTCAGGCCGCGCCTAAGCCAGTGACAGCAGGTCTGGCTCCCAGCACCAGGCTTACCCAAGACTCTCAGGTGGTCCAGCCTGCAGCCAGGACTGTATTTCTGAGGAAGGCCTTTGCGTTGGGTACCTGCCCCTCCCTCCCCCTCCCTCCCCCCTCCCTCTGAGCCACCCTGTCACTCTGAGATGGAATCCCTTTAGATCCCATTTCTCCCTACTTGTATTTGTGATCACGTCACATGTGCCAGGGCTGTCTCATCAATTAGTGCACCCCGGGACAGCTTGCAGATACGGAAAAGGAGGCTCACATCTGCTAAGGAATACTGGCATTCCAGCTATCCTCTTCCCCCAGAACATTGTACTGTCCCAGGGATGCTGGCTGAAGGAGATCCATCCCTCTTCCCAGCACAAAGGGTCTGGGTCCGAGGGGTCCCCATCCTTCCTCTGCCTAGTGGCTGGTCAGATTAAATAAATACCACGCCAAGGCCATGGCACCGCAGTCTAGATAGTCTGAAATATTTGGTTGCTTCAGTATCACTTTAGTGGCAAAAAGGACATAATGCCTTGCAGCTGCCTGGTGAAGGGCAGTGCCTGGGAGGCTCTTCACTTCGTTCTCCGCTGTCATTCTTTCAGCTCCCTCCTCAGCTTGACTGTCCTGTGGGGCAAACCAGGGCCACCTGCAGATGACAGCCCCATGTCCTCACAACCTCTTTCCGGGGTCTCAAGGCTCACTGGCCTCATCAGGGTTCAAACCCCATCTCTTGACGTGTGGCCACAGGCAGGGGGTGGGGTAGTAGTGACTGGCCAGGTTGAAGGACCCCCGACTCCTCAGGTCACAGCTGTGAGGGTGGGTTGTTCTTTCCGAGGGAGATCTGGGTGTGGGTACGGAAGCCAGAGCAGGAGTCCTGCTGGGCCTTGCAGGGCATCCGGTACCTGACTGGAAAGGCTTCACACCGTCTGCTGAGACAGAAGGCCCTGGGTTCTATGCTAGCTGCACTCACTTTCTTAAAGTGTGTTGCAGCGTACATAAAACACATGTAAAAACTACATGAGGGGCTCTTGAGCAGTTAAGAGCACTGGCTGCTCTTCCAGAGGACCCAGCCAGATTCTATTTCCAGCACCCACATGGTGGCCCACCAACATCTGCAACTCCAGTTTCAGGGATCCAGTGGCCCCTTCTCACCTCGGTGGGCAGCAGGCACACAAGTGGTACACAGACATGTATGCAGGCAAACACACACATAAACATAAAAATAGCAAAAATGTTTTCAAAGTATATATAAACATGTTTTAAATATATATTCAGCTCTTAGAGTCACCCAGAGTATGGAGATGTGTGTGTATGTATATATAACATGAAGATAGGTATGTATATGTATATATAAACAACTACAGACTTAAGCTCTCATTAAGTAAGACCATTTCTCCTTGAGAACATCAGCAGGCCTTGAATGCCATCTCTAAACTGTTGGCTTCCATGTTAGCCGCTCTTCTATCCGCTATAACAAAATAGCCAAGGCTTTGCTGTGAAGTCTGTTTGGCATGTTGTGCAGGTTGGAAGACCAGATTAGGCTGCCTCCCTGATCTGACCTCTGGCGGAGCCCCTAGGAGCTGCCATCACGGGGGGGGGGGGGGAGCGACGGGGGGGGGGGGGCGACAAGCGGAAGAGATCACATAGTGAGACCAGAAGCTGCAGAGCATCGGGGGTCAGGCCTGTCCTCACAGGACAGAGTTATTCCTCAGCCCAGCCTTCACCCTTGGGGACCAGCACTTCCAATAGCGTGCACTGAGCCCTGTCTTTCAGAACTTGTCCTACATCTTAGTCATCCGGGACTTGGTTCCCAGCACAGGAACCCCAGGAATCCCAGAAGCACACCCCACCCTGCCTGCTGCCTATCTGCTTCTTTCTGACACCTCAGCCTTGCACTGAGCCTGCTAGATGGAACTCTTGACTCTCCCCGCCCCTTACTCTTCCAGGACCCTACTGTCAGCAAAAGGTACCTCCCACACCAGACACTGGCATCCACACTTCCTCTCCCACGCCAGACACTGGCATCCACACTTCCTCTCCCACGCCAGACACTGGCATCCACACTTCCTCTCCCACGCCAGACACTGGCATCCACACTTCCTCTCCCACGCCAGACACTGGCATCCACACTTCCTCTCCCACGCCAGACACTGGCATCCACACTTCCTCTCCCACGCCAGACACTGGCATCCACACTTCCTCTCCCACGCCAGACACTGGCATCCACACTTCCTCTCCCACACCAGGCACTGGCATCCACACTTCCTCTCCCACACCAGACACTGGCATCCACACTTCCTCTCCCACATCAGACCCTGGCATCCACACTTCCTCTCCCACACCAGACACTGGCACCCACACTTCCTCTCCCACACCAGGCACTGGCATCCACACTTCCTCTCCACACCAGACACTGGCACCCACACTTCCTCTCCCACACCAGGCACTGGCATCCACACTTCCTCTCCCACACCAGACACTGGCATCCACACTTCCTCTCCCACGCCAGACACTGGCATCCACACTTCCTCTCCCACGCCAGACACTGGCATCCACACTTCCTCTCCCACGCCAGACACTGGCATCCACACTTCCTCTCCCACGCCAGACACTGGCATCCACACTTCCTCTCCCACACCAGACACTGGCATCCACACTTCCTCTCCCACGCCAGACACTGGCATCCACACTTCCTCTCCCACGCCAGACACTGGCATCCACACTTCCTCTCCCACGCCAGACACTGGCATCCACACTTCCTCTCCCACACCAACACTGGCATGGCATCCACACTTCCTCTCCCACACCAGACACTGGCATCCACACTTCCTCTCCCACATCAGACCCTGGCATCCACACTTCCTCTCCCACACCAGACACTGGCACCCACACTTCCTCTCCCACACCAGCACTGGCATCCACACTTCCTCTCCACACCAGACACTGGCACCCACACTTCCTCTCCCACACCAGGCACTGGCATCCACACTTCCTCTCCCACACCAGACGACACTGGCATCCACACTTCCTCTCCCACACCAGACACTGGCATCCACACTTCCTCTCCCACGCCAGACACTGGCATCCACACTTCCTCTCCCACACCAGACACTGGCATCCACACTTCCTCTCCCACACCAGACACTGGCATCCACACTTCCTCTCCCACACCAGACACTGGCATCCACACTTCCTCTCCCACACCAGACACTGGCATCCACACTTCCTCTCCCACACCAGACACTGGCATCCACACTTCCTCTCCCACACCAGACACTGGCATCCACACTTCCTCTCCCACACCAGACACTGGCATCCACACTTCCTCTCCCACACCAGACACTGGCATCCACACTTCCTCTCCCACACCAGACACTGGCATCCACACTTCCTCTCCCACACCAGACACTGGCATCCACACTTCCTCTCCCACCAGACACTGGCATCCACACTTCCTCTCCCACACCAGGCACTGGCATCCACACTTCCTCTCCCACACCAGACACTGGCATCCACACTTCCTCTCCCACACCAGACACTGGCATCCACACTTCCTCTCCCACACCAGACACTGGCATCCACACTTCCTCTCCCACACCAGACACTGGCATCCACACTTCCTCTCCCACACCAGACACTGGCATCCACACTTCCTCTCCCACACCAGACACTGGCATCCACACTTCCTCTCCCACACCAGACACTGGCATCCACACTTCCTCTCCCACACCAGACACTGGCATCCACACTTCCTCTCCCACACCAGACACTGGCATCCACACTTCCTCTCCCACACCAGACACTGGCATCCACACTTCCTCTCCCACACCAGACACTGGCATCCACACTTCCTCTCCCACACCAGACACTGGCATCCACACTTCCTCTCCCACACCAGACACTGGCATCCACACTTCCTCTCCCACACCAGGCACTGGCATCCACACTTCCTCTCCCACACCAGACACTGGCATCCACACTTCCTCTCCCACACCAGACACTGGCATCCACACTTCCTCTCCCACACCAGACATTGGCATCCACACTTCCTCTCCCACGCCAGACACTGGCATCCACACTTCCTCTCCCACACCAGACGACACTGGCATCCACACTTCCTCTCCCACACCAGACACTGGCATCCACACTTCCTCTCCCACACCAGACACTGGCATCCACACTTCCTCTCCCACGCCAGACACTGGCATCCACACTTCCTCTCCCACACCAGGCACTGGCATCCACACTTCCTCTTTCCTCACCAGGCACTGGCATCCACACTTCCTCTCCCACGCCAGACACTGGCATCCACACTTCCTCTCCCACACCAGACGACACTGGCATCCACACTTCCTCTCCCACACCAGACACTGGCATCCACACTTCCTCTCCCACACCAGGCACTGGCATCCACACTTCCTCTCCCACACCAGACACTGGCATCCACACTTCCTCTCCCACACCAGACACTGGCATCCACACTTCCTCTCCCACACCAGACACTGGCATCCACACTTCCTCTCCCACATCAGACCCTGGCATCCACACTTCCTCTCCCACACCAGACACTGGCATCCACACTTCCTCTCCCACGCCAGACACTGGCATCCACACTTCCTCTTTCCTCACCAGGCACTGGCATCCACACTTCCTCTTTCCTCACCAGGCACTGGCATCCACACTTCCTCTCCCACACCAGGCACTGGCATCCACACTTCCTCTCCCACACCAGGCACTGGCATCCACACTTCCTCTCCCACACCAGGCACTGGCATCCACACTTCCTCTCCCACGCCAGACACTGGCATCCACACTTCCTCTTTCCTCACCAGGCACTGGCATCCACACTTCCTCTTTCCTCACCAGGCACTGGCATCCACACTTCCTCTCCCACACCAGGCACTGGCATCCACACTTCCTCTCCCACACCAGACACTGGCATCCACACTTCCTCTCCCACACCAGGCACTGGCATCCACACTTCCTCTCCCACACCAGACCCTGGCATCCACACTTCCTCTCCCACACCAGACACTGGCATCCACACTTCCTCTCCCACACCAGGCACTGGCATCCACACTTCCTCTTTCCTCACCATTCTGTCATTTCTGTTCCCACTGTCATCGTATTGAAGAGTCCTGACAAGACCGCTTGGGTTCTGTGCCAGGTCCTGCCCCCTACACCCAGTGCCTCAGCCTCCATCTTTGCCAAACAGCAGTAGTAATAGTTCGTACCGGTCAATTGCAGTATTAAATGAGACACATGAGCTCGGTCGGGTTAACCTGCCACCTGCTGGGGCCCCATATAGGATTTGCTCTTTAGGCTGATGGTATGCACTGGACTAAGGAAACAGATAAAGGCTCTTTAAATGCCCAGACTTGCAAATGTAAGAAAACCTCTGGGGGATGGGAGAGAGAAAAGGACAAAGGAAGGAGGCAAGAAGTTGGGCTTGCTGCATGAACCCCAGGACTTGGGAGACTAAGACAGAAGATCACAAGTTCAAGAACAGCCTGGTCAGGGAGGGAGAAAAGAGGAAGCAAGGCGGAGGAAGAGAAGGCCCTTTCAAAGCAGTAGGAGGTCAGGTACAGCAAGGATGGAGGACCAGGTAGAACTCAGTCCGGTCTGACCACCTGAAGCCCTAAGGTCGGGGGAGCTGGGGCCCAGAATCAGAGGTCAGGAGGTACTGGGGGGAGGTCCAAGGGAGTTTGGGGCCAGGCAAATCTGGGGTCCAGGGCATTAGGTCTAGGAGTTCAGGAGTGGGGTCTGAAGTCTGGGATGAGATCTGGAGGAGCTGGGGTCTAGAGTGTCATGTCTGAGATTGAGGTGTGGGGGTGCTATCCAAGGTTCAGGTTCTGAGGTTTGGGGTTTAGGAGTGTGGAGTCTGAGGTTGAGGAAACCTGGGGTTCAGAGTCTGAGGTTGGGGGTCTGGGGAAACTGGAGTCCAGGGCTCTAGGTCTTCAGGGACTGGGTCTGAGGTCTGGGGGTGGAGTGATGGGATCCAGGGTCTGGAGTCTGGGGTCCAGGGTGCCGGCAGGCCTCCTGATGCTTCCCCTCTGTCCCGCAGAAAGCACCTTTGCGGACACGCTGACACCCCTGCGCCTGGGCCAGGCCCGCCTCAGCGCCTGCCCCCCTCCCGGCAGCCACGACACCGCCAACTTCGACAACAATGAGCTGGAGAACAACCAGGTGGTGGCCAAGCTGGGGCACCTGGCGCTCGGCCGTCCAGACGCCGCCGTGCCGTGCGTGGCCCGCGAACGCGCTCGGCCCGCGTCGTCACCCGCGCTGCTGGACGCCGAGCTGCGCTTCCACGCCACGCGCGGCCCCGACGTGAGCCTGTCTGCCGATCGCAGGCTGGCCTGCGCGCCCCGACCCGAAGGCGGCCGCACCCTGGTGTTTTCCGAGCGGCCGCTGCGGCCGGGCGAGAGCCTGTGCGTGGAAGTGGGCCGGCCGGGGCTGGCGGCACCCGCGGCCGTGGCCTTCGGCATCACGTCCTGCGACCCCGGCGCGCTGCGGCCATCCGAGCTGCCCGCCGACCCCGCTGCGCTGCTGGACCGCAAGGAATACTGGGTGGTGGCGCGCGCCGGGCCGGTCCCCAGCGGCGGCGACGCGCTCAGCTTCACCCTGCGGCCGGGCGGCGACGTTCTGCTGGCGGTGAACGGGCGCCCGCGGGGACGCCTGCTGTGCGTGGACACCTCGCAGGCGCTCTGGGCCTTCTTCGCGGTGCGCGGCGGAGCGGCAGGACAGCTGCGCCTTCTGGGTGAGTGACCCAAAGTCCCCAACAAGAGCTCCCTCTAGCACCCGGCTGCTCTCAGGGCTGGGAGGGATTCCCGTATGATTAATTTTATTAGGGTCTTTTTTTATGTAGAAAATGCACAATGCATATTAATTGTATGAGAGAGAAGGGGAATTCACTGACATGTGCAAGAGAAACAGCACCCCAACACGTCCAGAGAGTGGAGGGAAGGGTTGAACCATACTGTTTTGAGATGATTCTTGCCTTGGCCCTTAGCAGAAAGACAGAGGCCAGAGGCTGTGGACCTGGCCAGCAAAGGACAGGATACCCACCCACTGTGTGTGAAATGTGGACAGGGACAGCCGCACAGGGTGACATTTGCTGCAGCAGAGGGGGTACCTTTCAAGTTTGGGGGAGCAAATGGTCCAGAGAACACAGTGCCAGCCTCACAGCCCAGCTCATAGCAGCTCATAGTGGACAAGCCGCCATACCACCACGTTGCCCTCGATGCTTCAAGCGGCCTGTGAATCCACGTGATTATCCCCATCTACACACAGGACAAGAGAAAGGCAGATCTCACAGTCCAAGAGTCACACAGCCCTGAAGTGCTGAACAGATACCATTCTCCTAGGTTTCGGTATCCTGGGTGGAAGAGAGTGCTGTGTACATGGTGAGGTTGCCATGGGGATGAATTGATGGGCTAGCATGTCATAACTGTAGCTACAACCTGGGCGTCTGAAGGAGGGCAGAGGAGGAGCAGGGTGTCTGTGGTTGTTGGCTGTGATTACTTTGTTTTAATTCTTGTTGTTGTTGTTGAACTACCTGATGTAATTTTTCATTCTGAGACAAGGTGCCCAAGTTCCTGCAACGTTAGCCGACCTTCATCAAGCAGAACAAAGGGAGCTTCGCTCTTCTTCCTAAGGAGGGACATATTTTCTGAATTAGCATTGAGCTTGGGCAGGGAGAAATATTCACAGCCCGGGATCCTGTGGCTGTGACAAAAACCCCTTCTAAGTGCCCCAAGCAACAAAGGGTAGTATAACTCACAAGTGCGGGGGTCTGTTGGGTAGATTCAGGAAAGCTAGGTCTAGGCGGTGAATGCGCATCATCAGGACGAGCCCTGTGCGGGCTCCACTCTCAGTCAGTCAGGCCCTTGCCACAGAGGGGCACGAGCCTTTCCTTTCCCGGCAGTTCTAATGGCGGCGGCAGGGTGGCCTTGCTTGGGCTATGTGCTCTTCCTTGGCTCGCAATGGGAATGAAGAATGAATGGAAGGTTCTCTGGACCTGGCCCGGCATCCTAAGGTTATTTCTGAGTTAGGAGTAGAGCGATAGCCATATTGGTGTGAATGCCCCCGAGGAGGAATGGAGGCTGGGCAGGCAAAACACAGGCGTCGCCACATTGGCAGAACATGACAGTCACTCCAGTCCACTCCCTAGACAGAAGGGGTGCAGAGCGATGAGGAGCAGGGACTGGCAGGGCTTGTGCCATAACCAGTAGGTCTCTCTGGCTCCCAGGTACCCTGCAGTCCAGTCCCGAGACCACAACTCCATCGGGGTCCTTCAGCGGCTCCCAGGATGACAGTGATTCCGACGTGACCTTCGGTGTCAACCAGTCTTCCTCAGCATCAGAGTCATCTCTGGGTAAGGAAATAGAACCCCCCACCCCAGGGGACAGGGGTTCCTGATGGCATGGGGAACCCGGGGTGGCAGGGGTTCCTTTGGCTGCGCCAGTAGCCTTGGCCTTTGCTGGCTGAGCAGCCCTGCTGGGTTGTCCATGGCACCTGATCTTTCCTTCTGCTGTCCTCAGCGGGAACATAGATATGGAGACTGAGAGGCCCAAAGGCTGCTGAGGAAGGCAGTTTACCTTTGTGCTTTTGGGGGGCAGCAATATCAAAAACGGGTAAAACTCAGGAGGCAAACGAAGACGGGACTGTCCCCACCCTGTGCCCCATTTCCACCATGGGAGCACTGCGTTCTTGGGCTCGCCCAGCAGAGCCCTCCTGAGAGCCATGTCACTAATGGTGTCCCGTCTCCCTTCTGGCAGTGACAGCCCCCAGCTCCCCGCTGAGCCCCCCGGTGTCGCCAGCCTTCTCTGCACCTGAACCGGCAGCAGGCAGCAGGAACGGGGAGTGTACCGTGTGCTTCGACAGCGAGGTGGACACGGTCATCTATACGTGCGGACACATGTGCCTCTGCCACAGCTGCGGCCTGCGGCTCCGAAGGCAGGCACGGGCCTGCTGCCCCATCTGCCGGCGGCCCATCAAGGACGTCATCAAGATCTACAGGCCATAGCTCGGCAGCTGGCTGGGCCACGGCGAGGTCACCTTTCTGAAGCCCCTGTGAGGTGGGCGACACCATGGCTACCAGGGAGCCCAAGGTCAGAAGCCATCTCTCATCTGCCACCCGCAGTGATGAGCAAGGCAGGACAGGTGTGGAGAGGAGGCCCCGGGGGTGGGGCCAGAGCCCAGGCAAGCATTGCTTCTGGCTCAAACACGTGTTGCCCCCAAAAGCCTGTCCCAAGATTCAGCTCAGGAACTGCCTGGCAGATCACCTGCCTTCTTGGTGACCTTCAGCTGGGAAAGGGTGCCCTTTGTCTGTGCAATGCTTCTTTGGGGTGGGGTTGAGTGTGTGTGTGTTGGGGTGGGGGGAGACAGCACAGAGAATGGGTGAGAGAGAATGAGTGAGAGAGTGCGTGTGGATGTGTCGTGTGCAGGGATCTGTCGTCTCCCGGAGGGTATTTAACACTAAGGAATGTGCAATCCGGGCCTAAATGTTAATGTGACGGTTGTCCACTTTCTGGGGATGTGGTTTTCTGCAATGAGCTAGCTTTGAACACACGAGGCCTGAACCTACACAGAACTCCTTCAGTGGTATAGGAAGAGGCACTCACATTTTCTAAAGGAAAGCAAAAATAACTCACTGTTTACAGCTCCAGGCAGCAGCTCCCGCTGAGGGGGAAGGTGGGCGGAGAACAGCCCAGCACAGGTGGCTTTCACTCAGACTGGGAGGCGCCTTCCTCCCCGTGGCAGCTGAGGACAGGTGCCCCAAGCTCCAGCATCTAGGATTCCTCCATCCCCAGTCTGAACAGTAAGCTCCTCGCCCCTCAGCCCCACATGCTCGGGCGTTTTGTGATGCTCCTCCTGTTCTCCGGGGCGGCTCCATAACTCCCATTATGAATTAAGAAGAATTAAGGAGAGCTGTGGGCATGTCCCAGTGACCAGCTGGCAGAAGCCAGAAGACCCAGTCTCCCTATCTGGACCTTGTCCTGGCCCTCTCATTTTTCTGTTGATTATTAAGGTGTTAACTAATACACTTGTTAGATACTTGTGAAGAGCTGACTGAAATGCCCCCCAGCTGCTGGGCCTGTTTGCTGGCATTTCCCAGGACCCTGGCCCTGCCCCCTCTCCCTGAGCCAGACCTGTTTCTGTAGGCTCCCAGACCTTCCCATTGCTGATGCTCTGGCCAGGCATGCTCCTCCCATCTGAAGAGCTGCGGCTCGGGATTACACCTACATTCTGTGAGCTGTACCTTTAGAAGAGTTCCTTGGCCTCTCTGTTTCTTGGTTCCTACTTGGAAGTCTGGTACCAGGGCACTAAGGAGACCCCCACACCCTGAGAGAGCTTGGGACACCTTGTGAGCAGAAACTTTTCCTCACAGCTCCTAGTCTGTCCATCTCTAGCTGTGAAGGAGGAAGAGGGGGAAGAGAAGCATTCCAGAAGTGAGGTTCATGGAACAGGCTTTGACAGGAGCCATGGACCACCCGACAGCAGCCCAAGCCGGAGTCAGCGTGCCTGGGTAGCTGGAGGCCTTGGGCCTGCACCGATGCGTCTCTGGGAGTGTCTGGATCTGGCCCAATCACAGCTTCCCCATTCCTGTCCCCAGCAAGAGCCCCTGAGAGCTGGCTTTTCCTTAGGGACTGCAGGGCACATTCTCCACCCTTTCGCTTTGCAGCTGCATCTTTTTCTTCTTCTTTCTTTAGAGAAAGGGTTTCTCTTTGTAGCCCTGGCTGTCCTAGAACTTATCTGTATACAAGGCTGGCCTCAAACTCGGAGATCTGCCTGTGTCTGCCTCCTGAGTGCTGGGATTAAAGGCGTGTGCCACCACTACCTGGATGCAGTTAAATCTTTCAAAGAGCCGCAGGAACCCTTGTTTGCCTGGAGGAGAGTGGGAGAATCAGGCGCCTTGGGTACCCTGCTCAATTTACTCAGCCAAGCTTTTGGCTTCTCCATGTAGTGGGCATGGGCAGAGCTACCTTGACACCAGTGATGGTGACTGGGTTTCCCGGCAGCCATGGCCCTGCCTGGTCGTAGTCTCTAACTGCCACGGTCTCAGTGGCCTGGAAGGGCCCGCTCCACTTGGCCTCCTGCTTTCCCAGCTGGTCCCTAGTGTTGCAGCAGGCGCCACCCACAGCCACTAATCAGTAGCTGAGGTCCTAGAGCCAGGGGTGAACCAGGCATGCTCCTGGTGACCTGCTAGCAGGGCAGAAAGGCATCACGGGCCTGTTTAACCTGCTTGGCAGCCACTATAAATAGCTACCTTGTTCCCCACAGAGCAAAGGGACCGTTTCTGTTCTAAATGCCAGGTGTTTGCCAAGGCTCCGAAAGATGGAGTCAGGCCCTAGAGGCAGCGTATGGGTCTCATCTCAACAAGGGGCAAGAGGGGAGAGAAGCCGGTCACATTCTTTGCCACCTCTCACATGCCTGCACACTGAGTTAAAGAGACACCTCTGACGGGACCCCGTGTACAGGTGTTAGTGCCATCTTGAGTCGCATCTGAGACCTGGCTGGTTAGGAGGCACACCATCTTATGAGGAACTGCAGAAGCCACACACCCCCTTAGCCACAGGATGCTGGGATGCAGCTTCCGGGTTCAAAGACATGCAGCTGCGGGGAAATGGTTACTCAGGATCTAGGAAATACAGTATTGTCCTCATTTGGCGGGTGAGACCTGAGATCCTGTGAGAATCTTAAGGTTCACACAACAGGAAGTGGCAGGGCTAGGATTCAAGCCCCCCACCCCCCACCCCCCACCCCCTGCGTCTAGTCCTGGCCAGTCTGTCCCACTTCTCGGGAAGCCCTGTGCTCCCGGAGTCTTCTTTCCGGCAGAGCCTGGGCACCTGCCTCTGTGCGGAAGGCCCTGGGCCATAGTCCCTCTGCTGCCCACACCCGAGAGGGGACGTGTGTTCTCTAAGGCTCATGCATTTGCCTCCCTTCTGCAACGGGGTGTCAGGTGGGGCTGCTTTGGAGAGGGACCTTAAGCCACCCCTTTCTGGGATCTTGTGGCCACTCCCCTCTCAGGCAGCACCCCACCCCCCGTTTTCCAGGCTCACTGCCCATTTTGTGCCCTGTGAGCCTCAAAAGCTAAGAGGAGGAGGGGGGAGGCCAGGTGACCCCCCCAATTCATGGCAGCCATATCCCTGCCCACTGGAACTTCCTGGAATATGGTTGTTCCCCGAGCAAAAGTGGGCATCTCCTCTTACCGCATCCCAGGAGCCTTGGGGTTGACTTCTTGGGCAGCTGTCCTTCCCGGGCTGTGACACATGTTTTCACTTGTTCAGCATCCACTCACCAGCATGGCTCGTGATCAGGACATGAGGTTAAGGACGGGAACCAAAGGCAAAGCCCGTGAGCAGTTCTCAGACCGGAGGCCAGAAGCCAGATTATAAACTGATTTGATCACTCTGGAGTTGGGTCTGGGGTTAGCACACAGTAGGTTCTTAGTGAAAAACTGCGGATTAGATCAGGAGGCAGGGGACAAGTACCTGGGAGTTCAGGGAAACAGCATCGCATATGGACACAAAGTCATCCGACAATCATTTGCTGGGTGCCCTCAGGATGTGAGGAGGGAACATAGGGTGTGCCCAGCCCTGATGCCAGAGTGGTGCCATCAACAGGGTAAGACAGGGCGGAACACCTGGGCTTTCTTGACCCTTCTGTTGCCTTGGGTCCATTTAGTTAAATGCCCACAAATCTTCCCACGCCCACATTAGATATGTGGGGGTCCCTTGAAGTAAGTGAGCCCTTGCCAAACAGCCAGGACCCCACCAGTTAATGACCACCTTCAGGTCCAGCAGGGAGTCTCTAGGGAGACATCTTCCTGCTACTTCCGGGCACTGGGGGCCACAAAGAGCCCCGAGTCCCAGCTGAGAGTGGCATTGTGCAGCCCTGGAGCGTGGGAAGCAGTGACTGCCCTGCTCCATCCATCCCGCCCGCCCTGCCTGGGGACACGGCTCAGGACCACACGGCCTCCCAGCATTCCTCAGTACTTTAGTGTCTCACTGTCTCACCCGAGTCCCTGATGGAACCACCCATCCGACAATCTGTCTGTGCCTTATGGAAGTGTGTGTGCGCGTGCACTTTTTCTCCTTTAAATTTCAACCCTTCAAAGTGGACAAGAAGCTAGCAGATGCGGTAGGTCTCCAGCCGCCGGCGAGGAGTCTCTGAGACCCTCCTGCGGTTTGCTGTTGGACTGATAGTGTTCGTCCCCACCCTCCCCCACGTCCTGTGTACAGACCCTTTGAAACATGTCTGTCCTTTCTGATCCAATACTGTGACTGTCCGGTACTGTCTAGCCTTGGGGAACTGTACTAAAGGCCTGAGAGCCTGGGGAGTGAGCGGGGAAGGGTTTGCGCTGATCTTTGTGTGTTGTGTGTTCTGATATTTGTCTGTTTTTATCTGTTTTATATTAACATAACTTTCCTGTTTGAAAAACAAATACAACTCTGGCTTGATTTAAAAAAAAAGTCTCATCGGAATTCAGTTTTTGGTGTGTGTGCCGAATGTTGTGTGGGCGAGTGGAGGGTGGGCTGTAAACCCTGCCAGCCTTTACACAGGTGACGCCGTGTCCTAAGAGCCTCGACAGCCCTTGGTCCTTCACCAGGTCACTGCAAAGATTCTGCAAAGAAATCCTCTCGTTAAGGGTGAGCTCCGAGGGTGGTGATGTTGGTCGGCAGCAGCATTGGTTAGCGCGGCAGGAAACCAAGACCCTGAAGTGTGCAGCAAACGGGGTGCCGCCTTAACTTTGGAAGGAGCAAACTGCCTCGGGTGGGAAGAACAGAACACAGGCTCTGCTGCTGAGCAGATGGCTCTGCATCCTGCCCTCCTTCGCTCTCCCCTACCAGGGAGGTTCTCAGAACTGTCCGACTTCTCAGCCTGCATCCTGCCTTCCATCATGGCTTAGTGGACCAACGTGTATGGTCGTGTATGGTGTTCCTTCCTGAACCTTAGCACCAGGGCAATGTGGGCCCTGATTGGCCAGACCCAGGACATGCATTGGTCTTTTCCTGGGTCCTGAAGACCAGAAGTGTGGTATTCCCTTTTCCCAGAAATATCTGAGCTGTGAAGGAGTGCCTGGACAGACAAACCGACAGACATCTCTGTAGGAATGGCTGAGTGAACCATGAGGCGGTACTATGAAGCTATCGTGTGGAGCCAGAGCAGCTGACTCTGGTACCTTGGTTAGGCCTCTGCACCTCAAGAGTCACTTGATGTCAGGGCGTGTGTGACTACTGTTGTGGTCATGCTTGGAGATGCTCTGTGCACTAGGGTCCAGCACTCACAACAGGAAATAGATGTTAGGGGGTTACAACACAGGGACATGTGAATGTTAACAAGACATGGGGACAGAAGTCAGTTCAAGGCCACCCTGATCTTCATAACAAGTTCCAGGTCAGCCAGGGGAAAACGATATAAAACCACACACACAATCTGACCTGATGGATGTGAGGAAGCAGCCCAGAGGCCCCACAACTGACCATGCATCACAACCACCACAGAAAAGTAGCCAGGGAGGGCTGCCCTGAGCAATCACTTCATGGTGGCTGCCTGCAGGGCCCACCTTTTTTCTCATTTCTTTTTTTTCCTATTCCTTTCCTTTTCCTGCTTCCCTCCATCTTCCTTCCTTCCTTCCTCCCTTCCTTCCTCCCTCCCTCCCTCCCTTCCTTCCTTCCTTCCTTCCTTCCTTTCCTTCTTTCTTATTTCACTATATAGACCAGGCTGGCCTCAAACTCAGAAATCCACCTACCTCTGCCTCCTGAGTGCTAGGATTAAAGGCAGGTGCCATCACCTCCCAGCTGCTTCTAACCTGTTCTATAGCAAGCAGGTATGGCTGTTCATTTAAGCTGGAAGTTAGAGCAAAAATTACCTCCCAGTTCTGCAAAACCCACTAAGAGCAGTTGACCACAGCTGTAATTTGTTGGAATTCCCAGGCAGCCAGTGTGAGTTTAGGATCTGCATTTAGTCGTGGTGAGATAAGGCCAGGCTGGCTGGCTTGCTTGGGTTTCCTTGTAGTCCAGGTTTAGGACCTGGATGATCGGCGTGGGCTTGCAGCAGTACCAGGAATGGAAGGGAGGAGATGAGGGAAGTCCAGAGGCCTGCTCTTCCCAACCTATCAGAACATCCCAGCTGGATCACTGCGTTAGGAACAATGGGGCAAGAGGAATGTGCCAGCCTTTAGCTAACCACAGAAACCACAATATCCATAGGATGTCTGCAAGGCCTCTTTGAGGTTCTCATTAACAGAGGAAGAGACCAAGGACTCCCCAGAGGAAGAAGTCTATCTTGTCAAAGCAAAATCATTCACAGTTGTGTTTGCTTCCTTTCAGAACTCAGGCCCTCAATTCCCCCATGATACCACCTATTTCTTAGGGGCTGGGGGACATTTTCATGAACACCAGGACTTTTTTAATAAAGAAAAATCAATCACATTAACCTGAGTTCTTTGGACCTGCAATACATTGTGAGATCTTGTAAAATAAATGAATGGATAGATAGATAGATAGATAGATAGATAGATAGATAGATAGATAGATAGATAGATAATAGATAGATAGATAGATGGATGATAGATAGATAATAGATAGATAGATGATAGGTAGATAGATAGATAGATAGATAGATAATAGAGATAGATAATAGATAGATAGATGATAGGTAGATAGATAGATGATAGGTAGGTAGGTAGGTAGATAGATAGATAGATAGATAGATAGATAGATAGATAGATAGATGATGGGTGGATGGATGGGGGAGAGGGGAGAAGGAAAGCCAACTTCAGAGCAAAAAGGAGGGAGGGAAATTTTATTAATTTAACACACTGAACCTGTCAGTTCTCGCTGGCTTCAGGGAGAGCTGGACCCAGGTATTCGTCTACATCTGCCTCTGTTTCTCTATTCTGCTTTCTTGTAGGTTAGTGTCATGTTGGCGGGTTTGCCTGTGGCCATTAAGGTGGCCCCAGGGGCACCTAACACGCCATGCCAACTTAGTAAACGTGTTAGAAGTCTGTCCTATTGTGGAGACAAAATCCCTGTCAAAAGAAGCTTCAGAAGGAATGGTTTGTTTTAGCCCACAGTTTCTAGGGATGAACAGGATATGGTGGCAGGAACAAGAGAGCGCTGCTCAGACTACATCTGCGGTCAGGAAGCAGAGAGCAAGGAATGCTGGGACTCGGCTTGCTCTCTCATTTTTTATTCAGTGTGACAGTTAGGGTGGGTCTTTCCACTTCAACCTAATTAAAAAAACTCTCGCCGGGCGGTGGTGGCGCACGCCTTTAATCCCAGCACTCGGGAGGCAGAGGCAGGCGGATCTTTGTGAGTTCGAGGCCAGCCTGGTCTCCAAAGCGAGATCCAGGACAGGCACAAAGCTACACAGAGAAACCCTGTCTCAAAAAAAAACCAAAAAAAAAAAAAAAAAACTCTCATAGACACATCCCAAGGTTTGTCTCCAAAGTGATCCTACATCCTGTCAAGTTGAAAGTCAACATTAACCATCCCGAACCCACCCCCTGTCAACTTGGTACCCAAACATAACACGTTTAAGCCTTAATCTTCAGCCCCATTGTACCTGCTTGCTCATGGGCATCTCATAACACAACACACATCCAGTCCAACTCCAGAAGTCACGTAGTCTTTAATGGTACAGTACTATTTAAGAGCCCAAGTCTCATTTGAGACTCAAGGTAATCACTTCAATGTGAGCTCTTATAAAAATACAAAGTAAATAAAACAAATTGCATACTTCCAACACACAACAGGACAGAGTAAACATTCCCATTTCAAAGGGGGAAATTGAAACATAGCAAGGGATAACTGGACCCAAGCGACACCCAGACCCATCATGGCAAACACCAAATCCCGACGCCCCATCTCTGCCATCTGGGACTCGTGAGGGAACCATCTGGCTTCCAAAGGGATTAGGGAGACACACTCCCGGCCTCGCCCCTTGCGTACACACACCCTCTCTCTTGAGCGGGCGCTGCTCCATGCCTTCAGGTTCTTCAGTGGACAGCGCATGGTTCCAGCATCTGCCCTATCCTGGAGTCTCCACAGCTGCTCAGGCTTCACCTCTGCAGCTTCACACGAAGGCTTCCTGGGGCCTCTTGGCAGAGACTCCAACCCTGACACATTATCTGGTCTCAGCATCTCTCTGGAACCACGGTACAAGACTCCACGATCCCCCTCCATCTTAAATCTTCCACATGTACAAAGCTATGCAGATGATGCTGCCAGAGTCTGCCGCTGGCTGGGGATGGAGTCTGGCCTTTTTGAACCACAGTTGCATCCTTTCTGTGTGTTGACCCCAGGCAGCCTCTCCCATGGGCACTCACCTTCCAGGAGTAGGATTCTCCTTCAGCGTATTTAGTTTAGACTTTCCCTCTCAAATGAAGTTGCATCTCACAGTAGAGGACATTTGGTAGGCGCGCCTAGTCATCAGCGAGAAGTCCCCCTAACAGTGACAGCCACTTCTGCAGTGTGCGCCTTGGTTGCGACTTTAAACTTACTCGAGATCTTTTCTTCAACAAACTGGACTCTTAAATGTTTCTCCTTCCCCTTGTTGCCTTTTCCCCCTCACTGTAGACCTGGATAAGAACGCTGAGCAATAATCACACCACAGCCTGAGTGTTGTCCTGCTTTGGAATGGCCTTTGCTGAACAAATGACTCTTCGCTCTTGTGTTCAGTCCCACTCAACCCATGCAGCACATAGAGATAAAACCAGACTCTCTGTCAGATTACCACACGAGTGACCCCCAGCCCAGCTGTCAATAAAGCCCGTGTTCCTCTCAAGCCTCGTGAGCAAGGCCTCCACTTTCAATATTTCTCTCAGCCTCCCAGTCTTCCAAACCCCCGCCAGAACAGCCCATCAAGTTCCGACAGCGCCCGAGGGCTTTTCTAGATCAAAATCCAAATGTTTCCACACTGTTCCTAAAAATATTTCCAAAGGCCTAAGAGCCACATGGTCAGGTTCCTTACAGTAACAAGTCCCTTTCTTGGTACCAACGTTCTGTATTAGTGACTGGTCTCACCGTTGTGAAGAAATACTTGACGATGGAAGGGGGTGTCATTTTGGCTTATAGTTCCAGGGGACACAGTCCATCGTGTCAGGGGCAGCATGGTGGCAGGATCAGGAGGGCACTAGCCATACTGAGCCCACAGTCAGAGAGCAGAAAGAGATGAACGCTGGTACTCAGCCCATTTGCCTCTTTTTATTCAGTGTGTCAGGAGCTTTCCACTTGAGCAGCTAATCTAGAAAATCTCTCACTGGCTTATCTGGAGTTTTATCTCTAGAATTCTAAATCCCATCAAGCTGTCAGTTAATATTAACCATCACAGTGACTCTACAGAAGTTTCTGGAAAAAGCCTCAAAGCTTTCTTGTCTTTGACCCAATGGAACAAAAGTCCAGTCCCTGAACCAGCCTCTGTCACATGCCCACCCCTGACACCCAGCCAGGGTCCTTTGCTCTCTAAAGCCCACCTCCCTGGAGGGGTGAGCGGACCCATAAACAGAGCAGTTTGGGCCAGCGTGTTACCGGACTGAGGGACAGGTCCATCCAGATACAAAGGCCATGGATCATTTAGTGACATGCTGGTCGCTGTTGTTAACTTGACACAAGCCAGGGCCATCTGGAAGGAGGGAACTGCATTCTTCCAGCAGGATGGCCTGTAAGCAAGTCTTTGGGACATTTTCTTGATTAATGACTGATGTGGAAGGGTCCAGCCCACTTTGAGCAGCGCCAGCCCTGGACGGGTGGTCCTGGGGTCTATAAGAAAGCAGGCTGAGCAAGCCATGATAGCAAGCCAGCAAGCAGTGTTCCTCCATTGTCTCTGGTTCGGTTCCTTCCTCCAGGTTTCAGCCTTGAGTTCCTGTCCCGATTTCCCTTCATTGTGAACTGTGAACTGTAAAATGAAATAAACACTTTCCTCTTCAAGTTGTTTTTGGTCACAGTGGCTTCGTCACAGCAATACAAATAAGAAGCGGTCAGTGTCCCTCTTTCTCTCTGTCAGGCACACTTCTCCATCTCCTCTCCTATTTCTCTTCGAGTGCTTGAATGTTGGAGGCCAGCGCCCCGGCCCCACCTCCTGCAGCCGGAAACTGGGCCAACCTGGAGTTTGCCCATAGCACACGCACACAAGCCTCTCTTTCCCTCACCCCTGGGGTCCTACACACTGAGTACCACACAGAGCTAATACTAAGGGGTCATTTAGTGAGCACTTCCTACATGTGAAAGACTTCCATTTCATCTGTAGGTCCTTACAAAAACTCTGGAGTAGGCCTCACCGTCACTTTGCATTTGACAGAAAAGAAAACCAAGAAAGACATGGTAACTCTATGCCTTTCTGCGAAGCCCAAAGGGTTCTTCTCTGGCGTCATAATTATGCCCCAGGATCTAGTCCCAGTGAGGCATCTTATCACAACACACACACACACACACACACACACCTGCCTCCCAAGTGTTCTCATCTGTAGTACAGAGGAAGAAGAGGGGACTCACGGAGGGCAGAGCTGTGAGGAGAGATGTGAGGCAGGCTTAAACAGGCTGGCTCTTTCACTGCATCCCAGCTGGCCTGTGGGTAAATCTCCAGGAGAGAGGAAGGGAGGGGGAGGGAGGGGAAAAGAACAGACTGACCCCAACCAGTCTAGAACACAGATGGGCACAGAGCAGCAGTAGACCATGTCTGGACCCCAGGGTACCACTGCACCTTCCCAGAGCCAGGGTCTCACCTAGGTTTCCTGTAGCTCAGCCTAGTCCTGGAAGTCGTTTTGGCTCCTATATGGGGGTGTGGAAAATATGAGTATTTCAGGCATCCAGTTCTGGGAACAGAATCTGACCTTGGCTATTAAATGTACCCAGGGAAAAGCTTCCAGAAATCTGAGGGAGGAGACACCAGCCATGGTCCCTTTCTCTTCCTGCTGTCCCAAATGTGGCCTGCCTAGGCCTAGACATCTTTCCCCAGACTGTGGGTGAGGCCCTTTCCCACAACCCTAGCTGCTTGGGCAACCCAGGATCAGTTCCAGAGTCACTAGCCAGGCCTGAAGCCTGTATACCTGCTCTATCCCCTAGGGTGGGAGGTCTCTCCAGGGGTCTCGGAAGCCACTCTCTGTGTGTAACTGCACCCTAGAGCCGTTCATGAAGAGGAAGCCCCTCACTAAAGTTCATCTCCTCACCTCTGGGTGGGCATGTAGCCTAGGTCTTGGTGCCCCGTCTAGCGCATGGGCTCTGAGCATGGAGGACTAGGGAGCAGAGACACACAGGCGGGTCCAGGCTGCTTCTGGGTGAGACCCTCCCTGGACAGGTTACTCCCCTCTCTAAGCCTGTTGGATCTCTGAGGAGGGAGGGGCACTTCCCACCTTGTGGGTTACGTCATGGTGATGTCATGTAGTCAATGCTAAGCACAGGGCTCTCTTTATCCTTTCTATGGTTTCAGTCACCCACAGTCAACGCTGGTCTGAACACCAAATGGAACATCTGGTAATAAGTAACCCATACGTTTAAACTGTTCATTCTCCTAAGTGTCCACAATGTGACTGCCGCCCAGCCTGAAGTCACTGCCAAGTTGACAGGCTAGTCAGAGCCACTGTCCCAGTAGGGCAGGACTCAGGCTGAGTACACCCGACGGGCTTCATGATGGCCCAAAGCAGAAGCAGTGAGGTGAAAGCAGAACCTGGGACAGGAACCATGGAGGGCAAGTGACTGCTGTCCTCGAGGCTGCAGGGCCGGGAGGAAGGGTTAGCGCAGCTCGTGTACCTGGATATGCATCCACGGGGGTGTCAGAAGACGTCTCTTGTGGAGATAGGGGACTAGGCAGTTGCTTGCTCACCCAACCCTCTACCAGCGACAACCCTGCTCGGCTTCCCTTGTCTAGCTTTGTGGCTGCACTGCCCGGATGATGCGCAGCTGCGCTCCCAGCAGTCTTCCACAAGATGGAGCTGTTGAGTTCCATCCCACCCCCACCCAACGGAGCCTCTGAATGTCGCCCAGCTCCTTCCCACAAAGAAGGGAAACTGGGTGCCGAGACAGGGGCTTACCAGGCCTGCTTCTGAGCTGGCCCTGGCCCCTTGCCCCTTGTTTATTTTGGCTCCTGGTCAAGAATGCTGGTCCAGGCCTGGGAGGCTGACCTCCTGACTCCAGAGGGAAAGTCACACTTTCGCTCAACTCCCAGGAGCAGTCCCGCATTCCAGGAGAGGCGTGGGAAGGGCCAGGCCTTCCCCAGCGAAGGCAACGGAGCTGCCTGCGCTCCAGCCATCGCTTCCAGCCTCTGCACTGCCCCCGGGGATAGCCAGCCCACCTCAGTGGGAAAGAGATGCCCGGGGAGAGGCAGCGGGGGGTTCCTGAGCCAGCCCGGAACAGAAGTCGCTAGAAGGGAACCATCCAGACATTCCCCTTGCTTGCTCTCACCCTCCTCCCTCTTTGTGCCAATCTTGCCTCCACATGGGCCCCATTTGGCTGTCCCCTGACAAGTGGGCCTGTTCAAGGGATGCCTTTCCACGGGTGCGTTGTTTGAGCTGCTGTGGCGGCTGTACAGATGCCCGAACTTGCGGGGAGACTCCTCTGAGGCTTCAGAAAAGCCAGGCGCTGGAGGCAGGGCAGCCGTTGGCCAGCAGAGAGAGCGTCCTGACTCCCGCCCGCAGAAAGGGGATGCCAGGTCAAGGGGCAGAGGGCAGCAGGTTGGCGCGCCGCTGGGGCTGAGGCAACAGTCCAAGTTGACATTCTCCTGCCTCACCAGGCTCGTCTCCAAGACGTCCCCAGATGCCATTCCCTGGTGGCTTTCGAGCAGGCTTCCTCCCTGGGGCGACACAAGGGCCCCTCCTCGGGGACAGCCCGCATTTTGGCCTCGGGAAAGCCGTGAACCTTAAGTTGGAAGAGGCTTTGGGCAGTTGGAAGGGAAGGAACTGGGGCTCTCTTTTCGGAAGATGAGGCATTATCGCCCTCTTGCGGTCAGGATGAGATGTGGCACCTCCTCCCGCTGGCATAACAACCTGACGCTCCAATCAAATCCAGAGCAAACTCTTTCCCCGGCATCCAGCACACCCTCCAGGTGACACCCAGCAACCAGGAAAGCGAAATCTCGTGACTGACTTCTCAGGTCTATGTTAACATGAGGTGGGAATGTCAGGGTGACATTGGGGCTGGTTTTGGATGGCCTAGCAATGGGGTGGGAGCCTACTGGAGGAACTGAGACCAGTGTAGGATCCCAGGATTACCATATCCTGAGGGACCAGGAAGTGGTGCATGCACTCGATCTGGTCCTTGCGTCAGGCCACCCGACTCCGGCTCACTTTAATTCACCCAGACAACCTATGCCAGGAAGCTTGAAGAACGGCAGTGGGAAACGGGCATAGACAGTCACAGTAAGGATGCTAAAACCATAGCTTTGGCTAGGGGAATATGAATGTCTCAGAACTTGAGGAATTTGTCACCCAGGGACCCAGAGGTCTGCTCTGGGTGTGTGGCAGGTCTCTGGGTAGCAAAGCCAACTGCTTTTCAAGGTGGCAGTTCAAGCCCAGTGTGCATGGCTTGAATGTTGTTGACCTCTGCACATCCCTAGAACGGGACTGCAAAGCCCCTGAGGCAGGCTGGGTGGCCACAGCCATGACAGCGCCAGCCTGCTCTCTCAGGGACACAATGGCCTTTGGGCAGGTAGGCCACATCCTCCAAACATCAGGCCAAGGGCCCCTCTCCAACTTTACAGTGGCAAGTCTGAGATTCACTCTCATGGGACTAGCTTTGGTATGACGTCACAAAACATCTGCGCAATATGATGTGATTAAAATAAATATTATATTCATAAAAAATCAAAATAAAATAGATACACAAGAGGCTGGAGATGTAGCTCTAGGTGGGGGAGGGGGCACACATGCTCAGCACACTGGAAGCCTCAAGTTCAATCCCCGGGACTGTAACAATAAAACAAAGAGATGTGTTCATAAAAACACATGAATAGTGAGTCATGGGGAGAAAGCTGAAGGCCGGCCAGCAAGATGACTTAGCAGGTAAAGGCACTCACTACCAAGGCTGAAGCCCTGAGTTCGATTCCTGAGACTGCATGGTGGATGTAGAGAACTGAGTTCTTCCAGCTGTCCTCTGACCTCTACATGTGCCCCATGGTGTGTGCAAGTGTGTGTGCATGCACATGCACGCGCACGCGCGCGCGCGCGCGCGCACACACACACACACACACACACAAGCATGTAGGTGTAACCGTCATATTAAATAAGAAACACAGAACCAATACAAAGATGAAAGACCAAGAGGTCAGAGCAATAGCTAAGAGCTAAAAACCTTACCCTTCACTGTCGCTTCTGTCCTTCTCAGCAAAAGACCTACTTCCTGTCTGTTTGTCCTTTTTATAGACTTTCTATTCTGCTTTCTCATTGGTTGTAAACCCAACTTCCTCATCACTGCCTGTCTGTACAGACCTCCAGGTCTTCTATGGTTGGTGTTGAGATTAAAGGCGTGTGTCTCCATGCTGGCTGTATCCTTGAACACACAGAGATCCACCTAGCTCTGCCTCCCAAGAGCTGGGATTAAAGGCGTGCACCACCACCACCACCACCACCACCACCACCGCCCGGCTTCTGCTATGGCTTGCTATTAGCTCTGACCCCCAGACAACTTTATTTATTAACATACAAATAAAATCACATCTCAGTACAATTAAAATATCACCATACAAGTAAACAAATGTAATAATGCTAAAGGTATTTATTGAAGTGTTAACCAAAGTGGTCTTGATAGAGGAATGGCGGAAGTAAGTGTGAAAATGTTTTATTTTCTTAATTTGTTTCTCTGCAGGATTTCAGCAACACATTCATAGTTGTATATGGATCAAATACTGTTGTCATATTATGAAAATGATGGTTGTTTAATTCAAGAAGGTTCTAGACAGGTGCATGAAGTCACAACTGTCAAAAGGAGACCTCTTCTAAAGAAAAAGACCCAAGGGACACTGGGGACAGGAGGTGTAGCTCAGAGCAGAACACTTGCCTAATTTGTACGTGGCTTCGGTTCCATCTCCAGCACCTCATACAACAACGAGTTGGCTAATTAACCCAACTCCAGTCTGCCCTTGGGCCTCACTGTCCAGGGCAAGGACAGATGTGAAGCAGATACTACAAGAAGCCGGTGATATGGCTCAGGTAAGCCTAGGACATGGAGGGGCCCAGACCTAAGCTGAGTGGGTCACAAGAGCCTTCCAGAGCAGCCTTGAAGTGCTTCTTAAAGTATAAGATGAATTGCTAAACAGTCTTATTAATAAAAACCCCGGAGCCAGGTATTGGGGTGAAAACCAAGAGATCAGAGGACTAGGACAAGCCACAGCCAACCTCACCTCACCAACACCTCCAGAGAGACCTACTTCCTGTATACCCCCCCATATGCCTTTCTGTTCTGCCATCTCACTTCCTCTCTTCGCCCAGCTACATCACTTCCTGTCTGTCTGTACAGACCTCCAGACCTCTATGGTTAGTGCTGGGATTAAAGGCATGTGCCACCATGCCTGGCTCTGTTCCCAGTGTGGCCTTGAACTCACAGAGCTCTCGATGGATCTCTGCCTCCTGAATGCTAGGATTAAAGGCGTGTGCTACCACTGCCTGACCTCTATGTTTAATATAGTGGCTGGCTTTTTCCTCTGATCCTCAGATAAGCTTTATCAGGGTGCACAATATATTGGGGGACACAATGTATCATCACATTAAAGTGTGAGCAGTTGGTCCTCAGAGAGAGACAAGCAGGAAGGGTGCCAGACACACGGCACAGCATATGCAAAGGCCTGGAGGCAGCTTCCTCCTGCCTGGATCCATCAGACCTTACCCCCTCCTTTGAAAAGGATTTGGAGAAAAGGTTGACACTCTCGGGAACTGCTTTTAAATGCTTCATTTTAAATAGTCCCTTTTTATTACCCCCCTCTTTACCCTAAACAAGAAAAGGCTTGGACCCACCAACGAGGCCTCTCCCTTGAGCAGTGGCCTGCTAATGCTAAGACAGACATTGTGTCAGATTGAAGGAGAGCGACACCCTGAGGGCCACTCACCCATCCCCACTTGTCTGCAAGAGAAGAAGGAGCATGCCCTGGGGTGTGGGTAAGATACAGGCACTGGACTCCACATGGTGCCAGAACTCACGGCACCTCCTACCCTCGGGTTCTCCAGCAGCAGAGCAGCAAGACACCCAGACCACCCAGACCACCATGCACCTCAATGCATGGTCTGGCCACAGTGAAAATGTTTTCCCCCAGTGGTGGGAAAGAACTGGGGTTGGAGCGTGAGAAGTCAGTACGCAGTGTTTTTTATGGCTTTCGGCCATTTTTTAAGTGTTGACAGCTACCTTTGACGTCAAGATCAAATCCAGGCTCCCATGCACAGGACATTGAGGTTCTGTAGCCTGATGCTCCAACTTCCCTTGTGCTCCTTTTCTGCTTCCAGCACTGGGGCTGCATCTCCCTGAGCCCATCTGGAGTGAACCCCACTGCATGCCAAAGGCTGTCACTTCCTCCTTGTCTGGAACAGAAAGATGCCCCAGGGCAGGAAGCAAATAGGAAATGGGGGGCCACTAGTCTGGATTACCATGGCAACAGACAGAATAGAAAATGGTCTCCTGGGTTCTCTGCCTGTTTCTCATCAATACACTGGTACTATCCAAGCCCTGAGCTGTGACCTTGTGAAGGCGGAGAGAACCCCAGGGGGAGGGAGTTTCAGAATAGGAAGTAAGTTGAAGAAAGTTCATGTCATGCATGCCTGGGTTTGTGGATCGAGAGTCATACCTGTTGGTCACATGCTCCTCTCGGTCTGGAATGTTCCCACCCACTCTGGGCACACACACACACACACACTGCCTGGATCACCTCCACTCACTCACTTCTATTAAACCCATTTCCATATGACTTCTTCCAGAAGCTCTCTGCCCGCCAGGCTCCAGCCAACCCACTCCATCAGGCTGAGTTCATCTATAATCATTCAACATTCTGCTCCTCAAGAACAAGGCCGGTATCTAATTTGCTACTGAAGCCCTAATGTGCAAACAGCACCTGGCTCTCAGTAGACACCACATAAACGTTCCCTCACTTCCATAGCTGAATACCCCATGGGTGAGGGGGACAGAGATGGGGACAAAGTTCCAAGACGGACTTAGGTCTCATGGTCACAGACGCTGGCTTCAGCCTCGGGGTGTGAACGCGCAGCCTCTACCGCCTGCCTCTGGCCGGCTTCTCCCTCTACTCTGGAAGGGTTCTGGGGAGGAAATGCAGGCAGGAAGCGTGGAGCATGCCAGCTGTGCCCAGGGGAAAGATTTTTTCTGAGTCTAGAAGCCTCTAAGGACAGGAGACAAAGGTCAGGCCCTTCATGGTGACTGAGAAGTACGCCATTTCAACACTGCTTAGTTTCATCTGTGGGTCTGGCTCCTGATCCCACCGTGGTGGGGTCTCAGAGTGGGTCATGTGGAGCACAGCTTCATAAGCATTCTAGCCCTGAGAACCCCTGGCAGACAGCTCCCGCCTCTTAGTGTATACCCTCCCGAATCCAGAAAGGATTACCCTGTGTTAGCTCCCATTCAGTAAACACACCAGTGTCCACAGCCCTTTTTATGTTCTCGGTCTGCAGAAGACAGACACCCCAGGATCCTGGAGGGAAAGTGGCACCAGGACCCTTGGGGATGCCCGAACCGAAAAGTCAGGATAGTGTTTACACACCTGCCTGCATCCCTGAGGTCACCCCTGGAATGCTTCAGTGGCTGTCCCTCCTTATCTACAGTTTGACTTCCCACACTTTCAGTTGCCCACAGCAGACACAAATTCAAAGCAGCACTCAGTGTTCTCAGGGGAGCTGCCTCCCAGTCCTGCCCGCCGGCTCATGCAGGCAGGTCCCATTCCCTGGACCAAGAGCTGAGCAGATGGCCTGATGCTTCCTGAGTCTCCTGAGTCCTTCCTAAGTCACTGTCCACCCAGCAGTGGGAGGAAATTACCTCAAATATAAACCAGATTATAGAATTGCTAGACTTGTAATCCTTCCCAGCTTCTCAAACCAGACCAGAAGCTCTCGGGGCCTGGGAAGCCTGCACTATTTGTATTAATGCCTCAGTCTAGGCATAGCTGCTCCAGAGCCACCTCATGTGACCACACCAGCAGCCTCATGTCCCTTCACATTTACCTCGTGTCACTGGGTCATTCAAATTTACCCCATTAAAAGAGAGAAGCAGGGACAGGTGGGTCTTATCTGCATTCTCTGCCCAGCACCTGGTCCCACAGGTGTCAGTCAGTCTTCGGAGAAGACTCTCATGGGGTCCACGACAGAGGTTCAAGGGCAGGAGGCTCAACTGAATAAAAAAGAAAGGGCAGCAGCGTTTTTCTCTCTGTGTCTGCCAGCTGCAGAAAGAGTGACCAGCTGCCTCATGCTCCTGAGGCTAAGAGCGGATCTCATCCCCCCACTTTCCCCAACAGGATGGGCTGCACCCTCAAACTGTGAGCCAGAACAAACCCTTCCTCCATACTGTTGCTTCTGTCTGCTATTTTGTGGCAATGAGAAAAGTAACTAATGTATGTGATGTTCATCTTTTGGGGTCTGTCTCATTTGTCTTAATGTGATACTCTCTAGTCCCACTCACTTGACTGTAGATGATGTGTTTTGTTATTATTGATCACGGAGTGAGACCCTCTGTGTCTTCTTTCTAGTTTTTATCTTTCTCTTTTTTTGTTGATTTTGGTTGGTTGTCAGCTAATTGTTTTAGTTTGGTTGGTTTGGTTTGGGGTTTGGGTTTTTTTTTTTTTTTATACGTGTGTAAGTGGTCTGTATGTAGGTAAGTACCCACATGTGTGCCTGGTGCCTGAAGAGGCCAGAAGAGGGCACTGGATCCCCGGGAACTGCAGTTACAGAGAGTTGTGAGCCACTATGTGGGCACTGGGAACCAAGCCCCAGTCCTCTGCAAGAGCAGCAAGTGTACTTGATCTCTGAGACATCTCTTCAGTCCCTTGTTTTTTTTTTTTTGTTTGTTTGTTTGTTTTTGTTTTTGTTTTTTTTGTTTTTTGTTTTTTTGGGGTTTTTTTTTGAGGCAAGATTTTACTCTGTAGCCCAGGCTGCCCTGGAACACACTATTTAGCCCAGACTAACTTTAAATTTGTAGCGATCCTCCTGCCTTAATACCCCCACCCCAGGGGCCGGCGTCACAGACCTGAGCCGCCACACCACACTTTCTTTAACCACTCGTCCACAGACAGGCACCTGCACCAGGTCCATAACTCGATTGCTGTGACTGCTACCGCAGCACCGCGGACATGGGGTTCTCTGCTGTAGTCTGACCTTTCGATGTAGACAGGCCTGCATTTCCTTGATGGCTAAAGATGTTGGATTTTTTTCTTCATGTTTTTGTTTACCATCTGTATCTCTTCCTCCTCCCCCTTTATTTTCTTTCAAACAGGGTTTCTCTATACAGTCCCAGCTATCCTGGAACTGACTATGTAACCAGGCTGGCCTCAAATTCAAGAGATCCGCCTGTCTCTGCCTCTCAAGTGCTGGGATTAAAGGTGTGTGTCATCACACTTGGCTCTATTTCTTCTTTTTAAAGTGTCCGTTCAGTGCATTTGCCCATTTATTGGTTAGCTTCTCTGTTCTTTTGTGTTTCGTTTCTTTGTATTTTAGATATTAGATATTAGCTGCCAGATAAATAGCTAGGAAAGACTTTCTCCATTTTACGTCCTGGCTCTTCCCTCTGGGCAAGCTGTACCAAAGCTTTTTATCTGATGTGATCTCATTTGCCAATCCTTGTTTTTCTCTGGCCGACTGGACAGGGTCAGTGCTGTGACTGTGTGCTGGGGAGTTTCCTTCTAGGAGTTTCAGAGTTTCCAGTCTTAGATTAAGGTTTTGGCCCCACTTTGAATTGTTCTTTATATAAGGCAAGAAGAAGGGACCCTGGCTCATTCTTCTGCTTGTGGATATCCAGTTTTCCCACATCACCTGTGTGGGATTTTTTCCCCCCTATAGCATGTGTTTTGGGCAACTTTTAAAAAAAGACAGTTTCAGCTGTGTGGGTTTATTTGTGCGGCTCTGCTCTACATGTCTGGTTTTTCTGCCCTACTGTGTTGTCTCTGTTACCATAGCCCTGTAGTGTAATTCGAAATGAGGTATCATGACACACACAACATAGCACCCCCAACCCCCCCAGATCATGTTGGCCCATCTGAGTCTTTCATGCTTCCATTTGCATTTTGGGATTATTTTTTCTAGTTCTGTGAATGGTGTCTTCATGACTTTGATGGAGAGTACAATGAATTTGTTGATGCCTTTAATTTTTTGAAAACCATTTGAGACGGGGTTACATATGCTCATTTTCATGCAATTCCATAGTGTACTTTGTGTGTGTGTGTGTGTGTGTGTGTGTGTGTGTGTGTGTGTGTTCACTTTAAGCACATACCTACCCCCAGGCCACTACCCTCCTTCTCAACAGCCCTGGCCCTCTCAATAGTTCCTCTTGTTGTTCAGGCAGTTTCCTGTTATCCATACATCATCTTACGCATCTATGAACTCTAGGCCCCACAAATGAGAGAAAACATACACTATTTGTCTTGCTGAAACTGACTCAGTTCCCTTACCATGACTCTCTCCAGTTGTATCCATTGTCCTACAAATGATACACACTCACCCTTCTTTTTGTCTGGAAACATTTCATTATGAGACAGGGGGATGCCTCCGCTGACAAAGTGTTTGCCACACAAGCATTATGGTCTGAGTCTGGATCCCCAGCACCCACACAACCAGGTACGGTGGCACACATCTGTAATCCCAGCTCTGAGAAGACAGAGACTAAAGGGTACCTGGAGCTTGCAGGCCAGTCTAGCCAAATAGACAGACTCTAGGTTCAATAGTAGACCCCATCTCAAAACCGAAGACAGAGAGTAATTGAGAAAGGCTTGTGACATGAACCTCTTGCCTCTCCACACATATGCATATAAGCACCCACATACACAAAAGATTCCACTATGTGTATACAACACTTTATCCATTTCTCTGTGGTGGGGCTTCTAGGTTCCTTCCATAACTGATCTGTTGTGAATGATGCAGCATCAACAGCGAAGTCTCTGTGACATGTTGACGTGGGGTCCTGTGGAGTGTCATGTCTAGGTCATGAGGTAGGTCTGTTTGTAGGTCCTTGAGTTACCCTGTGCTGATTTCCTAGTGGAGGAACTGGCTTCTGTTCTCACCATCAATGGATGAAGGTTCTCTTTCGCCCCAGACAGCATTTGTTGTTGTAAGCTGAAGAGGACAATGTGGGTGAGCTCATCCAGCCTGAGGCTTTGCAGGCAAAGGAGATGGCAGAGGCCAGTGGAAGAGTGGGGGCCATGGACAGGGGAGCCGATGGGGAGGGCAGCAAGTGATGGAGGCAGGGTGGGATGAACTGTGGGAAGGTCATAGGGGAGGAGACCAAAAGAGGCAGCATTTTGTAAAGCCAGTTCTGGGTGAGGGAGAACTATCTTCCATTCCAGGAGATGGGGGATGCCATGTCTCCAAGGCAGCCATCAGAAGGCTAGTGCTCAAGCAGACTTCTCAAAGGATCTACTTGGAGAAAGTGGGTTGCTGACTGCTTGCTTCTGAGAGCAGAAGGCACAAGGGAGAACCTGGGGATAAGAAAGGATCGAGGATGAATATGTGAAAGATGCAAATTATGGTAAGGGTGGGTAACGGTGTGGGAGTGGGGATGGAAGTTGGTTAACATTGCTGTGGGTGTGTAATTGAGGGTGAGTGTGTGTGAGGCTTTTAAGTGAGTAAGGAGTGTGTCACAAAGGATACACTCATAAGTGTGGAGCACACACACACACACACACACATATATATATATACATATATATGGGTATTCATAGACTGTGTATGTGTATGAAAGAATGGTGTCATTTAAGTGAGCAGAGAATTGTGAGTAAGTTTGGAATACGTCTGTATGTGATAAAGAGTGAGTGAGTGCGTATGGAATGCATATGAGTGTGACTACTGTGTGTGTTTCTGTATGAGTGCCTGGGAGTGTAAGAAGTGTGTATTTGTGTGACTGAGAGTATGTAAGTCAGTATGGTGTGTATGCATGTGTAACTGAGCATGTGTGGTGAAGTTTATAGGTGAGAGAGTGAAGAGAGAGAGATGAGGACAGGAAGTACTGGGCAGGTCAGCTGAGTTTCCAGTACAGGGACATGCTAAAGACTCTGGAAGGCAGTGCAGCTAAGAGCTGAGATGGAATTCCCCCAGGTGTGAAGTGATTACTTATATTGTTTTATTATTAAATAAAACTTTGGAGTTGGATATTGGGGTAAAAACCTAATAGATCCAAAGAGTGACAGAGGAATCATCAGCTGACCCTGCCTCTCAACACTTCCAGGTCGAAAAGCCAGGGCATGGTCCTAAGTCCCTCCCTACTACTTCCTGTGCCCTCCTATCTCGGTCCTCCAAAACCTCTAAGGCTAATTCTGGCCAGCTGAACGTTGACTCCATCCTCTAATTCAGTATTTAAATTTATTGGCAGTCTCAGAGTGTCAATGTGAACAAATCTCCTGCAACACGGGTGTCTCCAGGAGGAAGGGCTTCAGCCATCTCTGCCACATGGACCACCTCCTCTATGACAATGGTATCCAGATTGCACAGCATTTCTGGGTTGCTGCTGTATCATTTTATCATTCACTTTAAGAAGTACACAGTAGTCCATCATCAAGCACCCCATAGCTCAGTCACCACCCCTGTTGGTAAGCACTAGAGATGCATACAAAATGTCTCAGCTGTCTAGAGTGCTCCTGTGCCTTAAAGCTGTCCTTTTAGCTCAGCTGTTTACATAGGTTAAAACCTGAAAGGAACTGTTAGTTCAAAAGAAACACAAAGATGCCCAGGCATGGTAGTGCAGGCCTGTAATTCTAGCACTAGGGAGTCTTAGGCAGGATCATTATGGGTGCCAGGCCAGCCTGGGCTACAGGATGAGACCATGTCTCAGAATTCCATACCTATATTATACACACACACACACACACACACACACACACACACACACACACACGATGCAAAGGTCTAAGAAATGAGATCTGCATGCTGAACATTCCACAAAAGACTGGAACAACTTATCATTTCTCCAGCAATGTAACATTGGCCACTCCTCCACAGTCTCATTAGCTCTGGGTGTTAATTATTTTTTGAGCAATTAATGAACAGACACTTTACCGTCTGCTGCCTCATTGCCATTGCAATGCATCACTGGTCACTAGCTGACTAGTCCCTCCTACAGGCTGTGGTGGCTGCTGTGTTACTGTGGATTCCTTCTCGTGGGCCTTTGCCGATGTTTTGGCAAGGTGCTATTGGCTGGTAAGAACATGATAATCAGTGGGTGCAAACACACACACACACACACACACACACACACACACACACACACACACGCACACACCGGCTTTACTCTAGTCCTTCCCTAGATAGCCATAAAAATGGGTCTCAGAACCAGCCCTGGCTCATCGCCTCAGCAATTTCTCTCGTAGTGGGATCCTCACCTCTGCCACAACAGCCACCTCCACTAAAATGACTTTCGATCCTTTCTTGATCTGGGCCACTGCCTCTCCGGCAGCTCCTCCAGGTCACTGCTCAGGAACTGCAAATTGTCCCTCCCTTATGCATACCAGCCTCCTTCCCTGCCAGTGGTTACTTCATCTGCCCTGTCCTGTTCTGTCCAGTTGCAACAGCTTTGGAAGTCACAGTGACAATACACGCTCAGACCACCAGAGGGCGCTGTGTCATAGGAAAGCACCCAGCTGGTTTCCTTTTCAGTTCACCCTATCCAGGCAGGAGACAGTCCAAAACCTTCAGTGAGTGGCTGCTGGAAACCCTTAACTGTACCAATGAGTTTACACTGCAAGCTGCCCTGTGCAGTTTCCCAATGTGTATGCCTTTCTCATCCCTCCACACACTATAGCCGGAACTTTTACAGTTCCTTCCTTTGAAAATTCACAGGCAGATTTGTTCTTGAGGGACCTTACCAACCTCATACTGTCTTTTTCTTACTGTCCAGGATTGCACTTTTTCGCTTGAAGGAAGCACCCCACAGCTCCTCTGTGATGTTTTGAAGCTGCAGCCTCGTCTCTTCCCGTTATTAAGTCTCCTGCAGCTGAAGTTTTCTCCAGTCCTGCTAAGACCGTTACATCTACAGTCTCCGAAGGGCCATTTAAAGCGAGCATGATCAGGATGCACAGTTGATCTGAAAACCAAGACAGTTACTCAGCAGCTGACAGCATGGCACCCAGCATGGAGCGTGGCCGAGGGATGAGTCTTATCCCAAGTGGGACAGAGTGGGCTAGTGTGAGGTTCCCTTAGGCTGCTCTTCCACATCACCTGATGGAATGTTCTATTGGATGTGTTAAGGCTATAGTAACTGTAGGTAAGGGATAGAGGCGGCTAGCGTTGAAGGGGTTCCTCACTCGGGAGGAGTAACTGGGTTCCTGGGGTCTCTTCCTTCAGGGCTAAGCACAGTTGGTTAACTAGAGACCAAGCCCTGGCTTGGCCCCTCCCGTACCACTTCCCATCCATGACCATAGGACCATCTGTTCCTCAGGGCAGTGGAAAGATCCATTCTGTCCGTAGGAACTGGAGCCTGAGGATGCGGGAGAAGAGACACAGTGCTTGCTCAGCAGACATTGGTGAAAAGAGTTAGGTGGCATGAGTGTTCTGACCCCTCGTGTGCCCTGCAGGCCTTACAACCATGACAGTAGGTAGCCTGCTGTTCACGTTCACAGATGAGAAGACAGCCCCAGCAGTATCCAGTAGAGGCAGTGGCCTTCAGCTCTTCTACCATTCACCTTGGACCTGGCTTCCTCCACACCAGTGATTCTCAAAGTATGGTCCCCAGAACAGCAGCAGCAGCAGCAGCACCTGGACTGGCCAGAGACTGGGACATGGACCAAGCAATCCATGTCTCCCCACAATATGCCAGGGTGCTCTGATACGCTGAAAGCCAGGAGAACCACTGCTCTGTGCCAGCCCTCTCTGGATGTGGGAAACACACTTGTGGGTGGAAAGATGAGGACAGTGGAATGGGATGGCAGCTGCAGAGTCCAAGGAAGGTTCTCCACCCCTCCCCCCAGGCAGGGTTTCTCTGTGTAGTTTTGGTGTCTGTCCTGGATCTCACCCTGTAGGGTTGGCCTCGAATTCACAGAGATCCTCCTGGCTCTGCCTCCGGAATGCTGGGATTAAAGGCGTGCACCACCACCGCCTGGCCCAAGGAAAGTTCTTAACAAGTCAACCTGCTGCAGGAGGGCTGGGCTGGTGGCCTTGGATGAACAGAGCCCCATATAAATATTGAGACTTTTTTTTTGTTGTTTTTTGTTTTTTGAGACAGGGTTTTTCTTTGTAGCTTTGCGCCTTTCCTGGAACTCACTTGGTAGCCCAGGCTGGCCTCGAACTTACAAAGATCCGCCTGCCTCTGCCTCCCGAGTGCTGGGATTAAAGGCGTGTGCCACCACCGCCCGGCTTAATATTGAGACTTCTGTGTCAACTGGAGGTTATCAGGCAAACCATCCGGGCTGGGAAGGACTGGAGAGTGTTCAGACTCATCCCAGAAGACCACCAATGAATGGTACAGGTGCTTGGGCCAAAACCCTCACCTCCAGGGTGGGACCTGGGAAGCTGCCATTTGGACAGGACCTGCCACCCAGTGCAGAGGCTTGGGAGCCTCTGCATAGGAGGCATTAGACTAGACAGACCCATGGGGACTGGTTTTGTGAGCTGGTGTAAACCTTGCCCCTCTGTGCCCTGGTATTCCTCTCTACAGAAGGTAATCCTGGTAGAAAGAGTTGGATTCAGGGATCAGATTAGCTTGTTAAATCTAAAGGGGAAACCAAGCTAGAGGTGAAGTAACAAAGGTCAGGCCACAGACTTCTCAGGACATAGTATTTGAACCTGGGGGTGGTAGGGAGCCATGGAGGAAGTTAGCCCCGAACAGGTGCCATCAAATTTGCATTTTCCAAGATTACAGCCTGAGGGGGCTGTGCTGAGGAGGAAGGAGAGGAGGTGGTACTGGTTAGCACGGGACACCAACTCCGGGCCACATTGACCAAATTCAAATCTCTGTTCCACCCGAGCCCACAGCTGTGGGACCTGGGACAATTGACTTAACCTGTCAGTGTGTCAGTGGCCTAATCTGTCAAGACATATGAAAGGCTCATGAGAAGAATTCAAGGGCCCATGTGAAGTCCATGGTCAGTGTGAGTGCGCCATCAGCTCCACCGGCTCCATCAGCTCCATGGACAAAGCTCTGACCATTTCTTTGCGAGCAGAAGCAGGAAGCCAACTACCATGGGAATGTAAGTATTCTGAGGACCAAGACAGGTAGTGTGGTCATTGAAGGCCCTCTGAATAGCTCTGGGGACAGTAGGACCCTCTGTCACATTAGAACAGACCCCCCCCTCACCTCCCAGGAGCGTAGGCCACCTGCTAGAAACAGAGAGCTCTGGCGGGAATGCTGACCCCGTCCTCCCAAGCCCTCAGCCCAGGCCTGCCCACATGACCCAGCTTCCTGTTTGTGATACCAACATTGGAGGGAGGAAATCAACACCCCACCCAGGGCTAGAGGGCAGGAATGTGGACCTGCTGACGTCAAAGCTTGTCCCAGTTCTGAGGCGATGGATGGGAAGGGTTTCCTGCTGAGCCTCTGAGCAGGCCTGCTCTGCAGGGGTGAGCTGAGCTGGGGGAGCCCACTGGGAACTTTCTCTGTGGGGTGCTGCAGGGGTGAACTCAAGCCCTGCCCCAACACAGCTGTAGGACCTGGGCAAATTACCTGATGCTTGCAAGCCACAGTTTCCTCTTTTGTAGGATGGGAACACCCACACTAACGGAGCCAGGGTACCCATCTGGTATAAGAGAAGCCCCCCACTACCGTGAACCTGCTCCTCACTGCAGGGGCCGTAGAGATCCTTGTCTTCAAGAAAGACGCAAGCCCCCCTGGCGTGGAGCCTGCCCTGACTGTCATGGGCTCCTGTGCCAGCGTCTGCCTGACTGGCAAGGCAGGCAGAGGAAGCCAGTCACCTAGGTGTGAGGTATTTCCGGGGGTGGCTAGGAGGAGCTTTACCAGCATTTGGGCTGTGACTCAGGTTGAGGCCTGGTCTCAGGCACTTCCTGGCCCAAGTGACTCAGTTTCCCCAGTTCTCCAGAAGCATCACAACACAAGGCCTGCTCTTCAGCCTTGAAGAGGCATTGAGGCAAGGCTACTGAGTGTTGGTGGGGCCCTCCAAATACCATGCTTGGAGGGCCTACTGTGTGCTTGTGGCTTTATGTGTGTTTGCACTTGAGTCTCAGTTGAGCCTAATGAAGTTAGGGATACTATTGACCCCACTGTGTGGAGTGATAAGCAGGCCAAGGACGGGAAAGAGATTGCTCAAGATCGTGAAGCCAAGAAACGGCAGAGCCCGGAAAGGATGTGCCCTCCATTGAAGGTATTACCTGGTAGTAGTCGGCCGTGCCCTTGACCCCAGCTGGTGGTTGTTTCAGGGCCCCCTTCCCCCCTCTACCCAATAGAAGGTCTCCTGGTCCACTCTCCAACATGACCCCTTGTCTGCTCTCAAATTTGGTCACATAAGCTGTAGCAACTTGACTCAAGTCTGGCCTCCTTTCTCTAGATGACTGTTAGTGTGCCCAGGCACCAGGGCTGGGTCTGGAGTCCTGCTGTCCTCTGTCCCACATGCCTGGAAAGGCACCATTTGGTTCTCCACCCTATGAGACTGGACTTCCCAGCTTGGTACTGGAGGGAACTGGCTGGCATGGAGGACAGACACAGAGAAGGCAGGTCCACGGATGCCCTTAGGAGGGCAAAGCACTCGGGAGGGGCCTACCTGGGGCCCCGCTGGGCCCTCACTGGGCTGTCTGCTCTCCTTCTCCATCCCCCTCCATCTTTCCCAGGACACCACTTAGCCCCACTTCGGAGCTAGAGATACCTGGATTAGGATCGGGTTTGGCTGTTCTCCAGACTTGCGACCTTGGCCATGCCCATCTATCCCCTGCGTTCCCTGGTACTGCTACACAGACACAGGAGCATCCCAGTTTCTGAGAAGACATCATGTCTTTAAAAACCCTAGTAGCCTGCTGTCCGACAGAGCAGCCTCTTAATAAACTCTGGCCCTAGGTAGCTGGTATGTAAAGGCTTCTACCTGTAAGTATCCAGACCCTGGGAGGGGCTCCATGGGTGACCGTAAGAGCCCCTTCCGCAGGTGCCCAGCAGGTGGCAGCATCCGCCCCTTGTTGGCGCACAGGCACGCTCTCTCAAAGAAATGTTTTGTAGATTTTGCAGGATTTCCCCCCCAAGTCTAGGGGTTGGCGCTCTACCCTCTCCACCCCCTACGCCCTCAAGCTACACGGGCAGTCCCTACAGAGTTTCACGCCATTGGTGGTGAGGAAATAGGCTTAGGAGTCGAAGTCTCCTGGAGGATTTCCGGCCTGCTAATCCCATAGGCCCATGCTTCCTGCTTTCCCCTCGCAAGGCTGCCAGGTCTCGCTCTGTGGGAAGAAGCAGAGGAAGCTTCAACCTGGATACCCCTCCTCCTGCTGCCCTGCCTGCCTCCCTGCAGCCCGGGCTCTCTCGCCTTCCCTACCCGCTTCCTCCCTCCCTTCTATTCTTCCTCTTTCATTCGGCTCCTGTGTGCGTCACATCTACGGTGCACAGGTTCTATGCCAGGACAGGGGGTGCAGGGTGCAAGACGTGTCATTTGGAGCCTTCAAGCAAAACTGCAAAACAGGCAGTACTGAGGGAAGAAGGGTGGCTCAGATCCTGGCAAGCATCTGTCTGTGGTGGTGTGACCTGACTGGGCGACCACCGGAAGCAAGGAGGAGATGGGGAAGTGGCCAGGGAAAGAGGAGCCAAGCAGAGGCGCGGTGTTCAAAGGCCCTTGGGCAGCCAGTGATGTCTTGGGGCTGCAAGGAGGCTGGGGCCACGCTTTTCCAAGGTGCAGACTCAAGGGTGCATCGCATCAGCTTGCAGCAACCGACATAGTCCCAGACACTGACGAGCACTCGCTTGCTTCCCGGAGGAAGAAACTGGGACCCCCGGGCAAAGCAGGCACATTGAGGTACCAGGAGAAAAAGAAAGGAGAGTGGATAATTTCGCCCGTGCTGAGTGCCAGGTGTTCTGCTGTGCTGCAGCTGTAGATTATCACCACTCAAGAGGATTCCAGGGGTGACAAAACGGGGGTCTGAGAAGGAGGTGACCTACCCAAGGTCATAGTCAGGGAGTAGCAGACCTGAGGCTTGAACCTGAGGCTTCCCTGTGGAGGTGAGTAGCTGGTGTCCTGTGCCCCGGACACCTTCAAGCCATCAGGAGGACCTCTCCTTCTTGGGTCCTGCAGAATCACCTTGCAGAAGGTTCTCGGGGTCCCTGAAGTCGCCCAACGAGGCCTGTTCTAATCCCACTACTTCCCTGTAGCAATGCTTCCCCATGCTGTCGCTGCCTCCACACCACAGCAGCTCTGTCGCCTCCCCCTGGATGGCTCCACTCCGTGACTAACATCTAAAGTCACAGCACTATGTCTGTTTCCCCCACCAGACTGCACCTGAATCCCCGTGGAAGTCTCTAGCGTCCCGAATCAACCCTACACCTGCCCCCTCACACTGATAACACTAATCTACTCCTACCCAGAGCTGAGCACTATGTGCATAGAGAAAGGCTCCATGGATGGAAGACCTTCACTTGAGCCTGTGCTAGGCCGTTGACCTTCAGGGAGAAGGTCAGAGAAACAGTGTCAGCAGTGACCCAGGCCAGTTCATCCAGTGTGGGGCCATCTGGGTCATGGGTAGGGTCGGTGTTAGGGATAGGACATCAGCAGTCCTAGTGATGTCGTGTGCACAGAATAGTGATGAGTGAACCCTAGGACGTGACCTGGAACATCTCCTAGGGTGTAGGGAGGGTGGAGTCCCCAAGGCTCAGAGCAGGATGGCGAAGTGTGTGAGGGTCTGACTCAGCCAGGAACTATGGGGGAGCATGGGAAACCGGGTACAGACACCACCCTTGCACAAGCAAGGCTTGAGCACAGCCCAAAGGACTGCCACTTGCTGTGCCATCCCTGGGCCTCACTGTGGTCCATGAAGCAGGTGGGACTCTACTATGGTGTAAACAAGGGAGCTGATGCTTCTAGAAGGAAAGGTACTGGTCTAAGAGTCCAGAGCCAGAAAATAGCAGAGCTGGATTTAGGGACAGCTGTGGAATAGTCCTTCTGTATACTGTGAAGATTTGTCACTCGGATGGGTTTCCTAAAAAGCTGACTGACTGGTAGCTAGGTGGGAATTATAGGCAAGACAACCAAACTAGGAGAATGATGGGAAGAAGAAGGGCAGAGTCACAGGAGATGCCAGCCAGATACCAAGGAAGCAGGATATGTAGAAAATGAGGTAACAAGCCATGAGCCACATGGCAAAGTGTAGGTAAGAAATATGAGTTAATTTAAATGTAAGAGTTAGGTAGTAACAAGCCTGAGCTATTGGCTGAGCATTTATAATTAATATTAAGTATCCAAGTCAGTTATTTGGGAAGCAGTTGATGGTTATCTAGAAGCGGGTAGCTAGGACAGGAAAACTCTGCCTACAGGGGACCAGATCAAGATGACCCAGTGACCCTGTCTTTGTTTAGTAACATGTACTCGCAGGAGGTTCAGGGGTGAGTTAGTGATGTCAGAGTCTCTAAGGGGACAGAGGCTTGGAGTGCAGGGTCTATGGAGTGGAGCTAGCCTCAAAGGAGTACTCAGGAACATACTCCAGGACTGGCCCTCCAAACAGCCCAGAGAGGTCAGTGACCTTCTCACATACAACCTGGCATTACAGGCTGTTCGCTATGACCTTTTAGCAGGTCCCATCCTAGGCTGTGACTTGGCCCTTGAGTTCCTCTGCCCTTAGCAGACCTCTCCAGTCTTTTTACCCCGCAACCCAAACCTTTCCTGGCCCCCATATCCACAACCTGACAGTTTGCTGAGTGAACACCACACCTCCCTCTGAGGTCTACCATCTTTACCCAGGCTGTGCCCTGTTGCTCTGTTGGGATGACTCCCAGAAGGCTCCTCAGATACTTCAAGAGCTGCCTCTGGCTCTGTGGCCTCTGACGATCCATTCACTGGGAGATGGAGGGCACGCCACTCTGCCATGACTCCAGCAGGCTCTGCCCAGCTCTCCTCTCTGCGGGTAGTCCTGCTCTCCACCAGGCTATCAGAACATCTCGTTAGTCAGCCTCAGCTAGATAGTCTGTCAGGGCCTGGCTTCACCTCTCCCTCGCTTGGGTGTCTATAGCCCTGGCAGCATCTAGCAGGCATCTCTGCCTTTGTTTGTAGAGGGAAGGAAGGAACACTGTAACTGGCCAAGTATTCTGCCATGGCAGTATTTGACTGAATGGCTGGGCAGCAGGGATGTTTTAGAGAAGAGGACAATACATGAAGCCTAGCCAGCAGCTTTGTAGGCCGGACATCCACAGGGCTAATCAAAGAGGATCCTAGTGTAAGGCTGGGAAATGTGGATGTAGACATGTGGAGCAGATTATTCCAGGAGAAAGGCCCAAGTTCTCAACTCTGTGGGTGATAGAGTGAATGCCCCTGTATGGAAGATAAAGCCCCCCACATCTCCCCAGCTTACACGATAACAGGGTTCATCGTCTGCTATATATGAACACCAAATGGGCAGCCTCGCCCTGGACTCTGTGCACATCCTCAGCGCCCATGTAAGCATGTGGCCCCTCAGTCTTGCAGGGCGGGAGACAGATCCCAGCATCCATACGAAAGGCCACTGGATAGTTTCTCTGATTGGATTATCCTTTATCATATGACCATCTCCCAAACTAACGTCTATAATATCGATTTGGACAATTTTGGGTCATGTGATCACCCCTAACCAATGCCTGTTAACTTGTTCTAGCCAGCAGAACTCAAGCCTTGGTGTTTGTGGCACTGATGTCAACAGCTTCCTCTAGGCTGGCAAGCTGTGGAGGGCGCGGGCAGATGCTGGAAGGTCCCAGTGCCCACAGCCCCTGTGTTTTAACTCTGTGTCTGCCTCCATTACCTCACTTGGGGCAGGACAAAGAGCATCTCTGAGCCACGGTGCCACTGCTTGTAACGAGAGCACCGTGTTTCTACCAGAGTGGCTATGACGACCCTAGAGTACCAAGCAAAAGCCCTCAGGGTGGCATCTGAGAAGTGTTGAGATATGAGGGAAAATCTCCCCCCACCATGGGAGAGGCTGGGGAGCAGGTTATCCCAACAAGGCTAGTCAAGCCACTCTGAGGCAAGAAGGGCATTTCACCCCACCCTGCCGTACTCAGCAGCACACTAGTCTCCATACTTAGTCACACTTAGGCTGATTAAATGCAGACCCCCTGGAGCCCTGCCCCACTCCTTTTTTGTCTGGGTCTCAGTATTTCCCTCTGCAAAATGGCCTGCCCACGACACAGGCTCTGGAGCCAGGCAAAGTGCATCCCAAGTGGGCAATTTGGGGCCAGTTAATGGCCTCTCTATACCTCAACCCTTCCTTAAAAAGAAGTAATATAACATTTCCTGCCCTGTAGGGCTGGTGCAAAAATCCAAGTCAAATTTGTATAAGGGACTTGGTGGCTGGAGGGGAAGGTATCTGAGGGGGGTGACGCTAGGCAGTGTCATTGCTGAAGCTCGGCTGGCATCAGGGGGCTTTGCTAATCTTTGCTGCTACATCTGTGGGGCGCTTGCTTTACACTTAACTTTTGTTACTAATTGGGTCAGTGAAGCAAATGATTCTCAAAAGGATATGGTGCATCCCCACCCGGTGGAAAACTGGAATCACTTCCCATCCATGGATGTTGCCAAAATGTTAGGTCGGAGAGCTGGCTCGGTGCTTAGGAGCACTGGCTGCTCTTGCAGAGGACCTGGGTCCAAGTCCCAGCACCCACATGGGAGTTTACAACCATCCTTAGCTCCTGTTCCAGGGGATCTGACTCCCTCTTCTGAACTCCACAGGCGCCAGGCTTGCACATAATCACATAGATACATGAAGGCAAAACACCCCTGTTATACATAAAATAAAATAAATCTTACATTAATGAGTATAGCCAGCACTCAGGCCTGATACTGATGTGAACTCATGTGTCTTCATAAGAACGCTACTGAGTGGGCCAGTGGTGGCGCACGCCTTTGATCCCAGCACTTGGGAGGCAGAGGCAGGTGGATCTCTGTGGGTTTGAAGCCAGCCTGGTCTACAGCATGAGATCCAGGACAGTCAGGGTGGTTGCACAGAAAAAACCTGTCTCCTAAAACCAAAATACAAAAATTAAAAAAAAAAAAAAAAAAAAAAGAGCCCTGTTGATGAGCTTTATCTCGGTTTTACAGATAGGGAAACTGAGGTGCATCAACCTTAAATAATTTGCGCTGGCATCTTAATTTGAAGACAGCAGCACAGCAATGCCATGTCTTCCATGTGAATATTGTTGGCTTCCAAAGACTCTGTGCCAGTGGTCACATCTCTTCATTAAAGAGTATTACCAGGGACTGGGGTTGCGGGCTCAGCTGGTAGAGTACCTGCCTAGTATGTGCAAGACCCTGGATGTATCCCCAGTACCACATAAACTGAAATTCCAGCACCCAGGAGGTGAAGGGTCAGCTTCTATGACCTAAGGAGATTGAGACCAGCCTGAGCTATCAATCTAAAAAGGGGGAAATCAGTAAGTGTAAAAGGACATTAAAACCACGGTCTCAACAGCCTGATACTTTGTCCTTGAAGTCATCTGTGGATGGGAAGAGACTCCGAGAAAGAATACATTGCTCACAGTGGGATTTACCCACTTCTTTACCCATTTCTTTAATGAAGAGTCTAGTGTCAAAATGTCTCTGCTCACGCACAGCCCACGCTTTGGGAACCCGAAGCAGACAGCCCCCAGACACACCAGCAGCACTCTATCTGTCTATCCCTCACTTGCAGCACAAAGCATGTCTCTGTGAAGCAGTGGTTCTCACCCTTCCTAACGCTGTGGCCCTTCACTACTGCTCCTCATGTTGAGGTGACCTCAACCATAAAATTATTTTTGTTGCTACTTCATAACTGTCATTTTGCTACTGTTATCAATTGTAATGTAAATATTTTTGGAGACAGAGGTTTGTCAAAAGGTTCACAACCCACAGGTTGAGAACCACTGACTGCAGTTGAGGGAGGTGGGAGCCAAGAGGGGGATTAAGAAAGGTGTTAAACCCAATCAGCAAGAACAGACCAAGTCCCATGCCACATCCAGCCACACATCACTGTGCATGAGGCTCTGTCTGAAGAGACACATTTGGAGGAGGAGTGTCAGGGTCCACTGAGGCCAACTAAAATCACCATCACTGTCTAGATAAGCCTTCCATTTCGGTAATGAAGCATTTGAGAAAAGAGAGCTAAGGAAAGGAAGGATTTTGGCAGCTCATGTTGGTTTGAGCCTGTGTTGAGGTGGTGTCAGCTGTGGGCTTCCACACACACATCCACACAGGTGTATACACACCCCACATACATATACGAGTGCCCACATACATGTGAACATACATACATACACACACACCTATAACACACACACACACACACACACAGAGAGAAACAAAGATCTGGGCATACATATGATATGTGTGTGTGTGAGAGAGAGAGACAGAGACAGAGAGACAGAAAGAAAGAGACAGAGATTAAGACAGACAGAAAGACACATATGGACAGAGGTACAGAGAAACAGTCACATAGAGAGATAAAGAGACACAGAAACAGAGATACAGAGAAAGACAAAAGCATAGACATAGAACACACAGAAAGACAGAGATGGAGAGACAAAGAGAGAGTTCAGAAAGAAACAGAGACAGGGAGGGGGAGACATAGAAGAGATAGAGACAGAGACAACGGGAGACAGGCAGAGATAACTGAGACAGGCAGAGAGATAAGTGAGACAGGTAATGGTTTGGGGCGGGGCTTCTCAAGCTGTCACTCTTGTCACTTTGACCCAGACAGTTCTCTGATGTGAGAATGATCGCCTCCCTTGCCTCTACCTACTAAGTGCCAGCCGCACCTCTGGCTGTAACAAAAGAGCCCTGGACATGTCCCAGAGGGACCTGGCTGAGGGCCAGGTTCAAGGCGAAGGGCAGAAGCATAACTCTATCGGTGGTCTTGCAACTTTTAAGATTGAACCACATAAAACTTGAAGAAAGGATCCACCCCACCCCACAGGAAGCGGTTCTGAGTAATGACTGTGGATGAAAGGGGGAGATGTCCTCTGCCCCCCCCCCAATGAGTTTAGCGTGCCTGTGGCTACCTTAGAGGGCCGAGGGGCGTGCTGAACCACAGCCTTGTATGTTAGTGTTGGGCAAGTTGGCAACACCTGTGCCTGCACCTGGGCTCAATTAACGGACCATCGCGTGGACCATGTCACCAGCTGGCATGCCGACACCAAGAGTCAGCCAGGATGGGGAAGAAACCAGAAGGCCGGCCCTGAAGAGCAGCTTGGGGAAGGCAGCCTTAGGTCTGAGCAGAGAGATGGCAAAGGAGTTCAATGCCAGTGGCATGGGACCATAGTGTGACCTGGAGGATAAGGGAGCTCTCCTGGGAAATGGGCTACTCCTTAAGTGCCAGATCCAATCAGATGGTGTCTGAGCACATCTTCAGCACAGAAGAGCAAAGCTGAGAGAGGAGCCAGCCTTGTCTGGAAAAGCCATTCAGGCAGAGGGAACAGCCAGTGGGAAGCCTCAAAGCAGGACCTCGCCAGCACTGCCCAGGGGTGGGGCTGGGGAGCCGTGCGGCCTGAGAGGATGAGCAAGGGTCCATGGCAGGAGACATGTGACAGGGCAAGTGTGTTCTACCAGAGGCCACACAGGACTGTCCCTGCCCCTCAACGGTGATTGAGACACAGTAGTACCACCGTAGTACTACTGCAGTACGGAGGAGGCACTGAGAGCCAAACCAGGAAGGTGGTTCCTGCAGTGTGGTAGCCCTGAGTGAGGCTGACTTGGGGAAGATATTGTTGATTTGAATAACAAGCCAAGAGTGCCGGCTAGTCTTAGGTCAAGTTGACACATCTGGAGTGATCTGAGCGGAGGGAACCTCAATTGAGAAAATGCCTCCATAAGATCTGGCTCTAAGGTATTTTCTTAATTAGTGATTGATGGAGGGCCCAGGCCACTGTGGGTGGTACCATCCTTTGATTGGTTGTCCTGGGTTGTGTTTTTTTTTTTTTTTTTTTTTTTTTTTTTTTTTTTTGTGGCAAGGTTTCTTTCTGTAGCTTTGGAGCCTGTCCTGGAACTCACTCTGTAGACCAGGCTAGCCTTGAACTCACAGAGATTCACCTGCCTCTGCCTTCCAAGTGCTGGAATTAAAGGCATGAGCTGCCGCCGCTGCCACCACCACCACCGCCACCACCACCGCCCAGCTGTCCTGGGTTCTATAAGAAAGCAGGCTGAGAAAATAATAGGAAGCAAGTCAGTGAGCAGCCCCCTCCATGGCCTCCGCATCAGCTCCTGCCTCTAGGTTCCTGCCATGTTTGAGTTCCTGTCCTGACTTCCTTTGATGATGAACTGTGATGTAGAAGTGTAACCCTTTCCTCCCCAAGTTACTTTTTTGTTTGTGGTGTTTCATCACAGCAATAGAAATCCTAACTAAGACACCAAGCCAGCTAGACCCCCTGACAGATCACATTAGGGACAGACACCTCCAGGGTGCCGCTGAGGTGCCCATCTGAGCTACACTAGAACTGCCAGCTATTTTCAGAGAGGGAAACCAAGGCCGAAACAGTGGAGTAACCTGCCCATGGTCACAATGCTTGTTGATTTGAATCCAGAACTCTGGCTTTGAAATCCGGTTCCGTCGTCGGCTCCCCGGTCTGCCATGCTGTTCAGTTTGTCTCTTCCTTTGTCTTGTTTTATCTGTGACAGGATCTCGCCATGTAGCCCAGGCTAGCCTAGGACTCAGAAACCCATCCTCCTGCCTCAGCCTCCGGAATGCTAGGATAGCAGGCTGTTCCATTATACCCAACTTCACTGAGCTTGGAAAGAAATGTTTGTAGGGAGTGACGGGAAGAATTATAGCCAGTCCCCTGACCTGAGGCTGGTTTCTGGGCCATGAGGAAAGTGTACCTGCAGAGTTCACAGTCCTGGGCTTACACAGTACCCATTACCCACAGTCCACCAGCCCTGGAACATCCATGGTCCAACTCAAGAGAGTCAGGGGAGATGGCTGACCTAGGCTCGTTCCATCCGACCCATCTCCTCCTCCTAGTCATATTGTAAGGCCAGGGTTGACATCGGTGTCCCACTGATAAAGAGCCTGGTCAGACAGGCCCACAGCTCCAAGCCAGCCACACCAGGGTCTGAGGCAGAAGAGCACATCCTTGGGGCCTGAGTATTAACTGTCATCTGTCCCCAGACAGACCCTGAGGACAGAACAGACAGCGGTATTCAGGAACCCTCCCCCCCAACAGTGCCTCTCCCTCCCATGTTCCCCACCCGTGGCCTGCTCACCCTGGCCTTTTACTTGGTGGTTTGGGCTTCACTAGGTCAGATGCTTCCCTCAGTACCCCAGGGATAGGGACAGCACCTCGGGATGTCTGGCACAGATCTGCTCCCTCGCCCCCATCCAGGTTGGAACACTGTTGCCATGGAGAGACATCAACAGGCCTGCATAATGTTTGGGCAACACAAACTGGAAGATTGCTCTTCTTCCCGGAGCCCAGGCCCAGACATGCCAGGGTGTGGGCTGGGGGTGGGGCAGGGAAATTCTGGGGCACCGCATGACAGTCTTGGACTAGAGTAGAGCCAGCCAGCTCTTCCCCTGCACCCTTTAGCACAGAACTTCTCTCATCCACCACACTGAGACCCGTGTTCTTGCCTCTACCACGGGTCTCCACTAAGCCCAACAAATGGCTTGGGTGTCCCATCCACAGCTCTCTACCCACTGTTCCCTGAGAACCTAAAGGTTTCTCACTGGCTTTACCCCAGGGCTTTTGTCAGGTCCCTGGCCTGGCCACTCACTATCAATGAGGTCCTGCCTCTCTGGGCATCAACTACTCTGTCCTCTGTAAGTGGGGTTGTGACCACACTTCTTTACCAGCTCTACTGGGTACAAGTAACCATGGCTTAGGGAGCAGCATGTGTTTAACCAGCTTCCCAGGGGGTTCTGGGATATGCTTGGATTTGGTCATTGTTTTATGACATTTACCAAACCATAACACTTCTCTGCCTTCTTCCATGGCTCCCCATTGCCTTCTGGATAAAGTCAGAGCGTCTCAGTGAAGCTAAGTGAATTAGGAGTGGTGTTCACTCTTAATTCAGCGTGTTAATCTATGGAAGTGCCTCACTAAGTGTGTTAGATAATAAGTGAGTTAGACTTCTGAAACTCTGTCCCCCGGAGTTTGGGATGAGGGACTGTGACTCCCAGGAGTTTCCCGGGGTCCAGCCTGAGCGCTTTGACATGTGATCTAGTTTCAGCCTCCTGGCTGCCAAGCCAGATGCATGGCTATTATCTCTGGAGAATGGAGGGCACAAGAGGGTCAGTGGGTTGAGGTTCCTTGAAGCATCTTGCTAGATCACCCAGCCAGAGTGAGGCCAGCCTTCGAACCCCTGACTGTCATAGTCTTTTGCGAATACGGTCTTCCCTGGCTGCTGGCCTTGGGGGGGGGGTTGCCAAGCAACAGGTCCAAGGCATGTGTCACAACACCGTCTTCCAGTAGCTGTCATCTGGTGAGAGAACAGACTGACGGCTCAAGTCACACAGGGCCGGAGGGGAAGACCGCCGAAGCCTGTCAGGATCCTTCAGCTTTGTACAGGAATCCCTGAGAAAAGCCAAGATCGAACCCAGACACCAGGCCCACCGGAGTTCCCATGCAGCTGGGCTGGAATAGGGCCCTGGGGGGACAGCGCTGCCGGTGATGCTTTGGGGACCATACTTAGAGAACTGACACTCAGGAAGGACCTCACAGCAGTGGGGAGCAGAGATGGGTTCCCAGGCTGTCTATGGCGTAAGAGCTACCACGGAATTGGGAGGCTGTGGGCCAAGGGCCTCTTCTGTCTTCTATGAACTGCCCTGCCTCAGGCAAGTGGTCCCAAGTCTACAGGAGAGGGTATTGCTATGTGCTCCTCACCCCTGCAGGGGACAGCCTGTCCTCACTCTCTGTCCCCACAGCAGGACTCAAGTGGGTCTAACAGAGGAAGGGTTATCAGGACAAGTCCAGGGTCCTGTCCTGCTCCAGAGGCTGTATGTCAGGAGAACCTGGATATCTCCCCCCTGGGTTCACGTTCTCAGCAGTCTCGTCCCTAACACCCCGTTAGAAGGACCCACCCCAGAAAGTCCTCTTCCCCCTGCACCTGGGAGAGGGACAGCTGCTGGAGCAGGAGAGCCAGGAGAAAGGGCTTTGGCCTCCACTGGCCACAGGAAGCTCCACACATCTGTCCCAGAGGTCAGGTCCTACCTCTCAAGGGCAGACAGACTGAAGTCTCCAAATGGCCTAATGCCTGGAAGATCATCTCTGGCAGCTATGGATAGACTGTCCCAAATGGCTCAGGGCCCAGGATGGCCTGTCCTCAGTTTCCACCTGGCCGAACCTCTCCCTTACCCTCCCTCCCTCCCTCCCTCCCTCCTTCCCTTCCTCCCTCCCTCCTTCTCTCAGAGCTTACACTTTACAGGGAAGGGCAGTGATTCACGCTTTATAAATAATTGGTTTATACATTTCATAAACAAGTTATAAAATCACTTCAGGTAGAGAGGAGCATGCTGAAGAGGAGCTAAGGAGAAAGGGGACTAAAGAGATTTGGGGTGAAGAGGGAATTGGGGGCAGGTCTCTCTAAGGCAGTGATCTCTGGGTAATGGCCTGGAAGGGGAAGTGCAGGCCCTGGAAGCACAATGGGGAGGGCAGAGATTGGGTACAGCGTCACAGAGGTAGGCGGGGAGGCCTGAAGGGTGTAGGGAGGCTGGAGAGGGTCCTAGATGGTGGAGGCAGTGGGAGGGATGTCGTGGGTGGGGGTAGGGGAGGGCAGGGGGTCCAGGGCAGCCCCTAGGTTTGGGACTGAGGGCTGAAGGGAGGGATAGCGAGGCTCTGATGAAGAGATGGAAGGGAATAGCTCTGTCCACCAAGACCAAGAGCTGAGTGTGGATTCCAGATACACAGAGCACCAGAGTTCAGAGTTCAGAAGCAAAACTCAGCCCTGCTCTGGGACAGATCCCAGAGCATCAGAGCGGCTCCTGGTGAGTCTGAAGCAGGGAATTCTGGGACAAGAGATGCTGGGCCCCTCTGAAGAGCCACCTGCTGCAAGTAGCCTGTCTCTTACAAAGTTGCTTGTTGCAATCGTGACTCAGTTTCCCCAATATTTTTAATTCAAAAGATTTTGTTGTGAAAAAAAAAAGATTTTATTGTGTGCCAAGTAGCAGGTCTATTTCCACACACTAATGACAAGGATAGTCTAGTTACCAAGTACCAGGTCTGTTCCCACACACTAGTGACAAGGATGATCTAGTTACTATTTGGTTCTTTCAAAGAGAAGAGAGGAGTATTGTGTCTGAGATTACATAGCTGAGAATTTGGGACCTGGGAAGTCTGGCCCCAGAGTATATGAGTCTGACCACCATACTCAGTGTCTGAACATGCAAGTGTGTACACACACACACACACACACACACACACACACCACAGTGCATTTGGAGAAATGAAGTGGTGGTGCAGGATTCTGACCCAACTTGGTTTTACCTACAGGTTTGAATTCTATTGTCCTCTGGATAAGCAGGGGCCGGCACAATGAGGAGAGGCCTGGGAAACTACCCAGGCAGAACAGTCCGTGCCCGGAGAGCATGAATCTGTACATGACATAATGTTCTGGCTACCCTCGATCCTGTGAGACCTCAAACGAGTCACCCTCCTCCCCCAGCCTTCCTTCCTACCTCCCTATGGTGGAGACAATGACACCACCCCTGGGAACTGTCGTGGGAGCTCCATGAGAATCTTCACAGCATCCATCCATAATTGCTGACTTCTTTTTGTTAGTAGCTCTGCTACTACTCACTGAAGAAAACTCCTTCACTGTCTGGGACCACTGTCTCAAGTATCTGTTGATGGCTGACTGACTGACTGAACTCTGGGTCATTCTTCGGCATCTCAGAGGTGCTGGGGAAGGAGGAAAAGCATGAGGTTGGGGGGGGGTCCTTAGCTGCTTTGCACCCCAACCCAACCACCGTCACTGCAGAGACACCAGTCTTCACTTGACATAGAAGATCCAATCCCTGCCTTAGAACCTGTGCAGGGTTGGGCAGCCCCACTGTCCCCTGACAGTGTTCACATCTGCTCCTCTGTGTGTATCCAGGCCAGAAAGCAGCCAGACAGGCTCAGCCCACCCTCTAGAAGCCTCGCTGTCACTGACTCTACCACTGCAGGCCACTCAGACAGACAGAAGGGTAAGGGAAGCTTCCTCCAGGAAGGAGGTACGCTGTTACAAAGCTGTTTCCTCCAGCTGAGCCCCAGACCCTTCCCACAGCATTACACACCCATAGACACCTGCATCTCCTAGAGAAAGGCATGATGTAGCCAACATCTGGGAGGCGTGGGTGGAGAGACAGCAGCCTGGCACCCCCTGCCTCGAGCTAATTGTGTTTAGATTGATTTTTATAGATTTTCCTCCACTGGAGATGAACTGCTCTCGAATCACAAGGAAGGAAACTCCTGGCTTTGTTTATTTGAGGGTTATCTTTTTTTTTCCTGTTTTATTTTCTTGAGACTGGGTCTAACTATGTATCTCTGGCTTGTCAGGAACTCAGTCTGTAGACCATGCTGACCTTGAACTCAAGAGTCCTGCCTGCCTCTGCCTCCTGAGCGTTAGAATTAAAGGTATGTGTCCCAACACCTGGCCTCAAAATACCTTAGTTCTAACATTGAAAAGCAAAAGTAATTACATAAGTTTGCACACACACACACACACACACACACACACACACACACACACACACTACCTAGATTATGATCTAGGTGGGACAGATCATGACTTGTGACTAAGAGTCACACACATGTGTATACAGCACCTGTATTCAAATGAGAAATCATGAGTAAGTCAGCATGACATAGATAGGCTCCCAAATTGTCACTGATCCATCCAAAGATAAGGCTCTGATTCTCTTGGCGGACTGTCCTGGGACACTATCAGGCCCTCTGTGTCCCTGTGTGAGGAGCTGGCACTTGGTAGAGGACACAAATGTTTCTGAATGGGCACATAAACAATGCCTTTAAAAGATAAAGATGTTACTGTAACTGTGAGCAGAGAACATGCTGGAAGTAGCTGAGGGACGTGCCCCATGGGTGTGTTAACAAAAGCTACACTCTCATACAGGCCCCCAAGGGTGGCTCTGGCACCCATGGCATCCTGCCCTGAGTTGCAGTGGCTCTGTGCAGTGTCTGCCCACCAGGTTAAGGTGGATAAAACAACTTTGTTCATCTCTGAACTCTCGACTCCCAGGTCCACTTGCACAGAACTCAGGAACTGTGGAACTGTGGGAAATAAGTCAACGAGAAAGGGCAGTGGACACAAGGCTTTTGATTCCAGAAGTAAGTCCTCAATATATAAAAGAGGGGAGTAAGGAACCCCAAGAACAAGCCTTGGAGGAGCCCCCAAGGTCCCCCCCGAAGACACGATCTTTTCTCGTTTCTGTCCTGGGAATGAGAATTACATACGAGGTCTCACAAGAAGGAAATGCCCAGGACAGGGGGAAATGATGCCATTACTTCCTCCTGTGTCGGAGTGCAAGGGTTTCACCTCTGTTCCCCCCTCTAGCCTGAGTTCCTGGTGTGTGGAGTGAGTGTGGAGCCTTCTCCAGCTGTGTCTAGGACACCCAAACAGCATCTAAGTACCTGCTGCAGTCTACTGCACTTCCTGGATGAGTGAGTGAGTGAATGAATGAATGAACAAATGAATAAATGAGATCTGCTGTCACCACATTTCCACCTCTGGACCTTTTCTCTGAGAAAACGAGAAAGAGTTCGGGCCTTTGTTCACTGATCATCTAGCACGTTCCAGGCCCAGCTGTTGCTGCCATCCAGGTCACGTGTTCCAGCATAACTATGCCGACATTTTAACCCACCCTGCATGGTGCATGATTTGACTCGGGGGCTTTATTTTTCCTTTTAAAAGAAGTTTAAAAGTTGATTCTACTAAGTGTGCAGCCAAGAGAAATAAGAACACAAAACCACACGAAGACTTGAACATGAATGATCATGGCAGTGTGATTCATCACAGCCCAAGTGGAAAACAGTGCAGGGCCGTCATCTGTCAGAGAACCAAGAGAATGTGGCATAGCCATGTAACAGAACATCATTTGGCTACGAAAATGAATAAGCACCGAAACATGCTACACCATGAACCTTGAACACAAGAGTGAGATATGAGAAACCCACCCCCAAAGGCCACATATTATGAGAGTCTGTTTCTACGAAATGTCCAGAATAGGCAAGCTACAGAGATGGAGGGTAGATTCCCACTGCCTAGGGCCAGGAGAGGGATGTGGGTGGGGGTGGGGTGGGGGAGCATAGTGAACACTAACAGACAGGCATGTACAGCTGTGATATACAGAAAACCACTGAAGCTTGCGTTTTAGGAGGGCAAATTGTGTGTCATGTGAATTTTTCAATGAAGTTGTTATAAAACCCAAAAGAAAGCAATTAGAGAATTCCCCTTTTCAAGCAGGCACACTCAGAGAAACCAGTTTCACAATCCAGTGGTAGCTCTGGTTTGCCGATGGCGTTTCTATTTTTCAACCACCTTGAGCCCACTCTGCAAGGCAGCTTTCCTCAAGACTCACATTGTCCCCACAAGCCCCATGCTGCTGGCTGCCGCCCGTCCCCAGTCTGGGTAAACCCCATCTGTTGCCCTTGGCCCCCTGGCCCATGCCCACAGCTGCCCCTCCCGCAGCTCCCCTCTGCTCGGCAAAGCCAGCTCCAAATGCCAGGGCTGCCTCGGGAGCCTGGTGACGCGGGCCTGTTGTGGTGTGTTTGGGCACAGAGGCCTTCACTGCCAGCGTTGCCAGGCACAGAGGGTGACTAAGCCAGGCAGCGCGCTCAGGTTTCAGTGCCGACCCAGGAGCAGGGGGAGCCGAGGCTGTTCAGCTGCTTGGGGAGGGACAGGATTGCTTCCGTCCAGTTATGCATGCTACCCAGGCCGCCCTTACAGACACATGTGCCCGGCCAGCACTGTCAGCCACCTGCTGTGAGCCAGACAGCCAATGACATAGAAGTGCTGAGAAGGAGTTCTTGGGGAGATAGAATCAAAAAATCAAACAAACAAACAAAACGCCAAAAGGGCTGGGGCTCCAGACCGATAAACATCGAAGTGATTGTCACAGCTCACTGCTGTGCCCGTGGGTTCAACATGCACAGGCCTAGCCAACTACAGATCAAAAATAGAGACTTTTAAGATTGTGTCTGAGTCAAGCATGGTGGCACATGCCTAGAATACCAGTACTGGGGCATAGAGGCAGGAAGTGACAAGTTCGAGGCCAGCCTGGGCTCCAAGAATGAGAGAGGCTGCCTCCAAAAATAATTATGTCTGTTCTGCACATGTTTTTGTTACCATCATTCCGTAAACAATACAGTACGGCAGTTGTCACACGAGTGTGCAGTATGTTAAGTGTGACGTGTCATGCAAAGCCAGTATATAGGAAGGTGTGCTCAAGCTCTGTGCCGACCTGTGCTATATGGGTGAACTTGATCTCTGTGGCCTTGGAATGATTCTCCTGCTCCCAAACCCAGGATGTCTGAACTCAGAACTTTCAGCCTAGCTAGGGATTAGTGTGAGGGTGGTCTCTGGGAGGGGCTTGACCATCTATATGTCAGTAAGGGTGACCACCAGCGCAAAGCAGGCTGGTCCTCAGCCTTGGGGGAGCTTCTGTAGGCAGGCTGGGTCCTCGTTATCGTCTATGTAACAGAAGCCTGTGTAACAGGGCTCGCAGTGGGGTGGCGGGATCTGGTCTAGCTTCTATTTCTCAAAGCTTCTGGCTGCTAGATAGGGAATGGACAAGTTGAGGGGACCAAGAAAGTCTGCCATCCTCTTTCTACAAGAGGCCACGGGCTGGCAGGAAAGTCCCTCTCATGGGATAGGACATTCAACACCATCACTGTTGGCACTTGAAGTTTAAATTTAAATCAAGCACTAATCATGTCAGTAAACTTTACCTATGTAATTTAAAACTTAAGGAAATAAACCCCAGGGGCTGGAGAGATGGCTCAGCAGTGACTCGCTGCTCTCGCCGAGGACCAGCACCCACATGGCAGCTCACGATCATCTGGTGGATTGGACACATTCTCCTGACCCCTGTTGACACCAGGCACACAGGTGGTCTGTATACATGCTTGCAGACAAAACACTCAAACACAAAAAATCAAATAAATAAATCTTTTCTTTTAAGTAAGAAAAGAAAGGATGACCCCAGCCAAAATGAACAGTCCCTTAGTTCCTTTTGCCTTTTTAAAAAATTCATATTAGTCAAAATATAACTAATATAAAAAATTTGAGCGAGATTGGTGGAGCATGCCTTTAGTCTAGAGGCAGAGGCAGGTGGATCTCTGAGTTTAAGGTCAGCCTGGTTCACATAGAGAGTTCCAGGCTAACCAGGACTGCATAGTGAGACCTTGTCTCAAAATAACAAAAATAAATAAGATAATAATTATTATAATAAAAGCTTTTGAAATGAATGAACAAATAGACTTAAGACTAAAGAGGCACAGTGAAGTATAAATTGTAAAAATTTACCAGGAGCACATGGGTTTGCTGTGGCTTGTTTGTTTGCCTTTGTTTTTTAATAAATACTCAATTTTTAAAAATTAACCCCCAAACCAGTTCAAACCCTCCAGAAAGCAGGCGTCCAGCTGCTGACCACACTTCCTGGCTGTGAGCTTGGACAAGTTTTCACCTCTTGTCCCAGTTTGGTCTCTGTTGCTTTGACAAATTCCATGACCAAAAGCAAGTTTGGGAGGGGAAGGTTTATTGCATCTTACAGCTTACAGTCCGCGGAGGCGGGACCCTGGAGCAGGAACTGAAGCCACAGAGGAGTGCTCCCTTGATGCCCTGCTCTTCAGGGCTTGCTCAGCTTGCTTTCTTTACAACCAGGACCATATCTGCTCGGGAATGGGACCACCCACAGTGGGCTGGGCCCTCCCACATCAATCTTTAATCAAGAAAATGCCCCCACAGACTTACCCACAAGGCAATCTGTTGGAGACATTTTCTCCATGATGTCCTGGCTTGAGTCCAGTTGACAACACACGAATCAACACACCTCTGAAAGGTTTGGTTGCTTTAGTAAGGTAGGAGGAATAAAGCCAGCACAGATCGCAAATGCTTAAAACAGCTTCCACAAGGACTGTGTAGCTACGCCAATCAAAAAGCCTGGGGTTTAATTCTTCTAGGATTTCCTGACACCTAATGTGAGCTGGGCCTGAGTAAAGGCTGGAGTTCCAGGGAAAGGCATAAACAGACAAGCTTCCATGAATCACAACTTGGTATAAAGGGGCCCTGTAGAAGACTGTTAAAATGGGTCTCGGTGGCCCAGAGGGAGGATGGGTAGTTCTGCTTAGGGCAAAGTCATGTCCAGCTTCTGTAGAAGATACTGTTTACGCTGGGTTTTAGTGGATGCATAGGAGTTTTCTAGGTAGACAGACAAAAACTAGAACATCCAAACGGAAGGAACAGTATTGGGGGAAAGTGCAGAGGCTTGAATTGGTAACCATCAGAACATCCAGTGCAAGGTTGACCAGAAGGACCTTTCTCTAGGTATTGCCTTTACTTCACACATAGAAGGTGCTTAAGTCAATGGGGCAGTAAGACTGGACCCCATCTCCTCATTCTCAGGAGCTGGCTACAAAATACTACACAGAGAAAACACTGACTTCTGCAGCCACTCAAACGAGTGAGCTTACGGCCTTCTTGCCTGCAAACTGGACCTGGGGTTCTACCTGTAGCGCATCCCAAAAGTTCAAGGGGATAAAGGGGATGGTGGCCAGATACAGGCTAGCAAGAGGTACTCAATGCCTATCTCCATGACCCTGCCCCACCCAACTAGCCTGTGGGAAGCCAACTAGCCAGGTTGGTGTGTCCGCACCCATCTGCTTCATGCCCCATGCACACCCAGCAAGCTCTTCTAGGCAGACTGGCTAAGCCTGACTTGCTCAGAGTGGGGAGGTATAGCGTCCAGGGATCCATATTTGTCCTTGGCAGGGACCCTTCTGTTAGATCTTATCACAACCCTTTTGTCTGACAAGGTCACTCAGCCAGTCAGAATGTCCCCACAGACAGACCCCTCCTTAAAATTCTTCCTCCCCCCTGACCCCTACCTAGTAAACTCTTACTGAGTCTGTTGGGCTCTGCCCAGCTGCCTCCTCCTCTGAGAAGTCTTCTTTGATTCTCAGCCCAGTAGCCAGCCCTGTCAGCCTGAACCACAGGTGCCTCTAAGTCACAGTGACTGAGAGCCACACAGAGGCACAAAACAGACTCTCAACTCTGACATCACCAGCATCTTTGGGTAACTTTGTAATAAGTGAATGAAAGAAAAATTGTATCAATCAACGAACTGCTTTAGTGCCCTGCTGTGGAGAGCAGTGATGTGGGCAAGAGTGGAGCAGACTCTCTCGGCCGATGCCACAGTAACCTCGCACACTGCCGGTGTAAGTGGCACCTCTAGAAGAGGCCACAGAACCATCCAGAACATCAGTGCTCGTACTGGGTGCTGGAGCTCAGAGGACACAGGCTTTGCGCTCCGACTCACTCGGCTCAAATCTTAGTTTTGCAACTACCAGCTATGCACCTCAGGAAGCAAGTTAACCTCTCTGATCCTCTGTACTAAGATGAGAACAAGTCCCCGCCCCCTAGCACTGAGGTAATAGGAAATGCCTAGCATAGCACGGGCTTAAATAACTTCATTCACTTCCCTGGACATCAGGAATCCTCGTTGCTCTCCCTAACATCCAGGGGTGTTCACATCCGCACTTGTACCAAGAGCCTAGGCCAAGGTGTCTCCCGACTGGCTGTGAATTCTTGGTGTCCATGATCCCAGGGCCAGCTCCAACCAATTCCCTGTGACATTGGGCCAGAAGAAACTCACGGGTGCCTACATACTCGTGTGAGAATCCACACTGAAACGTGGCAGGTGGGGCCAACCCATCAGAAGCAGCAGGGCCGGCACCACTGAGCCCCAGCAAGAGCAGAGGCCAGCAGCACCCAGCCACTCTGGATCAGGGACACATTTGGTGTCCCCACAGCAGGTGCATACTGTTTATGCTGTTTCCCAGGCAGCAGAATCCAGCGGCCTTGGCCAAGAGTTCTAATTTTAAACATTGGGTTCTGGGCAGGCAGAATTAAAGGTCAGATCCTGGAGGGCTACCCAAAAGATGCACACACTAAAAAAAGATTACCCTCAGTGCAAAAAGACACCCTGCCTCTGTCCCAGTGTCTACACTGCCTGATGTGACAAGGACACACCTGTCAGGACCACCTAAGAGGTTGCAGGAGGCATTACCAAGGCCAGTCCTCCCCTACCCTAAGCCAGGAGTCTCCAAACTGCTGGACTCGAAGAATCCCACTCGGCAACCCCAGTGACTGACTCCACACAGGGGATTCCTGAGGCTCCATGTAGGTGTCTTAATGCTTTCATTTATTGAGCTTGTTTCTATCGGAGTCCTAATCGGGTCCCTTGCAGTGAATCTGTTGCACACGCTAGCTCCTTCCTGTAGTCCCACATCTGATGTCTCATAACAGTGGCACATTTTGGTGGTGTCATTTGCCAAGGTCCTTTGTCTGGTGGCTCCTGCCTAGTGTTGGGAAATAGAAGGGTCTGGTGGATTCAGGTGTGATATGACAAACCCCCACCTTGTGAGTAGTATCTATGGTGTGAGATGGCTGTCCAATGTTCCCTTCAAGTCATGGATTAGTAGAACAATGGGCCTTGTACTTATCCATCCTTTCACATTTCTAAGCAGGACTGAGTCTAACAGAACTCCCGTCGCTCGCCATCCGGTTGCGTGTAAGCACTGTTCACACAACTGAAGAGGCACGGTAACGTAGGATCCCCCTTTATTTGGTGGCACACTCCTGTGTCTGAGCAGAAGCCTAGGCACAAGCGTTCCAACGCACAGACCAGGGCCACAGATCTCTGTCCTGGACTCCACCCTCACTCCGGCCACAGTCCTTCAACGCAGCCCCCACGGCGGGGCTGGTGACTATTGTTCTGCGGCTTCCGACTCAAGACCGGTGGGAACTGGAGGCGCCTGCCCTTCCTGCTTGAGGCCGGAGGCCCTCGGGAGGAGCCGTGTTCCAGCGCTGGGCTGCATGTCCGGCTGCCAGATCGCCACTGCCCGGGGCCAATAGGGGGCGCTGGGCTGGGGGACTTGCCCTTCAGCAGCTAAGGGGTCTGAAAGCCACCTGATGGGGCCACCTCAGGACAACTGCAGGGGTTGAATCTCACGGCCAGATGCTCGCTTGCTATCCCCAAAGATGCAGGCATGACATCTCTTAGCGACAAGCCGGTCGAATAGGTACAAAGTGACTGAATTCAGACTTACCAAGGATGGAGGGCATTATTTTTCCACAGAGCAAAATGTGGCCCAGTGCCGAAACAGCCCATCAGGCTACAAGCTTTCCCACTGCACAGCCACAGGTAAGCTGTAGCCCCTTTTCCCCTCAGTTTCCTTGTGAGATGGAGACAGCCCCCACTGCACCAGTTATGAACATTGGAGAAAGCACACACAGTTCAATCTTTGCTTTTCTAAAGTAACTTCTAAGACTCAGAGGGACTGAAAGAGAGCCAGGGTGACCAGCCAACCCTACAGGGCTTCCTGGATGTGGATCTTTGGTACTAAACCCAGGACAGTCCTGGCACACTCATGAGATGGTTTCCATCACCAAACTGATCTGGTAAAGCCCCAGTTTTATGTTCAAGGCTATGGTTTCTCCCAGACACCCTTGGGTCTTTGATCCTGGTCTCTGCACCATGTCCTTGCTTAGCCACAGGAAGACCAGACGTTCTTAACATACAAAAATTTTCCACATCCTTCAGGGCAATCTTTTGATGCCAGAAATAGTCATCAGGATTTGGGAGTTAGCCCAGGCCACTAAAAATAGCTCCACTGCCCCCTGGAAGGCCTGTCCATTTGGGCCCCAGATGCCCTGAACCTAACGAGATGCCTGTCCCCAACCAGCACCTTACATGAAAAAAGAGTGCTGCTGGACTAGCTGGTTGGGTACTCACGAAGGTCAGCACCACTCAGCTTCCTCAGACCTGGACACGCCCTTCTCTCCACCCAGGAGAGCTCGACACAGTCACACTAGTTCATGCCTGGACAGTCACAGGGCAGCCTTTCCCTCCTTGCCCAGCCGCACCGCCACAGACCTTAACACACTTCCATACACACATAACAGCACAGATGCACACCCACGCCGAGTGTCTTGGAACCCAGCTCTCCTGTCTACATTCCCAAGGCCGTGTCTTCACTCTTGTTCCTCTCCAGTTTTCACCTGGCCTTCAAGAAGATGGCCTTTTTAATTAACTTACTTTTTATGTGTATATGTGAGTGCCTGTGTGAATTTATGCAGACCGTATGCACGTAGGTGTCCTCCAATGCCAGGAGAAGGCATTGTATCTTCTGGAGCTCAAGTCCAGGCAGTTTGTGAACTACCTAATGTGGGTGCTGGGCATCTGTCCCATATCTCCTGCAAGAACAGTCAGTGTTCTTAACTGCTGAGACATCTCTCCAGTCCCATGGTCTGTTTTTTTTCTGGCATCCAGGATTGAACCTAGAACCTCAAGTATGCTAAGTATGTGCTATACCACTAACCTATGTCCCCAACCCTCTTTTTACACTTTATTTTGAGACAGTCTCACTAATTTACTCCAGGCTGCCCAGAGCAGTGACTCTGGGGCTCCAGGTCACTTTGTGCTGTCCCTGGTCAGCAGGGTCTCTGCCACTGGAGGGGCTGCAGTTTTTCCTGTGACCACCCTCTGGAGCCGGAGCCGGAGGCCTTATACTCCCTAGGGCAACCTGGTCTCTGAGAAGGACAAGGCAGAAGGGGACAGCTCTGGAAGGAAGTCACCTAGGAGCCAGGAGAGAGGATGTGGGTCTATTGTGCATTTGTCCCAGTTCACGGAAGTGGACACTAACATGAACTGCAGCCATTGGCTCTCGGCCCCCAACAGATTCACCAATCTGCCAGACAGAGATGGTGGCAGCCTCTTTGGATCTTGGGACAGATGGGAACTCTCTGCACCCTCTTCAGTTTTAGTCTGAACCTAAAAGCACTCTAAAGACTAAGTCCATGGAATTAGTTTTAAAGATCTACTCAGACAAAGTGGTTAAACTAAACAGTCAACTGTGGTGGAAAGAGTGAGGCGAGAGTGATTGCCTTAACAGAAAACTCTAGAAAACACTGCTTGGCTAAGGTGGGAGGGAAGGGTACAGAAAATAGTGAGTGAGTGTGTGTGTGTGTGTGTGTGTGTGTGTGTGTGTGTGTGTGTGTGTACATCCTGTATTTAAAACATGTTGGCAGGAATAATACAATCTGTACTTTTCAGACTTCAAAAATATGTAAAACTAAGGCCTGGAAAGATGGCTCAGTGGCTAAGAGCACTTACTGCTCTTGCAGAGGACCAGAGTTCTGCTCCCACATCCACATCAGGAGTCTCAGGACTCCTGTGACTCCCCATCCAGTGAGATGTGACACCTGTGGACACCTGCACTTTCCTATACACACCCACACACAAACACATACACAGTTATGAGCCAATTTTATTAAAAGTAATAAACCCAGGTGTGGTGATGCACCCCTTTAATCCAAGCACTCAGGAGGCAGAGGCAGGCAGATCTCCGAGTTTGAGGCCAGCCTGGTCTACAGAGTGAGTTCCAGGACAGCCAGGGTTACACACAGAAACCCTGTCTCAAAAAAAAAAATCCAGAATAAAATAATAAAAAGGTATCTTAAAAATATGTAAAACTGTAAAAATTTGTCAGCACTCATTAAACTGCAAAGCTGAGACTAGACATGTTTGTTGAGATCAATTTTACGTCACCAGGTTACAGAGGGGGCTCACTAGGACTAGCGACAAGGACTCTATCTCATGGGGTAGAGTCTAACACACTTTGTCCCTGCTTGCAAACTGACGCCTGAGCCTGCCTTGGTTACTGACAGAAGACACAGCAAAGGACTTGACCACTTCACAGCACAGCGCAGGGCGCATGCTCCGATTTTGTATAGGTTCTCTAGAACTCAGTCTCCATGGGGCCAGTGCAGAGGGCCAGATGGATGCTGCTTAGTCTGTGCTGGAGCCGAGGTACCAAATGGACCCCTGGTCTGCAACTGCATCAGTCCAGGGCATCCCCACTGTTTATGCCATCCACCAGCTAGCTGCTCTGTAGCTGCCATGGCTGCGGATGCCATTCTCGGAGGACCGCTGTGCTAAGTGATTACAGCGTCAGAACAAGGCTGCCACTGTCTCAGGACAGGCTGCGTGCAGACGGAGGCTGGTGTTGCCTCTGAGCAGCACAGTTATCTCATCTAAACACTAACCATAACAAGCCCCAGCCGCGACCTTAGCGTGCTGTGGTCATGCCGCAGGGTTCCACATGTCAATGAGCAGACTGAGTGAGTTGTCACATCCTCCCCATAACCAGTCCCGAGGAGAAACAACTCACATTTCAAAACTTAGTCCTCAAAAAAGAGATGGGGTATCAGCGAGCTACTGTGAAAAAGCTTATCTGCCTTCCCAGCAGCCCGATCCCTTATCTGGGTGGTACTTGATTTCTGCTTGCTGGTTCTTGGTAGACTCTTTTGCACCTCCCACCTCTCCAGTCTGCCACGTGCTTTCTTGCATGGTTCGGGTCTACTGCTGTGGTGTCCCCAGACTTGTGTGTGATAAGAGCATCCCAAACTGAGCTCGGTGATGCTGCTGTCTATTCACACATGCCAGAGACACTATCGTGGGTTTCCTGTAAGTGGAAAGGTGGACACTCACAGGTGCCTGAGAAAGACACAATTCAGAGCCAGAGAGACGATTCTGTGGTTAAGAGCACTTGCTGCTCAGTCATGAGGGTTGGAGTTTGGCCCCAGAACCCACATCGAGAGGTTCACAGGGGATCCCACACATTCCTCTGGCCTCCACAGGTACCCACATTCTCTCTCTCTCTCCTCTCCTCTTCTCTCTCTCTCTCTCTCTCTCTCTCTCTCTCTCTCACACACACACACACACACACACACACACACACACACATAAATAGAATAATTTTTTAAATTTAGTCATATAGTACTTATACACTCCACAGCTTCACATACCATGATGGGGGGGGCATGGAATGCAACATCTATAGATGGGACTTAGTCTAAACTCAGCCCCTGCATATAAGGGTGAACTACTCTACCAGGCCATGGAACTCTTAATTTAAGGAGGAAAATCTATCCTGACTTATACTGGAGAAATCCTGATCCATTTTGTTTTGTTTTTGGAATAGAATCTTACTATGTAGCCCAGGCTGCCTTCCTAACTCTGCGTCCCAAATTCTGGGATTAAAGAGAAAGGCATTATCTTTATTACTCTGTCAGGAAACCGATCTGCCTCTGTCCTGGGCTGTATACCTGCAAAACACCCTTGAAGAGATGGTTTCAGGAAGTGTCATGCCATATAAGAACTGTGGAGACTCACTCCTTCCCACACTTCACCGTGACCCATTCAGAGTCCTTCTGTCTTACTGTCCTGTTGTCATTCCTAATGTTACCTCATGGTTCACAGTTTCTGCTCCAGCTCCAGGCATTATCTGTTAGATGGAAACAACGTACCCACCCTCTTTATGGCGACTCCTTGCAAGTGAGACACATCTTTAGCTTGACCCATTCAAAGGGCTGCAGGACAAGCTGTAGAATACAGGACATACCCTTGACTAAAATCTGTTACTAAGAAGAACAGAAGTAGACAGAGCTCAGCCAGTAAGAGTTCTTACTGCTCTTGCTAAGGACCTGGGTTCAGTTCCCAGCACCCTCATCAGGCAGTCACAACCACCTATAATGAGTGGTGCACATAAACTTACGCAAGAACCCATAAATACATACAGATAAAGTCATTTGACATGGTGGCACACACCTTTAACCCCAGCACTCAGGAGGTAGAGGCCAGTCGATCTCTGTGAGTTCAAGGCTAGCCTGGTCTACATAGTGAGATCCAGGACAGCCAGGGCTATGTAAAGAGACCATGGAGTGGGACGGGGAGGTGGGGATAGTGGGGAATTTCTGAGCACATGGTCAGCTTAGCAATGGTCTGTGGAGCTACTGAGCAACAAGGACACAGAGTAGGGCTCTGGATAGTCAGAGGCTTTGCCGTCTAGGCTGAGTGTGTTACTTCCCACAAGGCTGGGACAAAATATCCAGCAAGTGCAGCTTGACGAAGAGCCACTTCTGGCTACAGTGACTCAGAAGTCACAGCATCAAGGATGAGGCTGCTGATCATATTTTGTCCACAGTGAGGGAACAGAGATCGAGGATGCTCAGCTCACTTTCTCCTTGTCGTTCAGTCTGGCAGCTAGGGTGGCCCTCCTACCTCGGTTAACCTAGAAAGTCCCTCAGAGACCCACCAAGATTTGTTTCTGATATGACTCTAGATCCTGCCAAGCTGTCCATCAGTCCACACCATGGCACAAGCCAATCCTTGGCTGAGGGTAGGACTCATCCTTGACTGGTGTGTGGTTGGGAGACCCAGACAGACCCAGATGGACTCACAGGCTGTGTCCAGCACACACAAATACGTCTTCCACCCGCCAGGTCTCAGCACTGTACTCCTGGAGCCCTGGGTAGGATCACAAGGTCAGACAGGCTGAAGAAAACATTAAATAAAATGTGTGTCAGGCCAACAGACACAGCTTCTCTTCCACTCTGCTAGACAGACTCTGGTTGGAGACACTGGAAACAAAAGTCCCAGCTCTCTTAGATATGCCCCTAGACAAACAGTGTTGCTAGTGGGTCCCCGGTCCTGTCTTGCTAAGACTATGGGGCTCCTCTCCTCCCAGAGGACACATGGGAAGAATAAGCAAAGCCAGTCCCTGGAGCTATCAGGCAGTGTCAGGTCACAGCCAAGGTGTGAGGAGGCCCTACTGGTTCTCTTTGGGCTGGGGACAAGGCCATTCTAACTTGGATATTTTTCAGCCTCTGAAGATTTTACGTCCATGGTGATTTCAGCCCATCTTCTCAATGCTTCAGGAATAAGAACCCGAAGCCCAGAGAAGTTACGTGATTTGCTGAGTGTCACACAGCAAGAAAATGGTGCACTTGGGGCTAGAACACAAGCCTCCTGGCTCTTCAGAAAGTGTTGATTGGTGAGGATGAGGACTTGTGTGTGTTGTGGGATATTTTGATTGCACTCTGACATCCCAAGAGACTGCCCAATAAAGTTATACCTTGAATCAGGGGGTGGAGCCAGTGACTAGCTGACAGGAATTGGCCATAGAGAAGCCAGCAATTTGGAAAGAGACGATACACAGGAAAGAAAGGGCAGAGACTAGTGTTTGATCTCTCTTGGTTCTGGGATGAGGGAAGAGTCGCCCTTGAGGTGTCGCCCCCTAAAAAGCAAGGTCAGCTAGTTGCTACTCGAGCTCTCTGAGCTAGCAGGTTTTCACCCCAGCCTTTGACTTCTGAGTCTTATTAATAAATAGAACAACAGAGACTTAAACTTACATATCACGGTGGCAGAGTCAGGGCACTGGACTGGAATCCCTGTCAGGCCTGAGTGGCTGATGGGGCGCTGACTGAGGTACCATGGGGTGGCCGATAATAATTAAAATATCAGTAGATTCATGTGTAGCTGCTAAGCCGATTGAAAAACATCATTTGGTGCTCCAACGAGTGGTACAACCACACAGATGGAGAAGTCACACCAGCCAGCACCTCCACAGTCACTGTCTGGGCCTCTCCAAGATCCACTTGCAAGACTCCAGAAAGCCAGCTCAGGCTTGGAAATCTCAGGAGGGGCTCGAGCCCTCGGCTGATGGCACTGTTGCTGCAGACAAACTGAGAAGTCAGCAGATTTGGTGAGATGCTTGGGAAGTTCTTAAGGAGAGAGTTAAATAAAATTAAGAAGAAAAATTTGTCCCATGTTAAGAATCAGAACTGTAACAATGCAGTGAGTTAGGACTCTGTGCTACTATAGATGGCTTGAAAATGGAAAAAATAAAAGATGGGATAAACCACTTAGCTGGGATTGACATAATGCTGATTGTAATTACTATCAGTTTGGTAATTGATATTTTATTCTTAAAAAGTGGTATGATAACTGTGCCAAAAATAAAAACTTGATTTATAAGATATAGTACTTACCAATGAAAATAATAAAAATTTGACTGATGTGATATAAGTCTTAGAAGGACTTACTATTGACAAGATACAAGCTTTAAAAAGACCTACTAATGAAAATAAGAAAAATACTCAGACACAGACAGAGGAATTAAGAACCTACCACACACCACACCATTGCATTATGAAACTGAAGAAGAGCAGCCTAAGGTTATTAGAAAATCAACCTTAATTTATCCAGTTACCATACAAGAACAACTACCAGATGATAGGCACACACACACCCTCCCGCCCCCCCCCCCCAAGGCTATATGGAAGTTAATTCGGATCCTGAAAATGTTAGGTTTGAAGAAATTTAAGGAAGCAGTTGTTTCATATTGTATGCATTCACCCTTTGTGAAGCAGATGTTAAATTCATGGGTAACTCAGAACAGGATTATTCCAAAAGACTGGAAAGCTTTAACTACAACAGTATTGGAAGCTGGTCCTCAGTTACAATGGAAAACATGGTGGAGGGAGAAAGCTAGGGTCATAGAACAACCAAACAGGGCTAGAAATATTGAAATTTCCCAAGACCAGCTTCTTGGTGAAGGCCAGTATGGTGATTTGCAGAGACAGTGTACATTTTATGATCATATGCTCTATGCCATATAGCAGCTTTAACTGCTTGGGACAGAGTTGAAGGATCAGGAAAGAGGACTGAGTCATTTACTAAAATTATACAAAGTTAGACAAATATTTGCCATAGGATATCTTTCTGTATGCTGTAAATATGTGTTGCTCTGATTAGTTGTAAATAAAGCTGTATTGGCCTATGGCAGGGCAGGATAAGATTAGGTGGTACATTCAAACTGAAGACAAAGAAGGGTGGAGTTGGGGGAGACACCAGCCCACTGCCAAAGGAGCCACATGCCAACAGACCAGTAATGCCATGATCATGTGGCAACATATATAGATTAATACAGATGGGTTGGGTTAAGTTATAAGAGCTAGCTAGCAAGAAGCTTGACCCATAGACCATACAGTTTGTAAGTAATATAAGCCTCTGTGTGTTTACTTGGGACCAAGCAGCTGCAGGATATGGGTGGGAGAGATTCATCCTGACTGCATGGATCTGAAATAACAGTTGATATTGGATCTCACACTTACAATGACACTTGGACAGGAAAAGTGATTTCTAAAAAATTCAAGAAAAATCAAAATGTCAGATGTTTTAATTGTGGTAAACAAGGTTACTTGAAAAGGGATTGTAGGCAAGATGTTCCTAGAAACAATATTTTGGCCTCAACCTTCTGGAGTATGCAGAAGGTATGACAAAGGTCAGCACTGGACTAATGAATGCAGATTAACAAGGGACAGGCAAGGTAACCTTTTGCCAGAAGGGAAATACCCTGAGGGGCTTCCTGCAGGTCCCAATATTAAATCTGATTCATTCATTCCCTATCAGCATTGGAGAAACTCATCCATGGAGCAATTAAAAGACTTAATGCCTCTTTTTAAAAACCACACTGCTCTGGATGTGATCAAAAACAGAAAGGCTTCAATAGATACAACAGAAAGTTCAGGAGAGACCAGAAAACAAGTATTTTGGCAAAATGGTATAAATGATCAGAGACCAAAGCTAAAAACACAAATAAATGGCATTGAAATTGAGGGTTTGGTAGACACAGATACAGATGTAACAATAATTTCACCAAAATCTTGGCATCCAGAATGGCCTCTTCAGAGGTAAATGTTCAGCTTCTAGGGATTAGGACTTTGTCTCAGATAAAAACAAAGTGCAAGATGGGTAGAGCGTATAGGGCCAGAAGTCGGATAGGAAAATTAAAACCATATGTGGCTAACAAGAATGGAAAACACAGATGAATATTCCCCCAATCTTAGGAACAAACCATAAAATAAAGAGGAATAGTAAAAGGTGTTATCAAGAACAGTCACTATCTGTTCAAGTTGTACATAAGCAGAGCACAACAGCTATTAGTCTTTCAAAGGTATCAACAGCTCTACCTTTAAAATGGTTGACTGACAAACCTGTGTGGGTGGAACAATGGCTTTTGACATCAGAGAAATTACAGGCACCAGAACAGCTGGCTCAGGAGCAGCTAAATGCTTAGCATATTGAAGAATTGCCCAATTCTTGGAATTCTCCTATATTTGTCATTAAAAAGAGATCTGGAAAATGGAGAAAGTTAACAGATTTAAGAGTTATAAATAAAGTGATTTAGCCAGTGGGTTATTTACAGCTTGGAATTGTAGCTAGAGTTTTCCTGCCTGACCAATGGTCAGGACAAATCTCTCTCACCCACCATTCCAGCAGCCACTCAGACCCAACCAAGTAAACACACAGAGACTTATATTACTTACAAACTGTATGGCCGTGGCAGGCTTCTTGTTATCTACTTCTTCTATCTTAAATTAACCCATCTATTAATCTATTCTTTGCCACATGGCTCATGGCTTACTGGTACCTTACATCTATCTCCCTTGTCATGGTGGCGGCTGGCAGGAAGGTGTATAAGGCATGAAGACCAGAAACTAGAAGCTTTTAGCTGGTTAAGCTATTAGGTTTCTGAGTAACAGTTCAGTTGAGAGCCATTCGGATGAGGACTCAGAGGCTTCCAGTCTGAGGAAACAGATCAGCTGAGGAATTGGCAAGGTGAGGTAGCTGTGGCTTGTTCTGCTTCTCTGATCTTCCAGCATTGACCCCAGTACCTGGCTCCAGGTTTGATTTTATTAATAAGACCTGTTAAGGTTCCTGCTACATGGAATTCCTTGCCTTCTTTATTACCTAAGGGATGGTCTATCATAGTGATTGATTTAAAAGACTTTTTTTACTATAACTTTCCAAGAACAGGATAGAGAATAATTTGCCTTCACAATGACTAATAATAATTCCCAGCCAGTAAAAAGGTACCACTGGAAGGTTCTTCCATAAGGAATGTTAAACAGTCCCACCTTATGTCAATATTTTGTACAACAGCCATTAGAACTAATTTTGTAAAGAGTTTCCTCAATCTATAATTTACCATTATATGGATGATATCTTATTGGCTGATTTGGACACAGATACTTTAGGAAAAAAAATGTTTGATGAAGTAAAGAGAAGTTTACCTTCTTGGGAATTATAAATTGCTCCTGAAAAAATACAAAGAAAAAGTCTATTAATTACCTAGGATATAAGAAAGTACTAATCAGGAAATATCAATTATGAACTCTTAATGATTTTCACAAATTGCTGGGAGATATTAACTGGCTATGGCCTACAATTGTACTAACAACTCAAGAACTAAGTAATTTATTTCAAACTTCACAATTTACTATTTACTTAAATAGTCCAAGAAAACTGTCAGCTGAGACTGAGAGAGAATTGGCTCTGGTAGAAAAGAAATTACAGGATGCACATGTGGGTTTCTTGGATCCAGAGCTTGATTGTATTCTGGTTATTTTGCCTTCTATGCATTCTCCCACAGAAATTCTTATGCAGAGAGAAGATAATATCTCAGAATGGATTTTTTGCCACACAAATAGAGTAAAAAAATTAAGACCTATGTAGAAAGGGTTTCTGAACTAATTCTGAAAGGAAGATTGAGACTTTGTCAATTATCAGGAATAGACCCAGCAGAAATTGTGATACCTTTTATTAATGCTGAAATTGCCTCATTATGGGCAGAAAATAAACATTGGTAAAGAGCTTACAACAAGTTCTTGGGAGAGATTAGCAAAAAAAAAAAAAAATCCCAAAAGCAAGAGATTTCAGTTTAAAAAAAAACCTAAATGGATTCTCCTTCATATAATTAAGGGAATGCCAATTTCTGGGGTCCCTATATTCTATACTGATGCAAATAAATCAAGGAAGGCAGGTTATAAGTCAGGAAGATTAAGTAAAGTGGCTCAAAGCCCTTATGATTCAGTTCAGAAATCAGAATTATATGCTATTCTCATGGTATTATTAGATTTTCAAGAATCTCTTAATATACTCTCAATATGCAGAAAGAGTTGTTTAACATATTGAAACTGCTGAACTTCTTCCAGATGATTCAGAATTAACCTTGTTATTTATTGAACTACAACAAGTAATCAGAAATAGAAATCATCCCTTGTATATAACACATATCAGATCCCATACAGGTCTAACAGGCCCTCTAGCACAAGGTAATATAATGATGAAATTCATCAGCTATTGGTAGGAAATGTGCTAGAAGCCTCAGGATTTCATAAGAAACACCATGTTAACAGCAAATGTTTAAAGAACTTTTTTTTTTATCACTTGGAAACATAAGGAAATGTCCTACTTGTGCTTTGTATAACCAAACTTCATTACTTGCAGGAAATAACCCAAAAGGTACTCAAAGAAATGAAATTTGGCAAATGGACATGTTTCATTTTGTGAAGTTTGGAAAATCAAATTATGTGCACCATACCATAGATACATATTCAGGATTTCAATGGACAACTGCTTTAAGTTCTGAAAAGGCTGATTCTGTAATTGCATATTTATTAGACATTATGGCTATTATGGGGATACCTGGACAAGTTAAGACTCATAATGCTCCAGCACATGTCTCTAGTAAAATGAAACAGTTTTTTGCATATTACAACATAAAGCATATTACAGGTATACCACACAGTCCTATAGGGCAAGCAGATGTAGAAAAATCTAATCGCATTTTAAGAGACATGCTTAATAAACAGAAAGGGGTAACAAAGACACCTCAAGATAGATTGCACAATGCTTTATTAACTTTAATTTTTTAATGCTAATGAGAAAGAAACCGCAACTGTTGCAGACATTGGATAGAGGAAAAAAACTGCTGAATTAAATCAACCTGTGTACCTTATTGGCTTCAGAATGGAAACCAGGAAGTGTGTTACATTGGGGAAGAGGCTCTGCTTTTGTTTCAACAGGAGAAGAAAAGCTATGGATACCATCAAGATAGATAATTAGATTCAAACAGGAGAGATCTCTTGATTAGGAGAGGTGATAGTTCATCAAACAGTGTGGCCATTCAATTTAAACTAACTTGTAAGACTAACAAATGCCTTTCATTTGATCAGGTATGAAACTTTTTATTATTTTTTATTTATTAATTTTTTATTATTGAAAGATAATACTTTTTCTGATGACAAAAGACATTTTTGTCTTAACAAAGATATAACCTGTCAGAAAAAAAGGAACTCCCTAAAGTTAGGGTTGAGGCAGGGTTTTGCTTTTGTCTTTCCAGGAGAATAAAAGCATCCAACTAAGGAATCTGAAGGCCACAGGACAAATAAGACATTTGAAGAAGAAGGACAAATCATCCAGAGAAAAATGTCCCAAGAAAGAGAGTAAAATTGGCCTAATGGTATAGCATATTTCCAACAGGATAAAATTTCATAAATCTTCCTAAATATTTGTCTCTGCTGCTCTCTACAAATGTAAAAGGCAAATGGTCTCTTTATGGTCCCAGTTAAATTAAAAATCAAAGCTGGCTTTGGAGTTGGAGAGTGTATCTCTCCCTCTCTAAGCCCAAGCATGCTTTTTAAGAGAAAAATCCAAAATCCCTGTCTAATAACAGAAGAGCCACCTAATATGGAACAGAAGAAAACCAAAAGTAAGGGACTATTCTACTGTCACTAATCTCATAACCCTTTGGTTTTATTTTGACTCAAAACTTTTCTTAAGGTACAAATATTATCTCTAAATTTATAAAATTATTAAATATATATAAATATTTAAACTTTCTATCATGATATTAATGGTCATATAGAGTATTAACTAATTCTAGAAATAGGCTTCATCTAGCTTCCTGTATATAATTTCAGGCTTGAGTCTGAAGCAGATAAATAGGAATTAAGTTTGTGTACCCCAGATATATTTTAGTAGATTGTGGTCCATTAACCCCTCTAAGATCTGTTGCATATGATATTTAAAATATTGATGTTTTCTGCAGTGAACTGTGACCATTCCTAACAGTGACCTTTAAGTCTCCAAAAAAAAGAAAATGATGGGCCCCACAACAATGCTTCCTCCTAGATTGTGATAATGTCAAAGCTAACAACCACCACCCAAATATCAGTTTTGGACTACAAATTGCTCAGGACAATTTCAAAGCTACTGGCTGAGATGATCCAGCCTCACAGACTACTCTAGCAATGACTTCAGAAAAGCCCTGCACTTTCCCATTATACACAGACTGGACAACAAATGTTACAGCTAGTTTTCCCAGGACTTGACCATTATCTCAATTTTCTCAGAGTCTCCTAAAGATTCTGTCACTCCCAGACAACAGGAAGTAATTTTAAGAATATGATGCCCACATTCCCAAAAGATGAGGTGGGTAGCTTTTGGTTGTTTAGCAGTTTATGGATATTTGTCATCACTTAAGGGGTTAGTGGCAAATTGTTACTGGTCATGGTAAGAGAGGAAACTAAGAAAGGGAGGTTAAATTCAAGGATCTCTTTCTGAAAAGAAAAAATGGGATATAGGAATGATAGGATAAAAGGGTAGATTATTGAATCTGCTTTAAACTAAAAAGCAACTGTTAATCTCAAATATTTAACATTGATATAAATTTTCATATATTGATACAAACTTAAGGTTATTTTTGTTAGCAAATACTCTATACATGTTTCTACTCTCGTTTAAAATATTTTTGTGTACTGATACAAATTTAAGGTTATTTTTGTTTATATATATATATGTATGTATGTATATGTTTCTACTTTTGTTTAAGGTATTATAACTAAGCAGTTCCTCTACAAATGTAATGTAAAGTTCTAGTCCTTGAAAGCTATTTAGGATAATAAAGAAATAATGGTTAGTAGTTAGTCATCTATAACAATCAAACTTTTGGTCATGTTAGCTATGTTTTCAAAATCAGAGATATATTTTAAATAGATGAGCTTTTCATGACAGTGAGACATGCCTGCTCCTGACAGCACCAATCTACTTCACAAAAGGATGATGGACATTGAAGAACCTCCATATGGAGTTTGCATTCTTTGTCACAAAGTAAGCCACTGGGCAAGAAACTTCCCTTGCCTCAACTGCTGACAGTATTCTGTCCAAATTGGACAAGTAGGACACACACACAAAAAAGCAACTGCTGAACTTTGCCAAGACAAGGTGGGACAGTCCTCAAAATTCCTGCTTCAAAGAAAAGTCTGTCAGATATTCTAGGCCTGTAGGCCAAAGATGGATGCCACAACATTGCAGAGGACACTCAGGGTGACTGTCCAGGCAGCCAGATGTCTCTGTCATTTCTTAGTTTTGAAGGTTGCTTGGTCTGCACTTCCTATTTAATCAGGTAGTATTATGTCTTTCTCGGGTATCTCATGAGGTTGAATGTAGTTGTTTTTTATTCTTTACTCTTTTACTCTTTTGGGGGCCTGCCACCCAGTCCCCAAATAAATCACACATGGAGGCTTATTCTTAATTATAAATGCCCGACCTTAGCTTGGTTTGTTGCTAACCAGCTTTTCTTAACTTAAATTGTCCTGTCTACCCTTTGCCTCTGGGCTTTTACCTTTGTCTTACTTCTGTATATCTTACTTTTACTCTTACTTCATGGCTGGCTGTGTGGCTGAGTGGCTGGCCCCTAGCATCCTCCTCTCCTTGTTCTCTTGCTCCTTGACCTTTACCCAGATTTCTCCTTCCCATTTATTCTCTCTACCTGCCAGCCCTGCCTATTCCTTTTTTCTGCCTTGCTGTTGGCCATTTAGCTTAGACCAACCAGGTGTTTTAGAAAAGCAAAGTAACACATCTTCACAGTGTGTGTTAGACTGAACACAGTTTCTCAGAATTCGGGAAACACACCTTACAAAGCTTAGGAACCTCCAGAAACTCATTAGTCTCAAAGCTCCTTCCCAGGGTTATAGAGATGACGACAATTGTAGGGGAGAGGGAGACCTTCTGCCTTTCTAGCTGCCTGTCAGTTCCACAGATGTTGCTTTTCAGTGATGCAGCTGCCGAGGTGTCACTCATGTGCTGTAAATAACCCTAAGCAATGCAGCAGTGGTACTTAGCCAGCTGTGTGTGAAAGCATTTCTTTGGTCTGTCGTTGGTGCCCTGTCCAAGGTGAACAGACATTTGTTTAAGTATCCCCAGGGAAAGTCATGCAATGATATGCTAAAGGAGGCTATGTAGCAGAGCCAGATGCACACCTCTCCACCCCCACCCCCCACTTATGGACAAAGCAGCATAAACTTCTAACAGCAGTACTGAGGGAGCAGAAGTCACAGTCTTAGCCAGCACTCAGCTTTCTCCTCTCTTCTCAGGACACCAGGTGCCCAATCTGTGAAGTGTTTCCAGTGTTGGAAACAAAGGCTCTGATCCACCCTTTCTGAGAGCTAAGCAGGTGCACGAGCCTCTTGGGACAGAGTTCTGGAGCAGGAGGGGCCAGGAGCAAGTCCGGGAACTCTTATTCCTTATATAAAACCAAGGCTTCAGAATCTGCTGCTCTCCTCTAGCAACTCTCTGATCCTAGTCCCCCATCCATGCTCCCAAAGCACTGTGCTCTGGACATCCTGCCAGTCTCTGCCAACGGCGGAGAGGACCGGAAGTCAGGGCCATGGTGGATCTCCATCTTTGTTGCCGAGCAGAGGGCATGGCACTTCTTGTTTAGGAAGGGCTGGTGGTCATAGGAACAGAGTTCTTGTCAACCAATTATCTGCCCTGGTGTCTCCGGCAATACTCACAACAGGCCACCTTTACCCATCCTCCCACCACCCTATGAGCATGGAGCTCACTTTAGACCAAGATGTGTCCAGACTCTGCCAAGTGTTTCTTCATCCCTGGAGCCTGAGCCAGTGTTCGGGTGGGGTCTTGGAGAAGGTCATTCTCACAACCCCCCCTCAGTCGCCCACACAGATCAACTCCCTTCTTTAATGAGCAACCGACATAGAACAATGCAGAGCCCTGAGTACCAGGAAGGTTGGTTGAGAGCTCTGTAGGAGGCCACAGGAGAATCCCCAATGGCCACTAGACAAAGGACATTTCCAAGAGAAGTCGTGAGACATTGTCTTCCTACCAGCTGAGAAGCTGTGAGTCAAAGCCAGGAACAGCCCCACTGACTTCCCGGTGAATCAGTCACTGCCCTCCACCTCAGCAGAGGCCCACAGTAAGGGAAATTCTCTCCTGAACAAGAGGGAGGAAATACGGAGAAGTGGTGGGAGGCAGGGTCTCTGAGTGGAGTCCCTAAGGCCAGTTTCTCACAGCATCCCTTCTCTTGGCCCAGCCCTGATCCCGGTGGAAGACCCCCAGCATGGCCAGGTCCTGGACGGCCAGGGAGCTGCCTGCTTCCTGCTCACCAGTACTTACGGATGCTTTGTTTTGTTTGCATGCCACTGGATGTTGTGAGAAGGTCTCCAAGGGAAATTGCCTCATGTGGAAGGGAAAGAGATGGCTGAGCAGAAAATAGTCACTTCCCCTTTGCTGGGGCCCAGGACTCACCCAGAGAGGAGGGGACAGGCTTGAGTTCCTCACTTCCCCGTGCGTGCGTGAGGAGCATCCTTGGAATGCTGGGCTGTAGTCTAAGACCAGCTGTCAGGCTGTAGTAAGACAGATGAGGCCACTGTCCTCACAGACACCTGAACCGCTAAACAAATGTCAGATGATGGGTACATGGGAAAAGGTAGAGATAAGGCAGAGACAGGGCCTGCCAGGGCAGGGAAGCAGCCTGGTGTAAATGGTGACAGCCAAGGAAGAGCCAATGTTTCCACAGAGAGCTGAAGGGACAGGGGGTTGGCAGGAAGTCCAGGTGTGGGTCCCTGGGGGAGGAGCAACTGGAGAGGTCAAGTCCTTGAATATGGGTGGGACAGAAGTTCGAATGTGTTCTGAGGAGTCAATGACCTGATATGCTGGAAGTTTCTCTCTAGACTTGTATGCTTCTAATTTTTTTTCATTGATACATAAAATATTGAAATTATGTGTGTTGATGAGTACCATTTGATATTTTAATACAGGTACACAGTAATGTTTAAGTCAGATTGAATATGTCTGTCACTGCAGTCAATGACCATTTCTTCTTGGAAACCCTTCAAACCCTTTATAGCATTCTGAAATGCACAGTGCTGTGGTCGTCTAGAGTCCCCTGCCTGTGCAGTAGCAGCCCACATGCTCTTGCTCTGATCCATCTGTAATTCACCATCCTATCCCATCCCTCCTGGGTTTTGAGACTCACTTCCTTTCAGCTATGGCTTACTACAACCCCATTAATGATAAAGAAAACTAGATGAACTCTGATACTGGAGGCATCTTAAGACAATATCTCCAAACTTTGAAATGTGAAAAATGAAAGAAAGGCTAAGAAGTCCAGCATGACTTTGTAAAGACTTGTGCATCAAGAAGACAAGAATTAGAGTCTAGAGTTCACCAAGGAGGAGCCTGGTGACCCCTCACCCCAAGCTTTCAGTTCATCTCCAACGGGTTTTAACTCTCTGGACTCCAACCAAGCCAATCACGGGTTCTATAACCACCCCAGTTACCCAGGTCCTGTCAAGCTCGGATTGGATTAAGGTTACCCCCGTGCTAGTCCAAAAAGACAAAGTCAGCTGGCTTTTGAGACTCACCTTAAGCCGCAAGTGAGTGCCACTACTTTTCACACACCGTGTCCCATACTCAGCCCAAAATAACCAGACATACGAGAAATGAAGCATGACCAAAACTCAGGTCTAGGGAATGGAGAGATGGCTCAGTGGAGTGAGGGGCAGGAGCGGGGGCTTGCTGCCCAGCCTGACTTAAGTTCAACCACTGGAAGGCATGTAAAGGTAAGAGAAGAGAACCAATCTACCAAGTTGTCTTTTGACCTCTACAAACGTGCACCCACCTCTCTCTCCCTCCCCCCTACACCAATAGGAAATATTTTTAGAATATTTTTTTCAAAGTCAGGTGAATGTAGTGGCGCACGCCTTTAATCCCAGCACTTGGAAGGCAGAAGCAGGTAGATCTCTGTGAGTTCCAGGATGGCTACATAGAAAGACCTTGTCCAAAAAAAAAAAAATTAAGCTGGGCTGAGACAGAAGAATACAAGCCTGGCAATTTAGTGAGACTCTATCTCAAAAATAATAATCAATTTTAAAAGGTAAAAACGAGGACTGGGGATTTAGCTCCGTGATAGAGCACTTGCCTAGCATGTACAAGGCCCTGAGTTAATTTCCAGAGAGAGAGAAACACAGCCAGATTCAGAGAGTTGTTAGTTACCTAGTAAAATAAAACAATGATGTTAGTATCTAAAGAATATAGAAAAACAGTAACAAGAATTTCCCAGACTAACAAACATCATTATGTTACAGACCTACAGACCCCAAAGCACAGCAAATCACAAGTGATATACCTAGGAAGAAACCTGCAAAGACACATTATATCAAAACTTCTGACAGAGATAAATTCCTAACTCAGCAGGAGAAAAACAAACTGTTACCCTGAGCAGGCCAGCAGTGAGGTCATTAGCAGACTTCCCACCAGTGACAGCTAAAGCCTGAAGACAGTAGGCTATATCTTCAATGTGTTAAAGAATCAAAGCAAAGCAAAACAAAACTGAAATTCTTTGCTCAAACATTCTCAAGTGACGAAGATAAAGAAGACATTTGCAGGCAAATAGTGACCGGAAGAGTCGGTCCTCAGATGGGCACTAAAAGCAAAGGCCAGTTTAGCTTCTGGTCAGGAGTCTGCAGACCAGCTGAACAGTCCGGGAGAGAGCTCAGGTTAGTGCAGAAACACAGACAAGGGGTAAGGGTGGCTGTGCTACCCGGGTCATTCTAGAAATGATGGAACTGGCTTATCCAGTAAACACATACGTTTTGAAGATAGCCCTGTCTCAGTTGCCGTCGAATTACAAGTATTGTGAGATGCTGTTAACACAGGTGGACAGTCCTGCAGAAGGAGCCTGGGTCACTGGCAAATCCCAGGTGTGCATCTGGAGTTGCTAGACTTGGGTACCTATTACACAGGACTATGTCTAGGGAACTACTGGGTACTTCAATCTGCATCTAAACAAACACCTAGAATGGAGTTGAAAATCGGAGACTGTCAGTGTGTATTCCTGTATTCTTTTCCACCTTTGTCTTGTGAGTTGTTAGCAACAGGAATAGTCAAAGGAGCTAACGCGTGTTCTTATCAAGTGGCAAGTGCCCAGTCCATGTCTGTTTCACTTGGACACCTACCAGAAGCAAATCCTTGATTACTCTTATAGAGGTGTGGGGACTGAGACTTCCAGGTGAGACACGCTCCATGAACAGTCAGATACCAGCTGATAGGGCAATCCCAGAATTCCTTCTCGTTTTTTAATCCTTTGAATGCCTAACAAGCCATCAGTACTTAATACAGACTTACTGAAGGGATGAATGAATGACTGACATCAGTTGTGGAGATTTATAATCCCATCTTTATGGTGTGGTCCAGGGCATGGAGAGGATAGGCCTGGGACTGTCTATAGACCCTTTGGGGGGGGGGCTATTCTCAGAAGGACCAGTCCCATATCCATTACACTAACCCACTTTCCAACAGTCCTCCTCGCTGTACCTTCTCAGAAAGCATCCCACCTCCTAAGCCGTGTTTCTGCAGACAACCTGAACGACGCCCAGGATTGCAGATTTCCTGACCTTGAGGATAAGAGGGGGCTTAGCACCAGGAAATGAACAGGAAAGGAAGCTGGATGACACTTCAGGTGCCTCTTATGGAGGAGGAAACTGAGGTTCTGAAAGGGAGGTACCTGGGCCCAGGTCAGTGGGGCAGGGCAGCGTGATCTCAGAGCAAGGCCACTTCTGCTTTGCAGGCTGGGAGACAGGCATGACGTTAATGCAGGCTGGTGTCAAGACAATGGCAGGACAGCTCACTCCTGTTCCCTCTGTCAGGGCACTCTGCTCAGGGAGGGGCATCAATGCTCAGTGACAGAATGGGGACCAGCTGACTCACCCTCGCCAGCCTTGCTGGTGTGCCTTTCATTAAACCAAAGTGCCTTTAGAAGTGAGGGGTGACTGGACCATATTACAGATGGGGAGACTGAGACTTCAAGAGTCTGACACTGTACTCTCCAAGTCTGAGACTCAAACACAGGTCTAACTGACTCAAGCGTTCTATCTCCTGTCCACAGAGGGTCCATTTAAACCTCCAGTTTCACTGCCTTCTGGGCTAAAATCCTTTTTCCCGGCTCACCATTCAGGCCTCAGTGTGGCTGATGACTCCTCCGAGCAACCTGCACTTCAACAACCACACCTGGGATGTCCTCTCTACCAACCGGGCTTCATAGCACCATCCATATTCCTTGTCTCTTTACTTAAACACGCACCCCTTCGGTTGCTGCTTATCAGCTATATTTTGTCTTGTACCAAACAGAGGGCCCACGGAGTCTGGCTACTCCTTGGCTGGCCGGCCAATGGATGAGGCAATGATTGAGTGGGCCGGCTCTTAGCTTTCAAAGCTCATTAGAAGACGGGAGTTTTTAGGTGCTTTCCTTAGCAGAACTTCTCTGTAAGTCAACACTGTGAGGCCAGCACCATGAGGACCCTTTGTTCTCCCCTGGAAACAAAACCCAGACATGAGCTGACACGGGAGAACCTAGGCTGGGCTAAACCGGGCTGTTCCTGAACAAACTTGCCCAGCACAGCCTCAGGGGAAAAAAAAGTCCACAGAGGTGGGCAGCCTTCCTACCTGCTCCCCAGAATGCAACCTTTAGTGACAAACAGCCCCAGGTGACCAGGTTCCACCCTCTAGGAGGTGTGGGAAAGCCAGCTCCATCAGGGCAGGCGGGGCCAGCAAGCTGACCTTGTTTGCCTCTGTATACAGCAACAGAAACCACGCAGCTAGCACTTCTCAGAGGCACCCCGCCCCCCCTCATTTTAATCTCCCAAACTGACTTGTCAGCAGCAGGAAGTGACATGACAGCTTTCCTCACAAAAGGGAAACTCCTCCACGTTACCATGGGGACGGAGGCCACTGAGGGATCACAGACTTATATAATCTTAAAGGTGTAGGCACCATGATGTCATCCTGCATAAGCTGAGAGGGGGAAAATGGATGCCAGAAGCTGCTAGTGCAAAACAAGGGAGCTTCGATTTGCAGATTTGCAAGTTCCCCGGAAAGGAAAGGCGAGGGTGCTGTGGAGGCGGTGGGGGCTGGAGTCTCATCTGATGGATGCCTGGAAACCACAGAAAAGCACCTAGCAGGCATCCATGCCTTTTCCACAGCCTGGAATTAAAGAGCTAGGATGAAACCAGCCCTTCAGATCCAGGGCAAACTGGTCATTTCATAGGGTGGGAAAACCAGACGTCATTGGGAACAAGGGGATCTAACTGTTGCTCCAGTCCTCAGTCAACATGCCAGCCACTGAAGCAGCTTTTATTTGTCTTTGCTACATAGGGGAAGAAAGTGCGGCCTTGAGGGGTATAGTGTTTCCACCCAAAAATTCAAGGGTTAAACTATGAGGAACACAGATGGCTACAAAACTCTTAACAAGTTGGGTCAGTCTTCACTGAGACCCCAATCGCTGCAAGACCGCCTACTTACAAGTCTGCTGCCTTGCCTCTTTCTCTGGGAAACAGACATGATGTTAAAGACAGGTAAAACACTCAGGGGACCCTGGGACTCAGTGGCAGCCCCCAAACTGATAGCTGTCACTATTGCACGAGCCTTAAATAATTAAGTGTCTATGTCAACTCTCTATGGGAAGCTAATGTTTTAATGGTTTCTATTCATCCCAAGAGACTGATTTTTGTCCCAAGCATGATGTTTTCTAGAGGACTTGAGCAAAGGTGACCTGAGAGGGGTAGCTTCTGGTCTGGGCTGTGAGGTGAGCGGCTAGAACGGGGAGAAGTGAATGAATTGTTTTCCCTGGCAGCTCCCTGAGGCAGCCTCTGTATTTTTCCATTGACTGGATCACACTGGAGATTAATTTGGGTTCAGCCAGTGACTGCCAAGTTGAAAGCAGAGGCCTGAGCCCACGGGAAAGGCTGTCCCCACATCTGCCACGGAATTGCCATTGCTGGTACATTTCCACGAAGAGAACAATCCACAATAGCAAGTATCTAGGGCTTGATAAGAACACTGATTCTGGTTTGTTCTGAAGGCATGAATACACTCGCCCAAAACCCAGCCAAGGATATGAGCTTGCCATCCCAGGACAAGTCCTTCTCTCTTAGAACACATGGATCTTCAGACCTGGATGCCAAGTGGCAGGTGGGGAGAGGTCAAGGGCAAGTTCTGTGTCAAGGCTTGAGCAATGGAGCTGTGTGAGGATCAATCCCAGAAAAGATGGAAGGGACGCTTCCTTTCCCACTTCCAGCGACACTCAGTCCCAAAAGAGTGGCAGACAAGCAGGCACCCAGGGGCCAGGACCCCCAGGGGTTGGCTGTTACGTCATTTGACGTTACAGACTGGGTTATGGGTTGGCAGTCCATTATACCTCTCAGCCTTAGCCTGCTTGGCAAGAGTGTCCAGAGTCCTGCTCTGCACACAGCAGCAAGTCTGACGTAACTGCCTATTGTCTTCAACACAGTTGCACAGAGTAGCAAGTGACCTGAAGGAGGCAGTTGCCAAAAATGCTGTTTCTATGCCAAGATTGGTGTGCACACTCTCCAAAAACCAGCAGGGAGAGTGCAAGTGCACACCCTCCAAACACCAGCAGGGAGAGTGAGTGCAAGTGCACACCCTCCAAACACCAGCAGGGAGAGTGCAAGTGATTTCTTTCCTGTACGCACATGTAGTACTTGGATTCCCTTTTTTTCCATTTGATGCCTTACTTTTAAAGATAGAAAAGCCTTGTCTAAGGCAAGCTGACTATCCAACATAGACAAATGACGAAGTTCAAAGACCATAGGATTCGAAAACAAAATGCGGTACCCAAGCCCCTGCTCCAGCTGCAAGCTCCTTGGAACCTCACATCTTCATCTGCACAGCGCACGAGTTTCTCTGAGGGCAAACTAATCCCATGCTTCCTATATAGTAAGAACTCACCTGAAATCCAGGCATTCTGTAAATAGCTCAGGGAGGGGAGATCTTGTCCCTGATTCCCAAAGACGTTAATGAAAAAAAGGTAATTCAGGCAAATGGTTCTGGAGACAAGCTCCCTGGGTGACGAGGCAGTTAATATTGACTGTTAAAGGACACGGTTGTGCACCTTGACCCTATACTAAGATCTGGGTAATGGCCCCTGGTATTTCATATACTTCACCTGTGTGCCTCCCTGGCACCCTAGTCATCTCGTGGAACCCATGGGTCACCCAAGAGGTGCAGGATCAGAACCCACACATGTCCTGGACAGTGCTGGTCCGATGCTTTCCCTAGGACACTTGCTCAAGGGTGGGGTCGTCAAAGAAACAAAGTGCCAAGAGCTCAATAGAAATGTCATAATTTATTCTGTTGTATAAAAAAAGTCATCCTAGTAACAAAATGTCTTCTTAGAAGAAGAAATATATTACTTCAGGTCATAAATAATCAGCAAACATACAACTGAAAACTACAAACCAGCACTGGTTTTGTCCACCAATGCTGCAGCCAAGCCTGCCCTGGGTCTATTTACAAGACAGTACAGTACGCAAACATAAAAACTGAGGTATTTGGTTCTTCTATGAGTAGACGCTGACGTTCGTTCGTGAAGGCAGACCACCGACACAAAAATAAATAAGGTAAAATTCTCATACGTGTATGTCGTTGGGAATGGTTAATACTGGTAGGTATGTCAAGCATGAAGTTTCTAGAAAAAAACGGGCCAGTGAAGAAACTGGCTCCGAGTCCTTTCTCTTCTGCCCTGCCTTGTCTGAGGGACTCGATGTACCCACAATATATTGGTCCCGAATGTGCTGAGTTCAGCAAATGTCCTGCGGTCAAGTCATTATTACGACTGCTTAGGAACTCAGGGGAACTCGGGAGGGATGGGGGTGGGGGGATCAAATAAATAAGGACCAGCTCGAATGAGCCTCTCCAGAGTTATTGCATTGCTCCTCCCACGGGAGGAGTGGCGTCCCGGTGGCACGTGAATCTCCACACCTCCCTTGGCCCTTCAGCAGCTGGGGGAGGTCGTGATGGGGCTCTGAAGGTAGCTCAGGGCACTGTTCGTGGGGTGGACGGGGATGGAGACAGGGAAGTTGAAGACGGTGGTAGTGGAAGTGCCCCGGTCCAGGACAGCCATGGCAGGACTCCCAGCCTCAGCAGAGCAGTGCGGGGCCAGCACCTGGGACTCGAACTGCAGCAGCTGGCCCATGAAGCTGAAGTTGGGGGAGATGATACTCCGCCTCTGCTTCACAAACTCAAAGGCCTCGTCCAGCTTCACTCGGTTAGTCCTCATGAGGTAAGCAAGACAGATGGTGGCTGACCGGGAGATGCCGGCCTGGCAATGGACAAATACTCTCCCTCCGGCATCCTTGATGGAGTCTGGAACACAAAGTGGTGGGTTACTCAAAAACTCAGGAAACCAGCCCAAGCCCAGGTCAAAGACAGCTAAGAAATGTCACGTGTGACCTGTCCAGAGATGGCTAGGGTCAGCCTCGTGTTATCATATGGACTTCATGTGTGCACTGTGCATGGGAGAGCAAGGGATTTAAATCCAGACTAGGTATTTCCATTTAATTCTGGGCAAGTCACTCAGTTCAACTACCTGAGACTCGCTTTGCTACTCTTTGGGGAGGAAGGCTCAGGTGGGGATCACTCAAACCACCCCCTAAGAGGCTGGACTCAATGGCTCCAGCAGGAACACAAGGCACAAGCCCCAGACATCTTCATTTACCTATGAAGTCAATTGCCTCGTTGAACCAGGAGCTGATGTCCGCCTTGTGGTTGTCCTCCACAGGGATGCTCTTGTACTGGTAGTGACCCTCAAAGTGGTTAGGACAATTGGCTGAGACGTTGATCAAGGCAGTGATACCCAAGGCATCCAGCATGTCCTTCCGGGAAGCATGATAGGCACTGCCCAGGTACAGGAAGGACAGGATCTCCACTGGGCCCCCCTGGAAGTCAAAACAGTCCAGCATTCATCAAGCTTGTTCAGAGTTAACACCAGTCCCCACGCCCACAAAAACTCCCTACTGAAAAAGGGAGTTTCAGACACTGGTGACCTCAGCACTGTTGACAGTGTGTTAAAATAATAATAAAGAATTAAGTCCATTGGCTTGGACGGAGCCAGCAAGCTCTTATATGCCAGCCACTGGAGACTCAGACCCATCCAATTACTTCACTGTGGAATAAAGATTTCCCGTGTCCCCTCAAGTATAAATAAAGCTGCAACCGCTCTCTGTATTCTCCCTGGCACAGCCCATCCAGACCTCTGCCAGCTCCGCCACCCCCTCCCACACCGCAGAGACCCACACTCTTACTAACCTGATCGTAGAGAGGGGTGCTACAGGAGCTGCATCCGGATTCTGCGCTGTCAGGGACACTAGTACTCAGGGGGAGGCTGAGCCCCATGGGGGTGGACTGTTTGCTGCACAGCTCAGGGCAGGAAGCCGAAAACGCTTCATATCCTCCTGAGAATACAAAGGCACACATTTCCCATTAGCATCACCGACACGACCTGGAGACAAGTCACCCACCCACCAGGGGCTGCGAGTTTACATGGAAGGTTCAGGGAAGTCTTTGTTCCCGGAGCCAAACAAAGCCAGTGACAAGTCCCTGGAGACTGGACACAGGCACTCCAGGTGGGACACCCATTCCCTAGCTGATGGCAGAGGTCCTGCCAGAGCCAGCGCGTACCTTGGAGGAAGAAGACTTGAGTGGTGCGCGCTTCTCGGCAGAGTGCGCCCGCGGCCAGGGCCAGAGTGCCGTCGCGCTTGGCGCCGTCCAGGGAGACACTGCGCTCGTCCAGCAACACTACGGCGTGGTAGGCGCCGGCCAGCAGGCGGCCGCGCAGCTCGGCGTTGGGCACGATATGCTCCAGGCCCATGGCACCCTTGGCGCGGCGCCGAACGATGGTGCTGAAGCGCACGTTCACCGAGCCCGCGATGTGGCCAGCGTTGAAGGCGAAGAAGGAGCGGCAGTCCAGCAGCAGGCACTGCGCGGCGCGCTCTCGCAGCAGCGCGCGCAGCCCCCCAGCGTCCAGGATGCCCACCTCCATCACCATGGCCAGCCCCAGCGACCCCAGCGTGCCCGTCCAAAAAACAATCTGTCGGTTGATCCGGCAAGGTGTCCTGTGGCCCTAAGTCCCCAAGTGCTCGCTGCTCTGGGTCTGGTTTCACTGCTGCGTCCGGCCCGCTAGTCCTTCGCTGCGCGCTCAGCCCTGGGAGCGCGGTTTTATGTGGCCTCTCGGGGGCGGTCCTGGGCGCGGCGAGCGGGGGGAGGGGGAATGGTTTGTTTGTTTGAATGGCGATCACGTGATATGTTGGTGACGTCAGTCGCCCTGCCGGGCTTGGCGCCGCCAAAGCCAAAGGCAAAGACGTCATCGGCTTGGGAGCGGGTAGGCTTTGAGCGCTGGCTCACAGCCCGGCCCCCACCCTGCTGTCCGCCCGGCCCGCAGGCAGCACGGCGCACTGCCAGCCCGGGTGGCCAGGACGCGCGGCCTGAGGACGCTCCCGGGGACTCTTGCCCGGTCCCCCTCCCCGGGTCTCTGTCGAGAGCGTAGGGGCACTGCTAGGACCACGATCTCAACTGGTCCCGCTCCCTGCCGCTGTTAGGGTAATGGCCCGGGCCGAGCCCAGCGGGAAAGGGGAGGGGGTGGAGAGAGATGACCAACTCAGTAAACCCTGTGGCTTTACCCAGGACAAACGGCGAGAGTCGAGGCGTCCTTCTCTAGTGTCACTTTAAAATGTTTTACGCTGAACAAGGGAAAGTACCTCCAGTCAGCCCCGTACCAGAGTGTTATCCCTGTCGCGGTGGTCCCTAGAGCACTTGGAGCCAAGAAAGGAGGGTCGCAAGATCGGGTGTGGAGCCCAGGTTTGGCATTTTGGAAGGACCTAGGCAGGACTCGACAGCGCCGCCCAGGGACCGCCAAGCACGTCGTGGCGTGGCACCAGAGGTTGCTGCTTCCCCCACCCCCTACACCACACACACACACACACACACACACACACACACACACACACACACACACACACACATCCTTTTGTTTTATTTTGTTTTGTTTGTTTTGAGACAAGGTGCTTATGTAGCCCTGGCTGGCGTTGAACTCACAGAGATCCTCCAGCTCCTGCCTCACCAGTGCTGAGATTAACGGTGTGAGCCTCCATGCCTGGCTCTTCATCTCTATTGAACAGAAGCTGGGCGCGCTAGCGACCCAGGGCTGGGGGCCTGGAATCCGCTCCTATGCGGGCCAAACTCTACCGGTCACACCCAGGTTCTGGCACTCCAGAGAGGCTGAACTCCTAATTCAATCCCAAGGCGCTTTAGGAGTATTGCCAAGACCTGTACCTTGGCACCTGGGAAGACCCCAGTGGTGTCTGTGTCCTTCCCCCAAACCCCACGGAACAGCTACCCGGTAAAGCCGTGAGCCCCAACCGCGACACCACGGAGTTGGATACATAAACATAAACATTGCACCACTCTGCAGGGGTGCCGAGTCAGGAACATTCTGCGGTTTCTTCCTCTCTGCTAGGGGAGGTGTTATAGAGGCCACCATGTGTCCTTGCTTTGCAACGTCCGCTTTGCCGCCCGCCCCCCCCCCCCGCGCGCCCCAGCTCTTGCCTTCTGCCTAATTCTTTGTAAATTCGGGGTGCTTTGCTTTTGAAGGGCGGTCTACCTTCCTTTGAGCATTGATCTGAAAGGACAGCAAAGAAGGCTTCAGATAGCACCGCCCTCCCTGCATCTCAGCGACAGAAAGAAAAAAATTGTTTATTCTACTTATTCAGCTGAGGACCTCCACATATTTTTTGTGTTGAGTCATAAAATGTTACAGCTGCTGCCTTTTCAAACTGCATACCAACTTCATTTTTTCCTTTTATTTATTTTTTATTTTATTTTGCAAGGCCATTCATTATATCTTTCTCTACCCCAACTTTTCAAAAAGGCCTTTTTGTACAAATGCAGTGGCATGGTCTGGCACTGAAGTTAAATGTCGGCTGGTCTCTGTGGAGTTCTGCTCTCTTCCCTCCCTGGAAGGAGCACAAGGAACGAGGCTGGAACCCAGTTGACCGTTGGAGAGCCAGCCATTCCCTGTTCTGGCGAGCCTTCATGGCGCTATCTGTACAATGGGTACCGTGCAGCATGGCTTGGTGACATTCCCTTGTGAAGCGGGAGGGACAGGACACCCAGACCTTTCCCCTCCCAGGAGCCACCAACTCCCAGTTTTCCCCTTCTCAGCAGTGACTCTTATATCATGAGGTCCCTGTGCTGTGTGGTTCAGAATCTGGCATCAGAACTTTAGATGGTCACTCCCCCTGAGTCTTGAGAGACACCCATAAGCATTGATTGACTGGAGCTCCAGCCGAGAGAAAGCTCTCTCCTGTACCACAAGGGACTTATTCTATGGTCCACTTGTTCAGAGAGAGTTAGCAAAAGTAGAGCCTCCCAAGGTTCCAGCCCAGGCAGTGAGAATGCCCTGGTGACAGGAGGCAGAAGCGGAGAGGCTTCTGCTGAGTGGGAAGGGTGAGCAGCTGGCACTGTGGCCTTAGCTGCTGAGGGCCCAGAGCAGGGTGAGTCAGCAGATGTGAACTCTGGGAGAGGCTGGCCTCGCTGGCCTGAGAGCTTCCCGATTCCAGGTGTGCTTCGGAACAACTCCAGAGGCAGTGTGGGGTGGTTGGAATCAGCCAAGACTTAGCCTGCCTCCCCCTCTCTGTGTGTCGCCAGTCACGTCAGAGAGTCACTTCACTCAGTGCATTTCCCTGGGACTGTGGAGAAAAGCACCAGTTACTATGGGGGCCCCATGGGAACACTCAGGACACAGGGCTGGCACCAGCCTGTGAATCTGTCCATTCCTTTCAGAGTTCGTTTTGGATCTGTCTTGGGGTCAGAGGGCACAAAGGGGAGAAGCTCCCACTAATGGCGGAAAGCGCTCCCTGCTCACTGTCTCCTCTTCAGGTCAGGCAAGTGACCTACTATTTCTGAGCCTCAGTTTCCATTTTTATAAACTGGGGATAATGTCCACCTATAACTAAATTAAATGGTGGGAGGAAGGCCTGGTGGGATCCCTGCAGAAGAACTGCTCCCGGGGGAGGGGCGATATCCCACAATGCCCTTCTCCCTGTCCCCTTGTCTCCTGTCAGCTTGCTTTATTTACTTTTCTTTTATGTGCATTGGTGTTTTGCTGTGGGTGTCAGGTCCCCTGGAACTGGAATTACAGACAGTTGTGAGCTGCCATGTGGGTGCTGGGAATTGAACCCGAGTCCTCTGGAAGAGCAATTGGTGCTCTTAACCACTGAGCCATCTCGCCAACCCCTCCTGTCAGCTTTCTGCCACTGTGATAACACACCTGAGACAAACGACAGAGAAGGAGGGATGGAGGTGCCAGCCCACGGTCACGGAGCACCATCACAGTGGGCCTGTGGTGAGGAAGAGTGTGGGAGGTTCAAAGCAGGACTGAGAGGAGAGGCGCACCTTCTGGCTAAGAAGCAAAGAGGGGCCACTCCCTTCACCGAGGCCTCCTCCTCTGGTTCCTCCCTCTGCCTGATAGTCCTTCACACTCTGAGCACACGGTCACATCCATGGGTGAGATGAGCGTCACCTCCCCCAAGTTTCTCCCTGAGCACACTGCTGCAGCAGGGACCAGGCCTTCAACACGTGAGCCTTTGGGGGGGGGGGGCATTCCAAATGCAAGCGACAGAGACTCTTCTTGTTCAGTGACCTTCTGCGACTCCCATTTCCCCCCAAAAATCCAACCACCTTCCAGCATGGGTCTCCCAGTCTCCACGGTCTTCTAGCTGGCTCCCACTCACTTTGATTTTGCTCTTGGGTTCCAAGAAAACTCAGTGAGCCTGTGGTCCCCAAATGTTCTAGGCCTTTCCCACCCCCACAGCTTTGCTCATTCTGCCCTGCCTGGCCCTGTCTTCTGAGCTTCCCAGCACTCTTCTCCCCTGCAGACCCAGCAAAGAGGCTGTCTAAGCAAATGGAGACTTTCTGGCTTCCCCCTCCCTCTCCCTCCCCTTCCTCCCCCCTCCCAGGCTCTGGAAGACTGCTGGGGAGGAGGCCACTTCACTCCTGTCTTATTCCACTGTACTTGGTACTTGCTGGCTCTGCAGGACTGTGCTTTTCTCTGTGCCCAGCACGTAGTAGGCCCGCAGTCTGCAACATAGCAGTGTCTTTAAGAATACTGGTGAGAGCCGGGCGGTGGTGGCGCACTCCTTTAATCCCAGCACTCGGGAGGCAGAGCCAGGTGGATCTCTGTGAGTTCGAGGCCGGCCTGGGCTACCAAGTGAGTTCCAGGAAAGGCGCAAAACTACGCAGAGAAACCCTGTCTCGAAAAACCAAAAAAAAAAAAAAAAAAGAATACTGGTGAGCGCTAAGCTCTCTTCAGTGCTGGGTGCTTTACAGGGGTGGCCTCCTGACCTCAGCCACAGTCCTGGAAAGGGGTGGTCTCTAAGCTCAGAGAAGGGACATGCCCAGGGTCACACAGCTGGGAGTTGTCAAGACAGATCTGGCGCGTGGCCATCTCCACCTCCCTCTCCTGAGGCCGCACTTTCTGCAGGCACCATACCGGCAGGCAGTGCTGGCTGAGGCCTCTGGCTCCCGGATGGCCTGGAACTTTCCTCAAAGATTAAAGATCCCTGCAGCAGCCCTGAATAGAGTCTGAACCCACCTAGCCCTTTTGACCCAGCCCCTCCTGTCCCTGACCCCTTTCTGCACTGGCCCACCCTATGGATTGGTGAGGGTAGCCCATCACCCTCCAGACCCAGGCATGAGGATGGAGTCAGCCTCTATTGTGCAACTATTGCACACAGCTTTCTGGTCAGGCCTGTGCAGCTGCGTCTTCTCATTCAGCCTCCTCATTCGAGAGAAATGAGGCTCAGAGAGGTTAAGCAACTTGTCCAAAGTCACACCGTGTTCAGAACATTCTAGCGAGTCAGTGTGGTGCCAACTATGTGTTCAACTTAATACTGTCTGTCTCAAGAGACTGGCTGGCACCCCTGGCACTTTCTCCCTTAGAAATACAGACAATGGTGGGTTTTCCACTCAAATGTGTGAGATTTAGAAACAAGAAAACAAATGCATTAAGAGGCAAGCATACAGAGGGCAGTGGCATTATTGTTACCACCAAGTTCAGTTGGACAGCCTGGGCCAGGAGCCCAGTTCTCTGGCTTCGTGTTGGACAAATTGCATTACTTCTCTGCCACTGGGCATCACATGGGAGCAGTGTGGGTTCTGTAGGGAGACAGAACAGCAGAGAGACAGGAAATGACACAGTCCAGTCCAGGAACCAGCCCTAGCTCTGCCTCTCTCTACAGAGCCTGCTGGGTGGTTCACAGAACCCAAAATATTTACTCCATTAAGGGGAAAAGTCGGCCAGCCCCTGACACGGGCTCATGGCTGGAAGGCCCAGGAACGTGTTCAGTTGACTTGCACCGTTGTTATTCTGTGGCTATTTATACGCTCTCCCCTGGGATGCATCATAGAGCAATGCTTGCTTTCCTCCTCTATTTCGGTGTGTAGGAAGCACATGTGTCCTAACAGTTCTTCGAGTGTGACTTAGGCAGACGCCTGTCCTATTTAGCGGACATAGTGACAACCGTCAGCAACTTCCTTTCTGATGTACACATGCCTCAGTGAGGTGGGTATTAGAGTCCGAAACATTTAGGCCCAATAAAATAAATAAGGCTTATTGTGAAAAAGAATTAAAATGTGTCATCACTCAGCCACAGACATCAGAGCAGGATATGGACTTGTTAACAAACGGGGCGATCCTCAGGAGCTCATTGCTGTGACAGCCGAGGAGCCTTGGAGTGGGGCCTTAGTCTGGAAGGATGTCAGAGGAGTGGACGGTACCAGCTGGAAAAGCTCTAGATCAATGCGGGGTGGAAACACATTTGGCAGGTGGCTCCGCTAACCGCCGTCCTTGCTTGGCGCCTCCCCTTTTTCTCCCCTGTAATCTGGGAGCAGTGATAACCCCTCGGACCACTGCACAGAGATGTGCTTGTCTCTGGAACAGTAACTCCTAAAGGTGTGCTGGAGACGCACTCCCCCATGAGGACCATCCGCCCCACCTGCCACCTGCATACTCGGTCCTGGGTCTTTACTCTTCTTGGTCCCCAGTACAAAGCTCAAAGCACTGTTTGTTGGGCAAACACATGGACCAATCCAGGAACCAGAAGAGGGGCAGAGGTAATGGGTCTCTGCCATTTCCACAGATCTTTTCTTGACCCAAGGACATAACCTGTCAATCATAGCTGGCCAAGTCACTCCCTGCCGTATCCTGGTTGAAGGAACTGATGCCTGGGGGAGAGTTGACAGCTCTCTCCTGCCGTCCTTTCTTTTAACAGAGTATAAATGGAGGTATAATTTCCTCTTCATAATTAGGAAACAGTAATTAACATCACTGGGAGCAAATGAGGTCATGCTTTGTCTTTTCCAAAGTGTCCCCCGGGGAAAGGAGAATTGTCATACAAGGTATGCAAAGAATCATAGATGGAGGCTTGGAAATAGTGAGTCCCAGTGTCCCACTTTTCCCTTTGTGAGGAACTTACGTGGAAGTAGTTCTTATAATAACGATCTGTTTGTCCTGGGGGTGTTGCTGGGAGGCTGGCCCTCTGCCCAGAGCTTCATATTTACATCCTGCCATGACTGTGATACAAACCCACAAGGTAGGGACCCTTACCACAGCCATGTGACTAGAAGAGGGAGCCAAGGCCAAGAGGGCTCAGTGAACTTTCCCAAAGATACACCCTAAGTGCGCTCTCTATCATCTAAGAGTTCCGTCCTTATCTTCTGGAACACACAGAAGGTGCGGCACAAGGGTGGGTGTGTTCGCGCCGTTTTACTGTTCGTTTGTCAGGGGTGATAACTTGCAGGGGCCGCTTCTAGATGCTTCTGGGTTCCAGAAGAAAGAGGAAAGCGAATATGATGGCATCCCAGGCCTTCAGCAGGGCCTGACTGACTCACTGACCGCACTGGAAGGCTGACTCATTCGCTAGCCTTGACTTCAGTGGGTTTGGCTACCCATCGAGAGTGAAGTCACACCTCCAGTGCCCTGATGCATTCATGCCTTTTCTCAGCCAACTCCAAAAGAAGGCGAGGAACAGGCTTGGGTGGGCCTGCTTGGGGTCAGAGACAGGAAGGCCTACACATGCCTCCATTGATCTGGACTAGGCTGCTCCCATGGGCCTGAGCCTTCCCTCAAGGGGCCTATTTAGTTGGCTATGGCCACAGAAGGAACACCACAAACCAAGTGCTTTCAAGAACAGAACTCGGTCAGCAATCAGCTTTGAAGGCCAGAAGTCTGGTCATAAGGTAACCACAGGGTGTGTCCTCAGGGGAGAATGTAATCCTCACCTCTCAGCAAGTTGGTGCTGATGTTTGCTGGGCCCCCTTGGGTTCCTGCCGATGACCACCCATCTCTGCCTTCATCTTTACACGGGGTTCTCAACGTGCACATGACCCTGCCCAAAATTCCCTTCCCCACAAGGACAGCATTCTTGTTGGGTCAGGACCACTCTGCCCACCTCACTTTGGCTTGCTCATGTGTGTAACTGAGCCTGTTTCCAAAGGTTACAGTCTGAAATTTTGGGGGGAGGGCGAGTGTCAACTTCATGTTGTCTTTTACACTCTCCAAGAGACCCCTCCCTATAGATGTATTCACTTGACTAGTAGGCTACCTATTCAACATGAGTCACATGAAAAGACCAATAGTGAGTTGTTTTACTTGGTTTTGTTTCATTCCCCAACTCTGGAATTAAGCACATTGATTTGAAATAATCGAAAGTAACCAAGCAGGTGAGAGGAGAAAGAAAGGCAGTCGCATGGGAATTACACCCTACCTGATATGACAGTGTGCCACCAAGCCGCGGTAAGAGGCTGAGCTTGGAACCACCAAGAGGCAACAGAGCCATAGACACGGGAGCCCAGAAATGCACCCAGGGCCTCTCAGACACTGAAACTGAGCTGGGAAGATCTGTAGGATGAGGATATAGCTGAGCAGAGCTGAAGCCAAACAGCCCTGGCTTCAGAAACTAGGTCTGAAACAGCTAGGGAACAAGAAGCGAATCTGGGCCTCACACTGAACACTGGAGTCCGATTTTAAAACAACACCTTACAAGATCTGCAACAAAGCATGGAGCGACTCCTCTGTGATCACACAGGTAGGAAATTTTGAGATAATATAGGGCTCAAAATTCAGAAAGAAAAGCTATATAAAAGTTAAAGACAAATTTTTAGCAAGATCTTCATGCAGGGAAGCTCTGTAGGCCGAGGGGTAAATGGAGGAAAGATTTCTAACCTGGAGACAAATGCTGATCTCATCAATAACAAATTTTCTCTCACTCTCTTGTTCTCTCTCTCATTTTTTTCTTGAGACAGGGTCTCTACCTTTGCCCCCCAGCACTGGGATTAAAGGTGTATGTCACTAAGCCCCAATTAATCAAGGTCTTGAAAGCAGAGGTGGGAAGCAAGACCTGGAAGTTCAAAGTGGACAGAAGGCTGGGTGGGTGTGGTGGTACACACCTGTAACTCTGGCTTTTGGGAGGCTGGAAGATCACCATTTCAAGGCCAGCCTAGGCTATAGAGTGAGATCTTGGCTCAAAGAAAGGTATGGGGGGAGGGCCAGGGCTGGCGAGGTGGCCCGGTGGTTAAGAGAACTTCTCACTTGTCCCCAGAGTTTCTCAGCATCTGTGTCAGCAGCTCTCACAACACAGGCACCTGCACTCGTAAACATATACCCACATGCACACGTGCACATATCATCGAAAGAAAACTGATTTTTAAAAGGAGTAAAATCCATGAGTAGATAGTCTATGGACAAATAGCTGTGGTCCTTGTAAGCATGTAGAAAGATGCCCAACCTTTGTCATAAGTGACAAGAAGACACAACTCCCCCAGAGACATTTTCTCCCATCCCACTGGCAAGAGTACGAGAGCTTGGCGGCCCCCTCCGGGATGATGTGATTCTGAATGCAGACTGGACCTTAGTGGTGTTGCAGAACCAGTGGCTTTCATGATTGCTTAGAGAGTATCTTGTTAAGATATGTATGCTGGAGTATCTGACAATAAAGGATATTGAAACACCATGGCCAAAGCAATGTGGGGAGGAACTGCTTTATTTGGCTTACACTTTCACATGGATGTACATCATCAGAGGAAGTCAGGACAGGAACTCAAACAGGGCAGGAACCTGGAGGCAGGAGCTGATGCAGAGGCCATGGAGGGGAGCTGCTTACTAGCTTGCTCCTCATGGCTTGCTCAGCCTGCTTTCTTATAGAACCCAGGACCACCAGCCCAGGGGTGCACCACCCATACTGGGCTGGGCCCTCCGACATTAATCACTAAGAAAATGCCCTATTGACTTGCTTGCAGCCTGATCTTATAGAGGAACTTTCTCAATTGAGGCTCCTTCCTCTCAAATGACTCTAGCCTGCGACAAGTTAATATAAAACTGGCCGCCACAAAGGCCATGTTTTGACAACTTGCTCTCAAATGATTGAGTCATCAGTGGTCTAGGTTTTGGAAAGAGCCCTGACCCCTTTTGCTTAAGAAAGCCACTTATACTGGGAAATGAGTGGTATTGGGGTGTATGGTGTGATATTGCCAAAGAATCAATGAAAAAATTACATTAATAAAAAATTTAATTAAAGAAAGTCACTTATGTGGTGGAGGCACAAAGATCAGAAATGTAAGGTCATCTTCAGCTACATAGTCACTTTGAGGCCAGCTTGGGCTATATGAGACCCTGTTCCAGGGGTGGGGGAGAAAACGATTGTGAATGTAGGTCAGTGGTAGAGAACTTGCTTAACATGTGCCAAGGCCCAGGTTTCATCCATCACCCTCCTTTTCTTTCTTTCTTTCTTTCTTTCTTTCTTTCTTTCTTTCTTTCTTTCTTTCTCTCTCTCTCTCTCTCTCTCTCTCTCTCTCTCTCTCTCTCTCTCTCACACACACACACACACACACACACACACACACACACATATGAGTTTATTTTCTTGATAAACTGCCCAAAGATTTAACTCATCTTTCTTACGCATCTGTCGTATTGTCACGGACAACTGGCGAGGATTAATAATATCTGTTCTCCTAGGCTCAGTGCTTTCAGATACTAATTAAGGATGGAGAACAACAAGCAGATTATAATAAAGCAATCGTGGATTCCACCCCAGGAATCACCTAGCAACCCACCTGCAGTCAATAGGACAGTGTGAGATGAGGGTCAGAAGAGGAGGACAGCTCAAGCGCAGGCCCAAGTTCTCACACTCGACTCTCAAAATATGTTCCCACTACAAGATTTAGGGGCAGGGTCTCCCACATTGAGCACACAGTGAACTCTGCAGAAAATTCCCAGTCAGCACCTTCTAATCCAGTGGTTCTCAACCTTCCTAAAGCTGTGACCCTTTAATACAGTTCCTCATGGTGACTTCCAACCATAAAATTGTTTTCGTTGCTGCTTCATAGCTGTAATTCTGCTACTGTTATGAATCATAACGTAAGTATCTGATATGCAGGACATCTGATGTATGACTCCAGAGGGATCATGACCCACATGTTGAGAACCACTGTAAATACAATTCAGTCTGGCAGTCTCCACCCAAACTGAGTTAGATCCCACAGGTCATGGACTCCGTGCCAAAGGCTGCCCTTCTCTTGTTGTAGATACTGGTTGCCAGTCCCAGGTTGTCCCGCCTGTGCTTGTGACTGTCGTAGAAGCTGGTGTTGCCACAGCTTTTCCTGAGGCCCAGTGAGTTCACTGGAGCCAGCTCATGGGGCTCAGGAAACACATTTTCCCCTTCACTGTAGATGACGTTAAAAAGGATACAGATGAGGTGAACAGCTCATTGGAGGGTGTGAGGAGGGAGAGGGAGATTCCACACCCATGTAACAACCACCCCTAAGAGTCCCAGGTCTCCAGATGTCAGAATAGCTCTCCAGATCCTGTTCTGGATTTCCATGAAGACTTCACTGTATGAGTATGACCAAAGCATGAGCCAGGTAGAAATGTGATTGGATAAAAAGGTCTGGTCAGTTGATAGACTAGATGGGGAAAGCCAGCAAGGCTTATCCAGAGTCTTCCTGGCCGCTCTGTGCCGCCTTGCTCTCCCATTTGGTGCAGGATCCCCTCTGAAATGGGGGTCTTCAGACATACTACCTGCGAGAGAATTATTAATGGCCCACTGTAAAGCAGAAAGTCAGGGAAGCATATTCCTGCAGAACATGAACTTCTCTGGCTTGCCTTCGAGGTGGAGGCAGGAGCATCAGGGATCACAGATAAAATTCCAAATGAGTGTGCCGTGAGGTCACATTTGACAGTCTGTAGGTTGGAAGGTGTAAATAAAGAACTGACAACTGAAGCAAAAGTCATTTCCGACCTGAATTTAAGGTTAAGGTGCTCCAAAAAATTAGAATGCAGACAGTCCCCAGTTAGAAGGGAGAGTGTGGCCCTGCCCCCACACCCCCAAACGTCTGCTCTGTTAGCACCCTGAAAGGAGGGCACCAGGAGGAACTAGTCTCAAAACAGGAACTAGCCTCCCAGGGGCAAAGGAGCATCCCAGTTAGAAGGAAGAGATAACCCGTCTTTAATCTCAGATAGCCTGGTCATGTAGGAAGACCTAGAGAGTCTAAGAGAAGATACCATCAGAAGCAGAGCGGGGTAGTGGAGAGACGGCTCGGGAGTGGAGAGCACTTGCTGTTCTTCCAGAGGACTCTTGTTTGGTCCCCAGTGGTCACCAGGTGATTCACGGCCAACTGTCTGGGACTCCAGTTCCAGGGGGTCACTCTGGAACTTTGTCTTCTGGCCTCAGTGTCACCAGGCACACACACGGTGCACTGGCAGACATACAAAGCACCCACACAAATACCATAAATCTGAAAAAGAAGTTGGGCTGAGAGTGTGGTGTGCTGAAGGAGCGCCTGCCTTGTGTGCATGAGACTCTGTATTCCATCCTCATCACCCACTAAACCAAACCAAAACCAAAACCAGAAGGCGTAAGGCACAGGGAGGCCACAGGCTGTGGGAACAGTTACAGAAGTCACGTTCATGTAAAGATATTCGGGGAACAATCAGAGATGAAACTAAAACTGTAACTATTCACAGCAAAAGTGCACAGACCTTTGCTGAGAAAAAAAAAAAAAAAAAAAAAACAGTAGGTAAGTGGAATGGTGGCCCATGTTGTCAGATTAAAAGATGTAATGGTTTATGACAATGTTCACTCTCCTCAAATTGGTGAAGGAGCCACAAAATTCCTCTCAAAGTCCCATGGACTTCTTTTCTGAACCTGACAAGCTTGATTCTAAAATTATAAGTAAATTTAAAACACCTACAATGACCAAAACAGTTTAGAAAAGAAACAAAATTTTGGGACTTTCACTTCCTGACTTCAGATGTTACCATATAGCCACAGCATCCAGGGCAGCATCAGTGTCCAGGGCAGCATCAGTGACCAGGGCAGCATCAGTGACCAGGGCAGCATCAGTGACCAGGGCAGCTTCAGTGACCAGGGCAGCATCAGTGTCCAGGACAGCATCAGTGTCCGGGGCAGCATCAGTGACCGGGGCAGCATCAGTGTCCAGGGCAGCATCAGTGTCCGGGGCAGCATCAGTGACCGGGGCAGCATCAGTGTCTAGGGCAGCATCAGTGTCCAGGGCAGCATCAGTGTCCAGGACAGCATCAGTGTCCGGGGCAGCATCAGTGACCGGGGCAGCATCAGTGTCCGGGGCAGCATCAGTGACCGGGGCATCAGTGACCAGGGCAGCATCAGTGTCCAGGGCAGCATCAGTGACCAGGGCAGCATCAGTGTCCAGGGCAGCATCAGTGTCCAGGGCAGCTTCAGTGTCCGGGGCAGCTTCAGTGACCGGGGCAGCATCAGTGACCAGGGCAGCATCAGTGTCCAGGGCAGCATCAGTGTCTAGGGCAGCATCAGTGACCAGGGCAGCATCAGTGTCCAGGGCAGCATGGTGCTGGCAAGGGCTGGCAGACAGGCCACTGGGACAGGCCTGGACACCAAGACATGAGCCCTCACTTGTGTCCAGTGGATTTTTGACCAAGGTGTCAGACAATTCGCTAAGGGTAAGATATTCTGGTAAGGGCACTTGCCAGGGGCCAATATTCCACAAATGCCCTCCACCTGGTAAAGACTTCATGCCAATCTTTTACTCTTCTCACCTCTTAAAATGATTATTCAGTTAAGGCCCCCAACCCCCAGCATCCCTGGCCTGAACTGGCCTACCCCTTTTCCCTTTCCTTCATGTCTTGTGTGCCAATTCTGTTAAAACTAGTCAATCAAAGCCAGGTGTGGTGGCGCACACCTTTAATCCCAGCACTCAGGAGGCAGAGGCAGGTGGATCTCTGTGAGTTCGAGGCCAGCCTGGTCTACAGAGCAAGATACAGGACAGTCAGAGCTGTTACACAGAGAAACCCTGTCTTGAAAATCTGAGAGAGAGAGAGAAGAAATTGCGAGGTGGGACCCCAGCCACCAGGAAAGACACAGTCTCTGCCTGCGTTAGAATAAAAAGTGAGTGACTGTCAGGCTTGCTATCGTGGTTTGGGTCCTGGTGGTCCCTTATTGCTTTGCTGAATTACTTTCACTTTATTCGTGTTTTTCTTTGTGGGACACCAAGAATATTTGTTTCCAACACCGCAAAAAGCCTGATGACCCTGGTTAAATCCTGTCTCAGGGTTTCCGTTGCTGTGAGGAAATACTAAAACCAAAAGCAACTGGGGAGGAAAGGGTTGATTTTGTTACACTTCACATCACAATCCATCATTAAGGAAAGTCAGGACAGGAACCTAGAGACAGAAACTGAAAGAGACATAACTTACTGGCTCGCTCCCCATGGCTTGCTCAACCCACTTTCTTATAGAACCAAGGTTCACCCACCCAAGGTTGGTACCACCCACCATAGGCTAGGCCCCTCCCTCATCAATCACTAATTAAGAAAATGCTCTATAGACTTGCCTACAGTCCAATTTTATGGGGGTAATTTCTCAACTGAGAGTCCCTCCTCTCAAAAGACTGTATTTTGTGTCAAGTTGACATAAAAACCAGCCAGCACAGATCCTAGCACCCACAATGAGACCGTATTCCTCAAAGTTGTCCTCTGGCCTCCACACATGGACGGTGGCACATGTGCACACAGACATACACACAAGTTGAATATGCAATTTAAAAAGAATTGGCTGTCAATCCTCATGAAAATGGAAGACCTGAGACCCCTCACCCCCCCCTCACACCGTAACAAAAATTAACTCAACGGGCTCACTAACTTAAATGTAAGGGCTAGGACAATAAAACTTCTAGAAGCTGGGGCCTGGGGAAGCAGCTCATGTGCAGGCACACCTGTGCACGTGTACACACACACATAAACTTTTAGAAGAATACATGGAGGGGGATCTTCAAAATTCAAAGCCTTGGGTAGGCAAGTGTCTTAGATACAACACCAAAAAACATGATTTATAAAGGTAAAAGATTCAAAACTGTTGTACTTTAAAATCACCACTCCGTAGGTATGCTATCTACCTTGATTGTGGCCATCTGTTCATAATTTATACATATACCAAATTATCACATCATGCACATTATATTTCTATAATTTTATGTTACCTGTCACTCATGGAACTAGGATGTGGTACAGCCATCATTAAGCCACCACACACATATGCATGCCCCTCCCACATAATTAAAAACAATAAAAAAGTAAATTCTAGAATAGTTTTAAAGAAATAAAATAGAAATAGCTAGGGGCAGGAGGGCTTGCTTGGTAGTCCTAGCGTTCAGGATGTTGAAACAGGAAGAGCATCACGAATTTCAGACCAGCCTGGGCAGTATCATGAGACTACGTCAAAAACAAAACAGAGAGACAGAGACAGAAAAGATAAGAGGCAGAAGAGGAAGGACCGGTGAGATGATCAGAGTGTAAAAACACTTGCCACACAAGCCTAAAGACCTGAGTTGGATCCATGGAACCTACAAGGAGAGAGAGAGAACAGACTCCACAAAATGGTCCTTTGACCTCCATAGGTACAACATGGTGAGAGTGGTCCCCATCATACATACAAAAACAAAATAATTTAAAAAAAACAGATTAGGAAAAAAATTGTAAAACCAACTTTGAGAGACGACAAACAACAACCCAATGAAACACTGAGCAAATGATGTGCATGGACATCTCTTGGAGAAGATGTGCCCCTAGCTGGGGAGCAGGGGAGCAGGACTCAGCTCACCACCATTAGGGACGTGCCCACGAAACCACAGAAGCCCTCATTAGGACAACAGCAATCACTAAGGCAGACAAGAACACGTGATGACCGGGATCCAGAGAAGCAGCAGCCTCTTGTACGGCAGGCGAGAGTGTAACGTGGTCCAGCCTCTTTGGAAAACTGTTGGAGGTTTCCCAGAAAGTTAAATATATGTATGAAATAAATATGTAAATTTAAGATGAGCGCAGCAATTCTCCTAGGTGCCAACTAAGAGAAGTGAAAATACACCCACATAAAGACTTTCAAGCCAACGCTGATCAAGGCATTGTTCATAGTGACCCTATGGAAAAGTCCTCATTTCCCATCAGTTGACACATAATTTAAAGCAGCCAGGCACAGGAGACTATGAGCCAACATATCACATTCCCACTTACACATCCAGAAAAGGCAGATTTAGAGAGAGTGTAAACAGATGAATGGCTGCCCTGGGCTGGGCTGGGCACTCTGAGTCGTACACTTACACAGTGTGAAATTTGAAATTTACAATATTTAAAATGGATGAGAGGCCAGCCAGTGGTGGCACACGCCAGTACTCGGGAGGCAGAGCCAGGTGGATCTCTGTGGGTTTGAGGCCAGCCTGGTCGACAGAGAGAGCTCTAGGACAGGCACCAAAACTACACGGAGAAACCCTGTCTTAGAAAAACAAACAAACAAACAGACATACAGACAAACAAACAAACAAACAAATAAATGAATAAATAAATTAATTAATAAATAAAATGGATGAGGGGCTGGACTTGGTGGTGCACAACTTCAACCCCAAGCAGAGACAGGTGGATCATTGTGTATTTGAGGCCAGCCTGTTCTACATAGTGAATTCCTGGCCAGCCAGAGCTACATAGTGAAACCCTGTCTCAAAATAAATAAATACATACATACTACAATGTGCCTTTTTATCTTTTTTTAAGTGTGTGTGTGTGTGTGTGTGTGTGTGTGTGTGTGTGTGTGTGTGATGCTGGAGCTCAAATTCCAGGGCCTGTGTGCTAGGCAAGCATAAGTGATACAGCCTTAGCCACAAATCCATTTTTTTTTGCCCCAAAAATATTCAGCTTAAGGTTGTTCTTCATGGTAGAATAGTATTTTATTTATAAGTGGACAGGTCCACTTATAGCTACTATTTGAGGACATTTACCTATTAGTGGAGCTTTAAGAGGAATTCAACTTAGAGGGTTTTTTTGTTTTATTTTGTTTTGTTTGTTTTGTTTTTGTATCTCAATAGTGATGGTTAATTTTTTAAAAAGTAAAAAAAAAAATAACAATTGATCAATATTTACTGTGGAAAATTTACAAATAAATGCTTGATACTACTACGTCCCCAGTTGGCTTCAAGAAAGCCTTGGTTTATTTCAGTTGTGAGCAGCTCTCTGCCTAGATCAATTGTGAGCATCTCTCCACCTAGATCAATTGTGAGCATCTATTGACTTAGCTCAGTTGTGAGCATTTCTGAATCCCAGCCTCTTTGTCTTTCTTCACTGCTGTGCTGAGCACTGTCTTGTCTGAGTGGAGGTGAGTGGGCAGCTAAGTGCTTAGCCAGTCACTAACGACATGGACAGGTGAGACAAGTCTTTGAGGACAACAGGTAAAGTCCAAGGAGTTTAGCTGAGGGTTGGTAATAAAAGTCTATAGGAGTTTCCATGTCGGGGGAAATTGGTAGCTTAAAAAAGAGCAGAACCATTGATGGCTCTTTTTCTACGTTCCCAGTGATTGTAGATAAGGTTCGTGTGGAATTCTCTGCATGGACACTGACCAGGGAGCTGGCAGCCTTGGGGTGAGAGTCCAAGGTTCTGTTTGGAGTTTACTTTACACCTGAGCCACACCTCCAGTCCTTCCCCGTTTGTGATAGGCTGGGAGAGCTGCCACCTTTCTACAGCTGATGGCTCATGAAATGTCATAACAGCAGATCTGCCCCGAGGGACTGGTGTGCGCACGCTCTCTTCACTTCCCAGTGGACTTTTTTTTTAGAATTCCAGAACAAAGTCCAGCTGCGTGGAACCTCATAAGGCTGGTGAGTTAATGAGAAATGTGGTTGGAAGGCCAGAGCCAAGAGCACAGACAAGCCACTCCCGGGTTTCATTGCTTTGAGATTTACATTCATGTGAAAATAAAAGAAACAAGAGTTTGACAAAGGATTGGACGCATAAAATGTGACTCTCCTACACCGTGAACACAGGCAAGAGACACAGGAGGGTGGAGCTAGGTATCCACCCCTTCTCCCGAAAGGTTGGCCTAGGGGAGATACAAGAAATGACTGGAAACCTTGTTTGTACTCAAGAGAGGAGGGGGGTGGGAGGAGAGCGAGAAAGGGGAGGCCGACCAGGCCAGGGCAGGACCCAGGGTATGGGTCTCAAGGCCAGCAGGAGGTCTGGGGCTTCTCCTGGGGTCAGAACCTGGAGCCTGAGAGCAGAGCAGTGACCTGAGCCCAACCCCAGGACAATAGGACTCAACGAGGTGTGAGGAAAACAGTTCACAGAGCAGGGTGGTGACCTTTGGAAGGCACTGAGCCAAAACTAATTAGTGGTATGGTCAATGTTTTATCCCCGTAATATATGTGGGTTCTGAGAGGCAAGGTCACAGCTGCTTGTTTAGTGGCCCATGGGGAGCCAGGCTAAGCTCCTAGCCAACAGGGGAGTTAGAGGAAAGCAGCCAAAGTTGGGGTGATAAGCCATCCCCTTACACCTCAGCTTCCCTGGCCTCTGACTCTGTTCCTTGCCTGGGATGGTAGGGGAGGTGGCTATGGTACATCCTTCCTGCGGCACTGAGGTATCCAAAGACAGCCTGAAAAGTTTTAGTGAGGTGCCTGAAGTCTCCGGGTCTCACTCAGGTCCTAGACTGGGCAGGTGTTGATTGACATGTCTCAGGCCGCAACTGGCCTAGACAATAAAGATATAAACTGGCAAGACATATTTCCCCAGAAGCAGACACAAACACACAGAGAGACGAAGATACACCGACACTCAGAAACACACTCAGACACAGACACGAATACACACAAACACACTCAGAAACAGACACATACACACATACATACAGACAGACAGACAGACACACACACACAAATACAGACACACCCCTTATACGCACAAACACACTCAGAAACAGACACATACATACATACATACATACACACATACACATAAATACAGACACACCTCCTATACACACAAACACACCCACAGGCACACACACACACACACACACACACACACACACACAGAGAGTATATTCATGACCTACCCAATTGTAAAAACACTACATTCCAGACATGGGTGTTTATAGAAGTCTTTCTATAGAAATGGACAGAGGTGTGGCTTGGGCTGGGTTGTTCCAGGAGACACAGTAGGCCATTCTGGGTCCCTGACTGTGGCACCTTCCAGCCCCCATTGACAGCTTCTGTGACTGACAAAGGGACCACGACAATTTGCCCCAGGAGAAAGAGAAGCTATGGCATTGTGAAGAAAGTTCAGAGATGAGGCCCTGGCTCTCACCCATGTCTCCAGACAGAAAACAGTGCTGTGAGGCTGGATCAGAACTGCTGGCCATGTTAAATTCCTTCCCAAATCTGTTCACTGCCATGGTTCCCATCGATCTTCCTATGGGTGCTTGGAGTGCTGCTTCCATCTGAAGGAACCTCCTTCTGTACGACTTGTTTTTCCTCTTGCAGACTGACGGAGGGCAGGGGTGCAGCCAATGCACAAGATACAAGTTTGTGCATGGATAAAGACCGTGGGGATTTTATAGCACCCGGGACATTTCACATCCCATAACGTAGGAACTGGGGCTCTACACCAGGTGCTTCCCCTTAACTTTCCTCTCTCCTCTTTTGGAGAGGGATGGAGGAGATCCTTTGCAATTGGCATGCTCTCATTGAGAGGTGGGTCACCGCCAGGAAGCTTTCATGGACCTATAATCCCAGACACGCTTGGTCCTCCCGAGCACAGCTTCCTAAGCATGGAGTCCTGTAGCTGGCAGTGGTGCTTACCAAAACCTTGGCAACATGAAGAGGTTTCTGAATGTGCAGTGTGTCTGAGGTGTCTCTGGCAGCACTCACCCATGAAGCCATGCAATTTCTCTGCAGCCATGGTTCTGAACACACACATGCACACTTTGTCCAGCATGTGCCAGCTGGCCTTGCAACGCCGTGAACACCGACTAAAACACCTTGGCTGAGTGTCAAGACTCCGGAGCAACAGGAGTCAATGGGTTTTTCTTGTTTTGTTTTTGGTTTTGTTTGTTTTTACATGCAAATCTTCTGCTCTTACAGAAACAGTGGTTTCATTAGGGAAACAAATAGCTTCAATATTTTCCTACTACTATCTCTCAGCACATACATATCCACACCTACAAAATAGGCCGGCAACAGTGACCAGTTAGCCCGTGCTCCCAAATGCCACCTCTGCTCTTCAGCCTTGGCCACTCTTGTTACTGGCATCTTTGAATAAAATAGATCAACTGGGGGGCCGGGCGGTGGTGGCACACGTCTTTAATCCCAGCACTTGGGAGACAGAGGCAGGTGGATCTTTGTGAGTTCGAGGCCAGACTAGTCTACAAAGCAAGATACAAGAAAGGTGCAAAGCTACACAGAGAAACCCTGTCTTGAAACCCCCCCCCCCAAAAAAAAAAAAGCTGCAACAGGCTGGGTAGTAGTGGCGCACACCTTTGATCCCAGCACTCAGGAGGCAGAGGCAGGTGAATCTCTATGAGTTTGAGGCCAGCCTGGTCTACAGAGGGTGTCTCAGAACAGGTTCCCAAACTACACAGAGAAACCCTGTCTCAAAAGACAAAGAAACCGCCCCCCCCCAAAAAAACAAAACAAACAAAAAACTGTAACAGTTTCTCAGGCTAAGGGCCCATGGAGGGGAAAGTTTAATAAACTCTTTGACAGAGGGTGAGGGCCGGGTTCACACTTTCCTGCCGTTGTCTTAGCATTGGTCCTGTCTAACCCAGGATGCACTGTTCTTAAAATTGGTAATAATTAAAACGGTTCACTGACTATTCCAGAACCGTGGCAGCATTCTTCCTTCACCTATCCAGGGACAGGAAATGCCCAGAACAACCTAGGGAAGGAAAGGCCAAAACGAGGCTAAGGAGGGAGCCAAAGTACCAAGCTCTTCAAAACCCATCTACGAGTCCCAGGGTCCCTTCCGGGCCCAGCTAACCAGAACTCCAAGTGGGCTGGGGTGACGGAGAACTGGGGTGTTACCAGAGCCAGCCTCTTTGGGGACCGAATGAGGAGGTTCAAGCTTCCTGAGACCCCTGACCTTGCTGTTCCTTTGGGTCGTGGTCGTCAGGGAGGAGGCATCACCTCAACCTGATGCAACCATCGGGTCCACCTCTGGCATTTCAGAGAGCAGAGAGCTCACCAGGAAGGTGTTGTCAAGTGCGGACGCCAGTGGTGCCCTGTGAAGATCCCGGCAGAGTTCACCTGGCTGCCAGGGACAAAAGAGACGTAAGAGGCCCCGAGAGCTAGTCCTAAACCACGTAAGCACGGAATTTCAGTACTGCATGGGACCCAGGGGCTCAACCCCACCTACACTGTCTCTTGGTCTCTGTCTCTGGGCCTCCCCATTAGACAGAGCATGAGGGCAGGTGATGAGTATGAGGCACAGGTGAGGTACAGGAACTACCCAGAACACCATCTGAGCACCTGCTCCCCGACTAGAAAGAAGCACAGAGTTCAGGGAAGCTGGACCTCACTACCCCAGCGGGATTACTTCCCTGTTATACACTAGGCCAAGAGCCCTTCGGTTGAATGACCAGAATTCCCACAAAAAGGGCCGTGCTAAGCCTCAAAACAGCCTCCACTGTGCTGCCAGTGTACTTGATGGGTAGAGACCCCAGAACTTTCTCCAAATCCTGGTCACTGCCTCTAGGCCTCAACCTCCTCCACCCTACCTCCCTGGGAAGGTCAAGAGAGATGGACCAGAGAATTATCTAGAAGGAAAAACACAGCAGAGGCTCAGTGATCTCATGCCTTGGCTGAGCCAAGCTGGGCTAGGGACCAAGCGCAAGGGCCAGCCTCCAGAGAGGCGGGAGCCAACCTGACCCCGGCCCTCCAGCCCTTTAGTCAGGACACACACAGCCCTGGCTGTCTCCTTTTTTCTTAGAAGTCTTCTCTGCCCGTACTTCCTAGGTCTCTGCCCAGGGTCTGGCAGCCTCCTTAACCCCTCATCTCCCATTCTTCACCAGGTGAAATGTAGGACCCCAGTTCAAGGGGAAGAGACAGCACACTTGAGTGCTCATGGGACCTGTATGAACCCCACCCTTTATTCTGGGAGCCTCAGTTTCCTCCGCTGTCACATGGAATTGACGACAGTTTGGAAAACCTTAATCCTACCTCCACTGTGACCTTTCAGGCAGCTGAGGCATGGAGCAGGGCTCGAACTGTCTGTTGAGAAAGCTAAATGCTAGGCACACGGCAAAGGCACATTGAGCCTCATAGGGCTGTGTGCCCCAGGACTATGAGGTCACAGAAGTGAAGTTGTGTGGATCTGTGAGGAGGATGACATAAGCAGGAAGAATTTCGGTGGCAAGCTGTTGTGGAAGGTCACAGATTCTGGGCCACACTCTCTAGATTTAAGTTATAGCCTCACTAGGAACTGTGGGGCCTTGGGAAAGACCCTCAACTTTTTTCAGCCTCTGCTAGCAGATTCATGGAGCACCCACCCACAGGGCTACTGTGTAGGCTAGGGAAACACGTGAGCCTGGCACGGTCCCTGGCATAGGTCAGTGCTCACCAGATGGGAGTCATCTCTACTGTCCAGTACAGTTGTCTATGAGACACTCACTCACACACACAACACATGCGGTCCAGATAACTGGATATTCCCACAATAGAGCTGTCACCTTGACTCATGGGGCAACGCTTACAGGAGGAAACTGGCATTTCCCTGCTGTTGCTGTGACTCTCTAGATCCTTCCTGATGATCCGTGCCTGCTTATATCCAAACATTTCTGTCCTGGGTAGTCACGGCTGCTTTGTGATTTCTACAAGGAAAACCGAGGCTGGCGTGTCTCCCAGTCCACAAGGTGAAGGACCTAGGTGGGAAAACAGGAGCCTCTACCTCACCTTCAGTTTGTCCATAACCTCCATTGGGCTGGGCCTTTCCTCTCCCTGAGCATCCACACTCCCCTTAGAAATATAAGGAAATGAGTTATAATAAGAACCTGCCACTGTCTCTTTGATGGTTAAGACTGTGGCCCTATTTTTACATCAGTAGCATCATCACCCTCGTGAGAGAGCCTATTGAACACCTGCTACCAGAGATAGGCATCTGTGTCTCTGAATGCCACCTCCCGCCCCCCGCCAGCCATCACCAGACTGTCCCATTGACCCTTGGTGGCCACCTGACAGGATGACTTCATTCTCCTGATCAGTGGCTGATGTGACCCAGGACACAGTCCCTGACACTAAGTAGGGTCCAAGTTACTAAGCCTTGTGAGGTAAGAGTTACTATCTCCATTTTTATGGATAAAAAAAATCTGTAGCCAGGAGAGGGGAAGTGAGTCAGCCCACGTCAGGCACCCTGTTTGAGATGATGTCCTCCAAGGATGCTCTACATCCATTCCCAACTTCCTTTAGCCCCACACACCAGGTGAGGCATCAGGGAAGCATGCTTTAGCTCCATGACTCTGATTCATGGCTCAGCATCCCCTAACCGAGGCCCGTCTTCCAGAGATGCCAAGGCCTCTTGTACACGCAAACCAATCCTAGAGGCTCCCCCTTCGTGGGGACTCAGGAGGGGTGGACGTTACCCTCCCTGCTGCCCGGGATGACTTTGCCAAACCCCTAGGATGACTCTCATTTTGCGGCTGAAGAAATTGAGGTCATATGGTTTATCCACACTTTTTAAAATTCCTGCACCATGTGGAATTAGAGAATGTTTTTCCACTTTTGGCTAAGGAATTTGGACGCAGGCTGCAGGCCCCGCCTGGCCCGGCAGAGGAGAAGGCCATGAGGAGGGTGTAGTGGGGCCCCCAGGACCCTTCACTGAAGAGCCTGCCCCCCTTTTCTGGCTACCCTTCTCCTAGCTGTTGCTTGGTCATCCTTCCTAAACTAACCTGGCTTCCCCAGGAATAGAGTAAAGGAAGCTGAAGTTTGCTTCTGGGGAGGCCCATGCAACTCCAAAATCAGAGCCCTCGAGAGGAGACCAGTGTGACTCATTCCTAGCCCAGGGGACAAGCCAGTTAGAGCAGAGGCTGCCTTGGGAAGGCCTGGGCTTTTGTTCCTTCAACGACCAAAATGAATCATCTACGCTACTAAGTCACCCCGGCCAGTCCCAAACTTTCCTGGGTAGAACCAATATCTGTGCAAACATGAGATGGATCACCAGTGGGTGGGAAGGAGCGCAAGGTGGGAGCTGGGACCTGAGGAGAGAGGTCCAGTGAGATGGCCAGCCAGAAGCGACCAGCCACCCGTACCCCACATGAAGCGCGTGTCTTCTCAGTAGTCTGCTGCTTCAGGCAGCTGGTTCACAAGTATGGCTGGCATTGTCTGGGCACTGAGCACACTGTCCCTTCCCCTGACCCTACCACAGAGCAGATGAGGAAATTAAGGTGTTTATCAGGGCCCCCAAGCAGGACCAAGCTACCTTCATTCTGTCCTCAGAGACCTGCTCTTCACCAGCAGGATCAGAGGCTCATTTCGTGTCAGCACTAGGGTCAGGCTGAGGCAAAACAGCTGGGTCATTTCAAGGGGGTAAGCCAGCTACAAGAAGCAGCAGAAGCAGGGGCCCATCTTGGGGCCCAGCATTCCTGAAGCCAGATGTGCAAGCCTGACATCACCAGCATGACCCCAGTCAGGCTGCATTCACTGGCTTAGGCACTGCTGTCCCCTGTCCCCTCTCCCTGCTTCCTCAGCATGAAAGAGACTCAGGGGTGCTGGCAGCTGCTCACCAGCATCTGGCGGAACATTCTGCCCTAAAGCTGGGCTTTCCTCCCTCCCCAGGGATAGCTGGTGACTCATGTTTCCATTTTCAATGCAGAGCCAGGCACTGGATCTTTCCATGACCCCAAGGACTGCTGTGTAGTGCTGGGCCATGGATTGTGATGTCAGACATTATCTGAGTTCAAATCCCCTCCTTGATACTTGTTAAACATCTGTGTGTTTTTAAGCAGCTAGTTTATCCTCTGTGACTCCCATTTGTAAATGAAGACCATAATTGTCAACTATGGTATCGTTTTGTTTTAGACAAGGTCTCCTCATGTAGCCAGGTCATGCTTCCAACTGTGTGTGTGTGTGTGTGTGTGTGTGTGTGTGTGTGTGTGTGTGTGCGCGTGTGTGTGTGTGCGCGCGCGCGCGCCTCGGCCTCCCAAGTGCTAAGTTTCTAGGCATGTGCTGCTACACCAAACCTCAACTATGATACCTTTTATTGAAAAAGTCCCTTCTCTTCTACGCACAGCTCTGAAAGTGAGCTGTTCCCTTCAATGGTTTTCCCTTTTGTCTACTTAATTTTCATAATCCAAGCAAAGAGGAAGTTGAGAGTTTTTTGAGGTTTACGGTCCATGAGTTATATGGATCCCACTTACAACAGTGGTGGGAAGCACCTCCCAGATATCCGCACTTCCGCCCCCACACTGTTCACTCCCAGTGTTCAAGAAATGCCGCAAACTGTTCCTCACCCTGTCATAGCATCTGCTTGGTGCGGAGGGGCATTTTTTGCTAGTGTGATCATCCGAGCAGGTTTAAAGAGGCTGGGCTGAGCTGTGATGCTCCGTAGGTTAAGGGTATCAAGTGCATTTCGACTTAATGATATTTCCCATCACATCGTCAATTGAGGAACACCCATGTACTACTGTTTACTACTGCTACGGTGCTATTATTAAGTGCTGGCATAGTCTAAAGACAAAAACGAACAAACAAACAAACCGAGGCCTAGGGAGGTAAAGTAACTTATCCAAGGTCATACAGTCAGAAAGTGGCAGAGCTGAGATTCACGCCTGGCTTGTCTGGCCTCACAGGCCGGCACTTTGTCATGGTGCTTAGGAAAAACGAGAGAGACGGAGGGGTGAAGCTGGGCCTGATGCTGGCCTGGAGTGGATACTGTGCTGGAGTTTGCTGCTGTCGTTCCCACCGTCACCTCAGTTGCTTCCCATTACCAGGCCAGGTCTCCACTTTGCCCCTGAGGAAGAGCCGGAGAGGACACTCGTCCTTCAGGCCTAAGTCAAGCGCCCCGAGCTGGGCGGAGTCAGGTGGTCTACCCAAATGTACTGCTCACCACATGCTGGTGAATGTTCTCTTCTGAGGCCTTGGGATACTGACTCCCCACCTCTGGGTCTCAATCACTGGTCTGCCAGGTGGGGGGTGCTCACCCTCAGCCCTAGGGCAGGAGCAGGTAGGGAGGGGCTGGATAAAGTCAGGGCCTGGGAAGCATCAGCGCCCTGACAGACTGCTCTTATCAAATGGCAAGGCGCATGCTCTGGGTCCCAGTCCCACAAGCCAATACCTGCTGTGGCAGAGGCACATGTGAGACCAAGCCAAGCCGGAAGGTTCCAGAAGAGCCACACAGGGTTATCAGGAATCACAAACAAAATGCAGAAGAGCTAGCAATTTTGACAGGCACAGAGCACACTAAGACCGGCTGGCACAATAATCCTGGTAAATGGGAGGCTGAAGCAGGAGGATCACAGCAAGCTTGAGGTCATCCTGAGCTACAGAGTGAGAGGTTCTGTCTCCAAAACAAAACAAAACAAAACAAACAGACAGACAAAAAAGCAGAAGTCAGAACTAGAGCTAAAGGGGGCTGTGGCCACAACGGTGCCTCCACGTGCCACCCACGGCTGGTTTCCTGTCACCCTTCTCAGACCTTTTTATCTCACCTAACTCTGCTGTCCCATCCTACTTCAAGCCTGTCCTCACCCCGCTCTGTGGCTGAGCCAGCCTCATCCATGCCCAGACTTCCTTGCTCTGGGGACCACTGCCCTCTCCCCACCTGTTTCCCCAGAGACGCCAACCTTCCTGCCCCCAGGGAACTCAGGATCTTGCCTCCCAGAAGAGGTGAGAGGAGAGCAGCACTCAGTTGCTTGCTAAGCTGCTCCAGCAGGAGTCTGGAGTACACACCTGTCCCCAGGGATACCCGTGAAATGTCTATGGAGCCCTTTGTCTCAAGGTCCTGCCGCTGGAGCCCAGAAAAAGGGCATGAGGAGTCTTCTGTGGCAACATTCACCTGGAGCAGCAGAGAATTTCTGAATTGAATCAGAGAATTTCCCACCAGGACACACGGCTGTGGGGTCCTCCAGGCCATGCCAGAGAGCACTCCACTCAGTGTGCAAGAGATGAGATTGCTCCTGAGCACTTGAGAGAACAGGAGGAAAGCTTCAAAGCCCCCAAGTGGCTGTAGGAAAAGTCAAGAAAGGCCCCTGAGTCGGTGTCTGCAGGACTGAAGCTACTTCCAAACACAGCGCAGGAGGTAACAGCCTAGGAGTTACAGTTTTTGGGGCTCAACCGATGCCACAACCCACCTTGCAACCAGAACACCCATGGACAGCTACCGTCCAGGTTCCAGCTGTGGAGCCTGGGGCAGGCTTCTGACCCTCACCTTTTCCTTTGTGTAACCTCAGCTAGGCTCAGTTTCACAGTCTGTAAAGTGGACATAATACTGTCTTCCTAAAGTCCCGGTGAGAACAAAACGAAATGACTCAGGGGCTGCATGGGATTCGTATCATTTTGCCTGTGATGATAACATCACAAACATTAGGGGAATGGTACAGGCGCCAGGCTGCTGTGGGTGTGGATGACCCATGGAGAAGCTGGTGATGGGGCTAAGCGCTGAAGGAGATTGAGTTTCTATACAAGGAAATGCAAAAAGTGAATCAGTCCAAAAGCAAAAACTGAATGATTCAGAAGGCCATTCCAGTACAGCAAACAAAGAATCCAAACCAAACGACTGGGTTCCTCAAAACCAGGACATTGCTCTGCCAAGCCGGAGCATTAGTCAGGCGGGGGAGGCGGTTACTGGGAAATTTCGCCCTGTTCAGCATTATTGAGAAGTTGTGGGTTCCTGGAGACTTGGTGGTGTTACATAGCCCTGCAGGGTTAAGATTACCCAAACCTTGGGCCAGGGAGCGAAAAGGAAGTGTTTAGGGCAGGATCTATATTAGAAGAAAAAAAAAAAAAACAGAAAATTGCTCCTTAAAAGGCAGAATGGCCTCAAGGAAAGCAGTTAGATGCATTGAAGCACCTGGGGCAGCTGCACAGGCCAGCCAACATCTGCCAGGACCTGGCACAGCTGGGAAGCAGACATCGGGTACTTGTAGGGTCCAGGTCCGATGCAGTCTTTCTGTCCGTTTCAAAAACCTCTCCCGTTTCTTCCCACCCTCGAACTCCACGTGCTAGAACGGGGACCCCAGCCCTGACACTTGCTTGTCGTGTGATCTCGGACAAGTCACCCCACTTCTCCGTGACTTTATCTGTCATTCACAAACCTCACTTCTCCGTGACTTTATCTGTCATTCACAAAATGGGCACTGCAGTCCCCACCCTGTCACTGTGCTCTCAGCCAGCGTCGGTCTCAGCGCCTGGTCCCATTTCTCCTCTGGTGACTTCTTGTTGGGGGTGGATACAGATTCTAGAGTCTACATCTCCACCCCTGTGTATCTACAATGTGACAAGCCTTGTCCTTAGAAAAGACGAAAGATATGACATCAGGAAAGACAGATGAGGGGCCCACAAAATCTCAAAAAATAGGAAGGGAGAAGCCCTCCCCAACAGTGTCACCTCTGTGTGCTGCATGTGAAGGTGACACCCCACCCCCACCCCCAGGTATAGATGTAGACAGATAGCTGGCTAGGGCTTTGCAGAGAACCAGGGCTCAGAGAGGCACCGCCATTCGAGATCGGCTCTAGTTCATTGTCTCAGACAAGCTGGGGAGGACCCACTGGAGGTGGGTTTGAGGGAAGGACATTTGAAGTTGAGGAAGGACCCGTGAGTCAGGGAGGAAACTGCTGCCCCTGTGAGGTGACAAAATGCAATCTTTCCACCTAGGCATCAAGTGACAGCTCAGTGGCTCTTTGACAGGTAATTCAATCCTTGATTGTCCCTGAACTTTCTCCTCCTGCCCCAGCTGGGAGCAGCCTCCCAGGATGAAGACAAGTTCAAGGTCAGAAGAAGGGGAGAGGTGAACTTCAAACAGAAAGAGATTGTGGTGTGGCTCTCGCTCTGAGCTCACTTCCTGTTTTGTGAGGCCTGAGTGGGTTCCTCTCCTAGGGCTGAACGTTCTGTTCCCCTTCTCCACACAGAACGCCGAGGTCTAGCCTGCTGACCAGTGCTCATCTAATGGGAAAGTGGACCCAGCTGTACCCCAAGAAGTCAGCTCACCCCGAGCTGCCTTGGGGATTCCACCCAGTGTTTAGAGAAGTAGAGACCGCCCTGAGTCACAGGCCCTGTGTGTTCATTGCCTGTCAGAACTGTAAGGGGCAGCCGGAGGGGAAGAAGTGGATTGCAGCAACAAAAAGTAGAAGCTGGGCTTGGGGACAGGGCTGTCACCCCTGAGTGATTACCAGAAGATGGCTACGTCATCGGCTCCCGGGTGCTGCCAGCACCATTGAGTGCCTGTATGTCAGGCGGTGTTTCTCTGGGGACACTGAGAAACGGGATAGATAATGCGCATTCACAGGTCTTCCTGCTTTAACTGAGTGATTACTGTATGCTGCTGAGTTCCATCCTGCGCTCTGGGCCAACATGATCTCCCATAGCCCTTCCTTCCGTCACTGTCCAGGACACTGCCTGCCCACTGCATCCCCATTTCACAGACATATTGTCCTGCCAGACTCCCCTCTCCTCCTTCAGGTTATGACCTCTAAAAAGGCAACGAGTGAGTCAAGGTAGGGTTCATGTGGTGACACCTCATCCAGCTCCCAGAGCTGGGTGACCTAACAAGTGAGGAATGAGGGGCTGTCCTCTTCCGATAAGGCCAGTCCCCACCCCCTAACACCCTCCCCAACTTGAGAGGTCTCGTGCCTGGAGCCTCTAGCAGAGCCCTTTCCCAGCATCCCTTACTCATCCTTACTCGGATGCAGGCATGCCTTTGCTCATCAGTTTCTCCATTCTCTCACAAAGAGAGAATTTGACTCTTTCCAGGCAAGAGCAGCCTTTGGACACACTGTAGTGTAGGTGAGTATCCCTTCTGCTTCAGAACTGTCTTCTCCTGTTCATACCTCGGGACATGGTGTGTGCTCCATGGGCCGAAGAAAAAGCAGCCATCTGAGAGCAGGTGCTGGGAGCCCAGAGGGGACGTAACCTTGGAAACGTGACAAAGATGCAGGTGTCCACGCTTCTGGCTGAGTCTTCCTGGCAGCAGAAATCACTCAGGATGGGGGCTGTCTGGGCTGAGGCATGACAGAACAAATGGCTATTGGGTGGCCTGGACATCATCAGGGTGCACTATAGGTCGGGTGGATAAGGAGGGCCACCAGCAAAGAGGCCATCATAATCACCCCGGCAATGAAATGGCCAATTGACAAACGCCCCCTTAGCTGGGTTAAAGAGTTCACTTTGTTTAGGAGATAACTGTGAAACTGTAGGTTGGTCCCGAGGACTGCTAGACATCGATCGGTGACATTGTATGGAGAAGGAAGGCCAGGCGGTTACGTCTGCATCCTGGTGGGAAGAGTTGGAGCCACGTGACACCTGCTCTGAAAATAGTTGGTTCTATTTTTCAGAATGTTCATCTGTTCTGTGTCATGTTGGTAGATTAAAATCTGCCATGGTGGGACGCTAACACTACAGAACAGTAAACATTATCAAGCTCTCCTGACCCTGCCATCACCCCACACCCAAAGGCTGGTTATTAAAATACTTGCAGTATGTTGCTGGAAAGAGACAAGCTATTCTGGTGACCACAAAAGAATAGAAGGAAAAGCCAGCATCAGGGGTAGGGAGGACTACTGTCCCTATCCCAATTCCTTCTGTGGAGGCTCTGCATCTCCATACCTCAGTATGGGACCGCACATGGGCTAGAAAGGGCCACCGAGGGGACCCTAAGCCAACCTGACCACTGTCCTTACAAGAAGAGGAAGTTATGAAAGCATTCATTTGTTAGCAACAGTATTGTTTGTTTATAATATCAATTACCTAATGATTTTTAAGATTTCTTTTTATTATGTGTGAATCTGTATTAGTATATGTGTACATGTGTGTGGGGTGCCCAAGAAAGCCAGAAGACAGCTACCGATCTGGAGAAGTTCCAGACAGTTGTGAGTTGCCTGATGTGGATGCTGGGAACCAAACTCAAGTTCTATGTAGTACATGCTCTTAACCTCTGAGCCATCTCTCCAGCCCCATCAACAATAATGCTTTTTTACAATGTTTTTTTTTTCTTAGTTGACACACAACATCGTGAGTTTCATATGATAGTCTCACACACACCAGTGTCTGCTCGGAGTTGCCTCATGCCCTGGCTCTCACGGGTCCCTTTCCGACACCTGAGTAAGTCCCCTTCTGTTTTCATGGTGTGTGTGTGTGTGTGTGTGTGTGTGTGTGTGTATGTGTTGTGTGTGTATGGTATGTGTGTGTATGTGTATGTGGTGTGTGTGTGTGGTGTATATGATGTGGGTGTGGGTGTGTAGGTGTGGTATATATGGTGTGTGTATGGTGTGTGTGTATGTGGTGTGTGTGTATGGTGTGTGTATGATGTGTGTGTGGTATGTGTATGGTGTGTGTATGATGTGTGTGTGTGGTGTGTATAGTGTGTGTGTGTGTGTGTGTGGTGTGTGTATGGTGTGTGTATGATGTGTGTGTGTGGTGTGTATGGTGTGTGTGTGGGTGTGTAGGTGTGGTGTATATGGTGTGTGTATGATGTGTGTGTGGTGTGTATGGTGTGTGTGTGTGTGCGGTGTGTATGGTGTGTGTATGTGTGTGTGTATGGTGTGTATGGTGTGTGCGTGAATCTGAAAACAGCTGCAGAGTAGCAAGGTCCATCTGCCCCAAAGAAGAAGAAGACTCTAGGCCTGAATGCAGATGGTGGGGGTACAGAAAGAGAGAGAAGGTGAGCGGGGAGGGAGGGAAAGGTCCTATCAGCCCCTCCCCTGCCCTCCTCCGAACTCAAGTTAGTCTTGCTGTGCTACTACCAAATCACAGACCCAGCTCTGAAATCTGAGTTTCTTCATGGTGAAGCATACAAAGACTATAGTGACTTAGCCCGCCATATTGCAAGATACGGAAGTCGGAAGTCTCAAGTGAGGTCAATTTTACTGGGAGGTTCCTGCAGAGCCAGAGGCAGGTGTGACACACACTGGGCTTTGAAAGTCTCCTGGAAACTCCGTTCAACACCCTTGGTATTTTCTTAATCTTCCTTCTCTCCCGCACAGGCCTCCAACCCCCATCCTGTGACCACAATTAAGAGTCTGAGCATTTGACCCCCAAACAGTGGACTGAACCACCCTTACACACACACACACACACACACACACACACACACACACACAGGCTTTCCTCACACTCGGAGAGAGGCAACAGCAAAACCTTTACAGAATTGCTAAGGTTTGGGTCGGGGCCTCCATTTGGGGTTGGCCCCCAAAGTGGCATTGTTTGAATGGGGCAGAGCCTTTCAGGGATAGGACATTCTGAGAGGTCTTCTGGCCATTGGAAGTGTGCTCTTGAAGGTGATGCTGGGGCCGCAGCCATGTCCTTGTCCTCCTTCGGGTTCCCACTGCTGTGAGGTGAGCAGCTGTGCCCCACCCCGATCTTCTGCTGTGATGGGCTGTGTTGCTACAGGACAAAGGCGATAGAACCAACCGTGCACGGACTGGGACTCCCAAAGCTGTCGCTCAAGCAAGCCTTTCCTATACCCTCCATATACACAAACTGCCATCCTTCCTGGCCCCAGGTCACAGCAAATCTATAGCCAGAATTCCTTCTTAAGAATACATCAGTATTGTTCCTTTTGAATAATCGGTACCTAGGTTCATCTTGCCAAGCCAGCTTTTCCATATGAGACAATGGTTCTCAACCTATGGGGGGGGTCACCTAAGACGATCAGAAAACACAGATGTTTACATTACAAGTCATAACAGTAGCAAAACTATAGTTATGAAGTATCCACAAAAATAATTTTATGGTCAGGGTCACCACAACATGAGGGACTTTATTAAAGGGTCGCAGCATTAGGAAGGTTGAGAATCACTGTTATAAGAGGACAGGGGACTTAATGACAGACCAGGACTTAATGGTGGTAGGGACCAGGTACTATCCCCCTGAGCTGCTCCTTAGAGGCACATTCTTTGATATGATGACGGGCCTAATGACTGATTATAAGTCGGGGTTGTCTCCTTTGGGTATGGGAATGGAGCCCAGTTGGATGTCTATCTTGGGAACAAAAATTAGCATAAACTTTCTCAGCAACCCTAAACTTCAATTTATGTTACACAGTTTCCTTTCTAACAGTTTCTAGCAAGCCTAGCTAGTATCTTACAGATCATCTTCCAGTCATATTGGGGCAGCTCCTTTAGCTAAATTCTACTTTGTGTAACTTACTATTTCCTAAGCAAATTAGTAAATCCTTTATAGCATCAAGTTTATTATTTCAAGTTTCTTCTATACCAGTACAAAGAGTTTAAGATGCACTCAATTACAGTTTTCAGTGCTTATTTCCTGGTCGTAATCACTTCCTCCATCCAGCTACGAGGCTACGTCATCCCGTCATCCTCTCTGCTTACCTCACTGCGTGCCCCACCCTGCCCCTCCCATGAGCCACATCACCAGCTCCTGGTCCCGGGAGTTCAGCCTTAGGTGAAAAGAGCCAGCGAGCTACACTTTCTCCCCCTCAGGCTGCTCTCCTAACTTTTGACCTTTCCCTGTCCAATTTCAGCCTCTGGTTTACTCCTGCGGAAGCTAAGTAAACCGGAATCGCTGGGTCTACATTCTCCCCAGCAGTTTTATGTTAAGCTGAATCAGGTTTTATACCTTGGTGAAGGGGGGCAAGGTGGTGGAATATAAAGCTCTGTACTTCCTGGCTGGGGGTGTCACTGATGAGTCATTTACTTCCCCGAGCCTCAGGGTCCTTACTGTCAAAAGCGTAGCTCTCACTCAGCAATTTTGTGCTGCAAATTACTGACGTGTATAACCCACGGAGTGGGAGCGGAGGTGGTGATAGTAATTAGTCAGGCCAGTTCATGTTGGGCCTGGAGAAGCAGACTAGTGAAGTTGGACTTCATCCTCCAGGCACCACAGAGTCAAAGAAGGCTTTCTGCTGTCTATATCACCAGAGAGTAGAACTGAGGTCAGGGGACTTCTTGTTCAAGAGGCAAAATGGGGACCAGGGAACAGATGTGAAAAGTTTGAGCTCAGAATAGCTCAGAGTGGGAAGTAATAAGCAACAGAGGCTACCCCGATGCAGCTTGTCTGGGATGGAGGGTCCTCACTCCCCACTCTCGGAAGCCCGCCACCCAGCACCAAAGTAAGCTGTGACAGCCTTTTAAGGAAAGTTATAATGATAAAAGTAGGTGACGTTGAATAAAATGTAAGTATAATGCATAGCGATGCATGGTATGTTTATGGACAAAAAAGGACACTTTATACAAATTATTTAGTCTATTCCAAACAAAAGCCCAATAGAGCTTTTCATATCATTCAATAAGCTGAATGCTCAATTTAGATGGACAGCAAAGAGTCAAGAACAGCTAATATGCTCTTAAATCAGAATTCTGGGCAGAGAAGTGACCCAACAAATAACAATCCTTATTATAGAACCACAACTGAGATGCATGAAATTGGCACAGGAATTAACAAATGTTGACTAGAACAGAAAGCTCCCTAATGGATCACATATATTAGAAAATCTGATTTCTGATAAAGGATGCATGTCATGATTCTTTAACAAAAGCTGCCCAATCTCTCTCTCTCTCTCTCTCTCTCTCTCTCTCTCTCTCTCTCTCTCTCTCTCTCTCTCTCTCTCTCACACACACACACACACACACACACACAGGACACATGCATACATTATGCATGCATACTCATATGCACATTCACGCACACATGTGCACATACACACACATGCACACACAATTTCAGGTGACTCCAAGTTTTACATGTAAAGAAAAATCTTGAAATTCTTATAAGAAAATATAGAAAATCCTTATCATCTCAGGTAGAGACAAGTATTTTAAAACACAAAGAGCAACCACACAGGAAAGGATAGACACAATTAACAACATTGAACTAGTTTCTGCCTGTCAAAAAACATCACAAGGGATTAACTGAGAAGGAAAGAATGCAGAAGACGTTTGCAATGTATAATCAATCAATAATTAGGGTTCAAAATAGCTTAAAACTAAAGCAGACAATCCAAAAGAAACAAAGAAACCCAAGGATAGTTTCCATAAGATGAAACAAGCATGGCCAAGGGACATGTGCCAAGACGTTCAGTCTCATTGCTTCGAGAAATACAAAACAAAACCACAATGAAACGTCATGTCACACCCGGCAAGCCAGTGGAAATTGAAAGTCTGGGCTGGGAATATGGCTCATTGGAGAGTTCTTGCCTCCACTGAGGCATGCTCGATGCCTCTTAGCTGAGCAGAGAACTGGCCCATCAAATATAAAATGTATTATACCAACCACGCAAAATAACATGAAATTGGCATAGGGATTAACAAATAGATGGATAGATCAGAACTAAGGTCAACCCCAGAATCACACACAGTAGACAAAAATAATCTGGCAGTGGCAAGTGCTCTGCCACTATTCCACTGCTGCCACAGCCACCACTCCGTCTCCCGGATCACCACCTCCTCCCCAGGAGCGCTTCTTGCCTAGCCCTGCACCATCCATTCTCCACACCAGCTGCAGTGAGCTGGTGCAAAGCTAGTCTGAAAACCTGATGGCGGCGTAGTTGCCGCTACCACTGTGAAGATGCCACACATATCCCATCTCCCAGTGCTAACTACAGTTACTGGAACATTTTCACAGCTGTACAGATGTGCATCAGGGTATAAGTACATTAAGGAGCAAGAATGACCATATCTATTTGTGTATTAAATATCCTAGAACCGAATCACCCATATGAGAGGTGGCAGTTGAAGAGGAAAAACAAAACAGGAAATAACAAGTGTTGGTAGCCCTATGGGAAAATTAGATTTCTTGGGCATCACTGCCCAGAAGGCAAACTAGTTCAGCTTCTCTGACAACAGTGTGGTGATTCTTCAAGAAGTCCAAATTAAAATAGCTGTGTAGCAATTCCACTATGGTGAGTTGAAAGTGGAGATTTGAATGTCTACTATATTACAATTGACACTCACCAGAAAGCAAAGCAAACACCCAGGGCAGTGGTTCTCAACCTTCCTGATGCTACAACCCTTTAACACAGTTCCTCATGTTGTGGTGACCCCCAACCATAAAACTATTTCATTGTTATTTTATAACTGTCAATTTTCAACTGCCGTGAATCATAATGTAAATACATGATATACAGGGTATCTGATATGTGACCCAAACAGGTTGCGACCCACAGGTTGAGAAACACTTACCTAAGTGTTTATCCAGGATGGATGGATAAGTAAAAGGGGTGTGTACAGGTGATTCCTGACTCCAATAGGTGGACTTAGCTGGCTTTTTTTTTCAAGTGTATAACGGCATGAAAGCAGTACACAGCCAATAGAAACCATGCTTTCGCCGGGCGGTGGTGGCGCACGCCTTTAATCCCAGCACTTGGGAGGCAGAGGCAGGCGGATCTCTGTAAGTTCGAGGCCAGCCTGGGCTACCAAGTGAGTTCCAGGAAAGGCGCAAAGCTACACAGAGAAACCCTGTCTCGAAAAACCAAAAAAAAAAAAAAAAAAGAAACCATGCTTTCAATTTTGGCCTTTCCCTGGGCTTTCTCCTGGCTCTGGGCAGCAATGGTGAGCTGAAGTTTCCAGTCAGGAGGTGAAACATCAGACTACAGTGACTGTGCTGCACTGCCAGGATGTGCTTGATGACCTGGGCTTGCCTTCTCAGGTGACATGTCTGTCGGGGTTGCTTTGGGGCAGCTTTACATACAATGGGACATATCTGCTTTATTCATGTTTTCCCCTGACTATGAAATCCAGAGTTTTAACTCAGACCTACTACTAATGAGTACAGCACAGTTTTAAACCGTAAGGTTAATACAAAATATCAACCATGGCAGACGAGGATGGGAAAGTTCGTCAGAGCCAGAGGGACAGGAAGTCGGCTGTGAGACTCCCCCTCCTGGAAATGTCAGAGAAGCTGCATCCATGAAGTCCCATCAACATGACTGCCTAAACATGAACTGGATGAGGACAACACCAATAGACATGATGACATGAAGGGGATGCTGAGAGTGGGGAAACAGTGGAGGAACCCCCAGATCGGCTACCCAACACCAAATGGCCAACCCCTAAATCATACACATACAAGTAATGTCACATGGATTGAACAGGTTGTATTTATATATGAATGTGTGTGTGTGTGTGTGTGTGTGTGTGTGTAAAACAACAATTAAAGAAATAGAGGCCATAAATTTGAGAGAGCAAAGATGGGTGCATGGAAAGTGCTGGAGGGAGGAAAGAGAAGGGGGAAATTACGTAATTATGGGGAAAACACATAATTGTTTTTAATCTCAAAAAATAAAAAACATTTTTAAAATGTCAATTGTTTATCTCTATTTTAGCACTAAACAGTTGGAAATATTTAATAAAGATAAAAACTTTTATATAATACACATGATGGAATATTACTCAATCTTTAAAAGGAAATTAAGCTCTGCAGGCAGACAACTTGTATGAAATTTGGTGCTATTATGATAAATAAGGTAACACAGAGGGCATGCACCGTGGTTGTGCTATTTGAGGTCCCAAAGGCAGTCAGATCCACAGAAGCAGAAAGTAAGATGGTGGTTGGAGTGGAGGGTGGAAACAATGGCGAGTTATTGTTTACATTTATTTCTTTGTTTTGTTGTGGGGGAAGGAAGGTGCCTGTGGAAGTCAAAGGACAACTTGTGGGAGTTGGTTCTCTTTCCACCATGTGGGTCTCAGGGAGAGAACTCGGGTCACTAGGTTGACCCGAAGCACCTTTACCCACTGAGCTGTCTCAAAGACCTGAGAATCACCGTTTAATTGGCACCGTTTCAGTTTCGGAAGTTGAAAAAGCCCTGGGGACGAGTCCTAGTCTGCTTCCCGTTGCTGTGATAAGTGCCATGACCAAAAGCAATGTGGGGAGAAAGTTGATTTCCGCTTACAGCTTACAGTCATAAGGGAAGTCAAGGCAGGAACTCAAGCAGAAGCCACCAAGGACTGCTGCTTATTGCTTTGCTCTCCATGGTTTGTTTAGCCTGCTGCGTTCTTACACAACATAAAACCACCTGCCTAGGGATGCTACCACCCACAGTGGGCTGGACCCTCCCATATCAATCATTAATCAAGAAAATGCCCCCACAGACACACGCCTAAAGGCCAATTTTATGGAGGCATTTTCTCAGTGGAGGTTCCCTCTTCCCAGATGTGTCGAGCAGACAAAAAAACCAGCCAGCACAAGGTGGAAAGTTGGTGATGGCTACCCAACAGGAGTGTGTAATATTTAATACATTGAAAATGATTATTTCAAAAACCCCCAAAATAGTAAAATGGATACTATATATGTTTTTACAGGTTCCCTACAATAAAAGCATGTATTATTGAGCTTAATAAAATGTTTTAAAGTTGAAAGAGAAAATCCTAGAAAATTTCCACATATCCGTTAGTAGGAGCAGAGACAACCTGGGAAACAGTACACACATACACTGCATTGCTTGTTATATAGCAGCACACATGAACAAACAGGGCATGTGCCACACTCAGGAGTGAGGCGGGCAGGTTGCAAAATGCTACCCTCCAATTATAGAAAAGTCAAAAGCATGACATCTGGGGTCTGGACAGACAGACAGACTTAAAATGCTAAAGCAAAGCATAGGGATGGGTCACCCCAAATTCAAGATAGTGGTTCTCTGTGGGCTGGGAAGGAGAAAAGTCTTCTGAGAAAGGCTTGGGGGCTTCTGAGACACTAGCAATGGATATGTGGATATTCATATTTTATATGTGTATTACATATACATTGATAAATGTATAACATTGTGAAATCTTTAAAGTGCTTTATATTGAAGACAGATAGTGAAAACTCCATGATGATGTCTTGGTAATGAGACTAATATTTCACTTTCCATCTCTTCAAAGCACTCACAATACTTTCAGAGGAAATTGGCATTCATTTATATTAAGGAGAGGGAAAAGAAATCAAGAGAGTTTTTCCCTTTGATTTGTTCAGAGAAAAGAGAAGTGGGAGGAGATGGTAGAGTACTGGGCTTCCCCCAGCTCTGCCAGGAACCAAAGACTTTGGGGCAAAGAGCTCCTTGGAGGTAATGCACTCTAACCATTATCTTGAGTGGGTGGCTGTTCCTTTAACACCATCTCCTCAGTTCCCCAGGAAATCCCTGCCAGTTTCAGGAGTGGGTAGAGGGTTCCAACGGCACTGGCCTTTTGAAATAACAAGATGTAGCCACAGGGCTCAGCCAGCTCTTGTGAGACCACAGACAACAGCCGTGGTACAAGTCCCTCTTCCACAGCCTGCAAGACCAGCTGAAGGAGGTGGAAAGGGGAACGTTGGGCTGGGAGATGATTTGAGAAATGTGTGCCAGTAGCCTCTGTGCATCCAGGCCCTGGACTGCCTTGGGTTTCTTGTACCAGCACTGCTTTCTTGTGCCCCACTCTGAATCCCAGTAGCGGGGGAATGCCCCACCAAGACAGCACATTCAATCACTCATTCTGCTGAGGTGGTCAGTGTGTTTCACAAACACGTGTGCAACACCTGCAGCCCTGGGGGGCTTGAGACTCAGGCAAATGAAACAACTGCCTTGAAGGCGCTCAAGGCATTGTGGACCACAGAGAGAGCCTTCCGGCCCCGCCTTGTGCAATCAGAAGGAAGTATCGGGGTCAGATGAGTTGAGACTAGGAGCCAGTCTCCAGGCAAAGGGGGTGTGTGAGTTTGGCATGAGGAGTATCATAAGAGATTTTTGTTTTGTTTTTCTAGAATTATGATTATAAAGCCGAGCCTGACTATGGCCAGGTGAGGCTGCAAAAACTAACAGAAGCCATATCTCAAAAATTCTTTTCCACCAGGCAGAAGGACTCACTATATTATTTGGACACTGAGAACCATGGAAGCATTTTAAGGAAGGAGGTACAAATGGGTCCCTCTATTATGATCAGAGTGACTTGCCATTTAATGATACCTCGGCCAAACAGATTCTCCAGGACCAAGCACAGGCAGATGAGGGGAAGGGTGTTACATCAGCTTTCCGCCACTGTGACAAAATACTAGAGAGAAACCACTTACAGGCTGGAAAGGTTTGTTTGGGATCCTGGGTTCAGTCCATGGTTGACTGGCCTTGATACTTTCCATCTTTGGTAACAGAACACATCATGGCGGAAGTGACCTGTTCGTCTCGTGGTGCCCAGGAAGCAAAAACCTTGACAGTGAGTAGGTGTTGGGCCAGGATTAGCTCCCCTCTGCTTGCTCACACAGTGAAATCTGGTGTCTGTGCAGTCCTGTTTCCTAATTTGTCCTAATTCCAACTCAAGTCTAGGCCAGAGTTAGTTCTGGCCCATTGCAGTCTTTCAATAAATATTTGTCAAAACCCTTCTCTGGCAGGTTCAGAAGTAGCCTGAAGGGCTCTCGAAGTAGACCTCTCTTCCCAAGGCTGTGCCCCCACCTCCGGAGACCACCAGAGGTCTAAGCTGGGTTTTCATCCATCACCTTGACACAAACTGCTTCCCAAAGTTCTTCCTTGGTTTCTGGTCCAGAGTTTATTGGCTGGGCAAGCAAAGGCATGCCTGCCTCCAGCCTCCATTGCCTGCCCCCAGCCTGCCTCCAGCCTCCATTGCCTGCCCCCAGCCTGCCTCCAGCCTCCACTGCCTGCCCCCAGCCTGCCTCCAGCCTCCATTGCCTGCCCCCAGCCTGCCTCCAGCCTCCATTGCCTGCCCCCAGCCTGCCTCCAGCCTCCATTGCCTGCCCCCAGCCTGCCTCCCAAAGGCCAGTGTAACAAGGGAAGCCATTAGCATTAGGAGCTTTGGCCGGAGCTGCATGGCTGCAGGGGACCACACTCACTTTTGTGAGACCCTTTTTTCTGCTTGCCTACCTTTTCAAGTAGGGTACTTTTGAAATTAAGCAAGTAGCATTCCTGTAATTAAATACTCGGTGAAATCAAACCTGAACTTTCCCAAAGCAAATTCTCCTTTCTGAACTGTAGCTGAGGGCACCTGATTAGTGTGTGATTCTGAGAGGTGGAGCCGGAAGAACACTGGGCCCCTTCATTCCAGCAGGGAACAATGAGGGGCGTTACTCTTGGGGGGCAGGCAGGATACAGTTGATGTCTACATCCTGTCTACGCTACCCTAAAACACTTCCTGGGGCTGGGGGCCAGATTTCTTGAATTTAGCTTAAATCGGAAGCTGCATCAAGGCTCTGCTAAAAATGTAGCTGTTTGTAAAGGAGGAAAAATGTGGGAAGAGAATGGATTGAATATACAGGGCCGGGAGCGGCCTTTGATCATGGTCCTTGATCACTCAGTGAGGCTGTGACACCTGGGGAGAGCACAGGGCTCAAGATCCAGTCAGATGCAGATCCAAAGCAGTAATAGCAGAGCCCACCCTGAGCCTCACAGTCTCCTAAGAGTCAGGAAGAAACTGAGGCCAGAATGGGGACTGGGCAACCCCAACCGAGGTGACCTAAGGAGGCCTAGACTGGGCGCCTCAGGATTCTATACTCTGATCTGGAAGCTTTCTCGTCTGCCTTTGACCCTGTTTTGTGTCCATCAGTACTTAGGAGCGCTGTGAGCTCCTTCCTCATAGGGCCTCTTCACCTGCTGCCCCATCCCGCTGGCTTGAAGCACCGGGCACAGATTAGACTGCCTGTCTATAGAACCAACCACAGCACAGAGGTGTGTACAGTGCTTCTACATGGAGGGCAAAAACTCGCTGGCTTCCTAGAAGGAAACGAAGAAGGGAGGGTGAAAGGGAGGGTGAAGGCTTTCCTCTCACCCAAAGCCTCAGTTTACACATGAAGAGACTTAGTGGAGCGGGCAGTGTGGTGACAGGCTTCAGAGTCACCCAGCCTCCCTTGCTTTCCTGTTTCCTGGAGCTCAGCCTGACACTCCCCCCGGCATCACAGCCCACCCCGAGGAAGTACAGCAATCGTCAGCCAGAGAGGGCAGAGCCATCTGCCTCCGGACATCACCATGGCCAGCGCAGCGCTACCCACACACAGTGACACACAGTTAGGACACAGGAACCCAGACAGACTCCCCCTGTCTGGCTAGGGAGCAGGGGAAGCAGGGGGTATGGGGGCGGAGGTGGGTGGGCAGGCCCTGAACCTGAGGAGGAATGCAAGGAAGAACCTGCCCTACCCCCACCCAGCCACACTACTAACAACAGAGGAGGAAGGGCCAGGTGAGCTCCAGGTCACAGCAGAATGACTTGAAGGTGAACAGCTGGTGTTGAGTCACACAGGCTACGTGAGCCTTCTGACGCTGCAGGTGAGGTTAGCACTCCCTGGGTGGGACCTTGCAAGAGTAAGAGCTTCAGAGCCCTGAGAAATGTAGCGGGAATGCCCACGCCTCACAGACCAGAGGGTCACTGTGTGCTTGAAACAAACACGCCCCCACTGTGCAGCCTGGATGCTGCCATCAACAGTCCCCTGGGAGTCGCAGGCAGAGGACCAGGGATATTTCCTTGAGTGCATCCTGTGACACTGACCCCAGGTTAATATTGCACAAGCTTAGGCCCAGAGTGGCTCATTACCTACTCTGGGTCACACACCTTTAGAACAGGGGCAAGGGACAGGGATAGGATTGAATGTAGGTTCAGCATAGTCCAAAGCACATCATCTAGAGACAATGCAGCCGGTCACCAATGGACCCACAATGCCTTGGTTCTCAACCTGTAGGTCACGACCCATTTGGGGTCAAATGATCTTTCACAGGGGTCACCTAAGACCCCCTTGGAAAACAGATATTTACATTATGACTCATAACAGTAGCAAAATTATAGTTAAGTAGTAACAAAAATAGTTGTATGGTTGGGGTCGCCACAATGTGAGGAATTGTGTTAAAGGGTTGCAGCTTTAGGAAGGTTGAGGACCACTGCCTTAATGTGTCATCAGAGAAGGGTCCCAAGCAAGAGTTGAGGCTGAGCTGTGCTTTTGCAGTGGAAATCGACCTGGGTTCAGAGACCCAGTGGGCACTATAAGTGAGGAAGGAGTCAGGGCTCAGAAAGCAGACCAAAGCACCCAGATCTTCCCACATGCATTGAACATGTTAGAACTTCACCTCTCAAGGGTCGGGGACCAAGGCAGGTTACTGTGTTGCTGTATGACAAACTGGAAACACCACATTCACACACACTCCTGTACATACAAATGTGTGGTACAGAGATTGCTGCTAAGGCAGGAGGATTTGCTTCTCCTCTCCTCATATAATTGAGGTGGGTTAGCTGATACTACGTGAATACCTACTGTGTGGCTGGCGTTTTCCAGGTACATGTGGCACCTTCCAGGCTCCAGGCATGAAGGATTGACAGCTTAGATGGCATATTGCCCTTGGGAGGCCTTGGGTTGGGGAAGGTCCTCTAAACCTTCATGTCTCTTGGAGAGAGGAGACCAGAAGAATGCCTATTGGAGCAAATGTGCAAACTGCCCTCAACACTGCCTTTGTCCTTGAATGTCACCTGATCACTTATGCAGTGAGACAAGTGGGGTATAATTCTATCCTTTCCTTCTAGCTCATCCATTGGTACCCTGCTGTGAGGAAGAATTCCTCCTTTCCCATTTGTTTACCTATGTCTTTACTTTTAGCAATATACACCACAGCTATTTTCCCCCATGTCAATCATCCATCATAATCATTATTGACTGTAGTGTTGGAATTGTCCCAGTGTGGCTACTAGGAGTGCCTTCCTTCTGACTTGTGTCCTTTTGACATGCCCTTATCACACCTTGAACATGTCTGGTACTTCCCCATCCTAGGAGCCCTGTGCTCAGTGAGTGGAGTTCGCTGCTTAGATTTAGACAGTGCGTGATTCTTCTAGCCCTTCCCAGCCAAGTGACAGAGGTAGGGAGCTTATGTATGCATTTATACACACATATACACCTGTCTGTCTATCAACCATTCATCCCCCATCCACCCACACATTTATCTATCTGCACACATACTAAAACCCATGAGTTCACATCCAAACCTCTGCCATGGTTTGAATCTTAAATGCCTCCCAAAGACCTATGGGTTAAAGGCTGGTAGGTGGGACCTAGTGGGAGGCCTTTAGGTCATTAGGCATGTGTCGTCAAAGGGGACAACTGGCCCCTGCCCTCTCCCTGTGCTTTGCTTCCTGCCATGAGATAAGAACTCTTGCTCCATCCCAGACCTCCACGTCATAAGGTGATATTTGGCTGCAGGCATGAAACAAACAAGACCAGCTAGTTACACCATCCTGAAATCTCCAAAAACTGTGACCCCCAAATCAGTGTTTTCCCTTTACAGGTTGATCATCTTGGGTTTTCACTATCGCGGTGGAGAGCTATCAGAACCTCCAGTTCCATTCCTGAGCCACCTGCCTCTTCTAGGTCCCCTGCCCCTGTTTATAGCTTCGATCCCCTGCAGTGAAGACTTGACTCCCCTCATGTCCAGCATTCTGTAGCCACGGCCTCATGAGTTTCAGGAGACAGCAGACAGTGTGTAAGACAGTGACCCCTGAGGAGGAGGATGAAGCTGACAGACTCTTGCAGGGATAGCAGAGTCAACATGGAGGTGTAACACACGCCTGCTGAGCTGTCAGGCCAGAGAAGTGTCGCACACTCACTCGTAGCCACTTGAGAAGAAGTGGCTACACACACTTCTGGCTCACGTATTCACATACTATGACTTCTAAAAGATTTTTTTAAATTATATATATACGTGTGTTTGAGTGTGGATATGTGCACATGCACGCAGGTGCCTCTGGAGGCCAGAGGCATTGGGTCCCCTGGATGTGGAGTTACACATGGTTGTGAACTATCCAGTGTGAGTGCTGAAAACTGAATGCAGGTCCTTCGAAAGGATAGCAGATGCTCTTAACCACTGAGCCATCTCTCCAGGCCCCATACTATCCTTTTTAAAATCTCTGTTTCAGAGATATGGAGAGCACTAGATAAGGGCAGCATTGCAAAGGCTCTGAGGCAGGGGCATGACTTCTGTGTTTGAGGCCTGCCAAACATTCACTGTAGCCAGAACAAAGCAAGCAGAGGAAGGAGTCAGGAAGTAGTCAGGTGTGACCCTGTAGGCTGTGGCCGTGGAAAGGTCTGGTCTTCTTACTGAGTGAGACAAGGAACTTTGGGGTTTTGCAGGTAGAGGAGGGGTGGGCCTGATTCACATGGAACTCGGCTCTGGTCGCAAGCTCAGGAATAAGATGTCTTCAGCAAGAACAAGGGCAGGAATCTGTCTGCCACTGACGTTGGGTTTAGGTGAGAGACGACAGTGGCGGCTTGGATCAGTTAGTGGCTCTGTGATGTGACAGGATGGACTCAGGTTCTGAATCAGTCTTGAAGACCTAAGAAACAAATGTCAGTGTCCAGGTCTGCCATGGTTGGGGGACACTGCTGAATTCCTTCTGACCTGGCTGTGGCCCTGAAGGGAGGTAGCTTCAGAGAAGAAAAGCTGCAGCTGGTTGCAGCCTGCATGCAGCCTCTTCACCCGACTCCCTTAAGAATCTCAAGTTCTAAACTTGAATAAGGTGATTCTTGTGTGCCCTAAGTGTCTGGAAAAGACAATAAAAACCTGCCCTTGGCCTGAAGTTCTTTTATACATTTTTTTTTTCAAACAAAAATTTTAGTGCATAATCAAAGACCACTAGATTCATGGGATGTTAAGGCCTTATGAATAGAGGCAGATCTCTATGGGTTCAAAGCCAACCTAGTCTACATAGCAAGTTCCAGAACAGCCAAGGACCATATAACGATAGCCTATCTCTATAAACCAACCAGCCAAACAAACAAACAAACAAACAAACAACCCCATGAGTGACAGCAAGCACATTCTCAGACACTGGCCATAATGTCATTATTGTTGTGGTCTAGAAGATAAAAACATCTGTGTCTGAAAATCCTGTAGAAGCAACTCAGTCTCCTGAGTTATACTGGGAGGACACAGTGTGAAGCTTAGGGAGGTGAAGAGAAAAGTATAGTAACCTACCTGGGACACAAAGAACAGGGGCATGAGGCTAGCAGCACTGGCATGTTCTTCTTTCCCTGGGGTTGGAGGGGCAGAGGGGGTAGGTGTTTGCATGGAGACAGAAGCATGACCTCTTGGGAACAGAGATGTCCACTGAGGGACAGATATAGCCAGGCTGGATGACCATTCAGTGGAGAACTTGGAACTACATACCCAAACTTCACAGTCCTCCTCCTTCCCACCTATCATGGGTGCTCCCAATAGGCCGACTTCAACCAACATCAAAGGGGGTCATTGCTAAACCAATTTCCCAATACACGGGGAAAGCGGAGAGGCAGAACTGCCCTGGAGACATACATAGCCAGCATTGAACAGGGACACAGAATAGTTGAGAAAGAACCAAAGCGAATTCCAGAACTAAATACAATGATGGGAATGAGTAACTCGGGCTGGGGAGATGGCCAGTCAGCACAGTGCTTGCTTTGCAGACACACGGACCTAAGTTTGAGCACAAGAACCCTGGCCTGCTGTCAAGCCCACCTGGTAAGGTCTAATCCAGCAAGAGACCTTACTTTTTAAAAAATTGCCCCTGAGGAATGACACCCCAAAGGTGTTCTCATGTGCATGTGTATCTGTACACACAACACCAGCCCAAAGGTTCAGTAAGTTCAATCAATGTCAGTCCACACTTGTGGTTGTCATAGTAACCCTGCAAAGACAGAACCACAGCTGAGGGCAAGGACAATGAACAGCTGCAAGAGGATGGAGTTGCTGTCCATTAAGATGGGGAGACTGCTGGTGGTGGTGCACACCTTTAATCCCAACGCTCGGGAAGCAGAGACAGGTGGATCTCTGTGAGTTCGAGGCCAGCCTGGTCTACAGGGTGAGTTCCAGGAAAGGCTCCAAAGCTACACAAGAGAAAACCTGTCTCAAAAAAAAAAAAAAAAAAAAAAAAAAAAAAGATTGGGAGACCGAGCCTGGGATGATCTTCCACATGACTGCTTCCAAACTATGGTCCACCTCCTACAGACTGGAGCCCACACCTCTTCTCTTGCTTAGGGACTAAGTAGCTTTCTGTTTGGCCTCCATCTGCAGCCCCATCCCCATACTAACCACCAGGCAGGCATTGCGAATTGTCCAAGAGGGGTGTGCTTCCCTTTACTCTTTTGCTTTTCATGATGGGGATTTCCCTTTAGTATTCCAACTCCCCTTAACTCTATCAGGGTTGAGGGATGGATTCTTACTGCTGAACTGGGGTGTGGTGTGTTAGTTACTCTTCTATTTCTGTGGCAAAACACTGTGCCCAAGGTAACTTATAAAAGAAAGTGTTTCATTCGGCTTATGGTTTCAAAGGGTCAGAGTTCATAACAGTGGGGCAGAGGCATGGTGGCAGGAGCAGCTATCTTTTTGTTGTTGTTTTTGTTTCTTGAGACAGAGTCTCTCTAGGTAGTCTTGGCAGGTCTGGAACTCACTATATAGATCAGGTTGGCCTTAAACTCAGAGAGATTCACTTGCTTCTGCATCCTTAGTGCTGGGATTAAAGGCATGCACCACCACACCAGATTTAAGAGTTCACATCTTGATCCACAAGCAGGAGGCAGAAAGCAAGATTGTCTAAAGCCTTTTGAAGTTTCAAAGCCTAACTCCAGTGACACACCTCCTCCAACAAAGCCACACCTCCTAATCCTTCCCAAATAGTTCTACCAACTGAGGACCAAGTATTCAAACATGAACATATGGGGGCCAGTCTCACTCAAACCACCACATTCCACTCCCTGGTCCCTATAGGCACACGGATATATCATAATGCAAAATGCATTTAGTCCAACTTCAAGTCCCCAAAGTCTTTCACAGCTTAACACAGTTTGAAAGCAAACCACATACTTCTGACATATAGTGATGGAATATGCATTACTATTCTGAAAAAGGAGGCATGGGATACAGTGGGGAAATACTGAGCCAAAGCAAGATTAAAACACAGCAGAGCTAAACTCAAACTCTTTAGCTCCATGTCTAGTATCATAGGGTTTAGAAGGCTCCACCCTTCTGGTTTTGTGGTCTGCAACATACGTCTCTCTCTTGGTCCTGGTACCACTCTCTATTGTGTGCAGCCACCTGGAGTGAAGTCAGAATACAGGTAGGAAAAAGAATGCTCTGTGTTGGGCTGTCTCAAATTCTAAAGTCAAATATTACAACCCATCCTGACCTAAAATGCTTCCAGGCCCCTAATTGCCTATAAAGACAGTTTTTAAAAATTTAATACAGTGCTCTTAGGGCTTGGGCTTCTGATCCTGCGACATGGCTAAATGCACCAAGAAGGCTGGGATTGTGGGGAAATATGGGTCCCATTACAGTGCCTCCCTCTGGAAAATGGTGAAGAAAACTGAAATCAGTGGGCACACCAAACACACTTGCTCCTTTTGTGGCAAGACCAAGATGAAGAGATGTGCCGTTGGCATCTGGAACTGTGGTTCCTGCATGAAAACAGTAGTTGGTGGAGCCTGGACCTCCAACACCACTTCTGCCCTCACAGTGAAGTCTGCCCTCAGAAGACTGAGGCGCTGAAAGAGCAGTGGAAGCATATGGTTTGAGACCTGCCTAGCCTGTGATAAATGGGCTAGTTTACACAACAAAAATTTTACCCTGGCACTCTGCATCCTCTACTGTCCGGCTCCCGCCTAGTTAGCTCTACCAGCTGACGTCAGCCCACCTGCCATTCTCCAACTCCTTACCCAGTAGGAGATTCTTCTGGCCATTGCTGTCACCAGACACCTGAACAACGTGACTAAAAGGCTTCTTTTGTCACAGTTTCAGAGGGTGAAAGGTCATCTCGGTGGGAGGGAGGATGGTAGGAACAGCTCAGCCTATGCTGTCAGAGCAGCAGGCAGAGAGCTTGGGGTCAGAACCAGCGGTGGGAATTGCCTCCAAAGGCTTCGAAAGGCCTGCCTTTCCCAGCCGACCCTCAGCTCCTAAAGACCCCGCAACCTTCAGAACAGCACCACAGGCTGGGGGACAAGAGTTCAAATCATGAGCCTGTGGGGACACTTCAGATTCAAGTCATAGCAGAAACTGCTTTTGAAGGAAAATCAATCCCAGCTGCCTGGTGGTGGTGCACGCCTTTAATCCCAGCACTGGGGAGGCAGAGTCAGGTAGATCTCTGTGAGTTCGAGACCAGCCTGGTCTACAGAGTAAGTTCCAAGACAGCCAGGGCTACACAGAGAAACCCTGCCTCTAAACAAAACAAAACAAACAAATCAATCCCAATCTCCCCTGCCCCTCACCATGCCATGAGCAATGTTCTAGAGGTCCATGTGGGGGAACCCAGCCACCTGGTCCTCAGGCACTGAAACATATGTGGGGTTTATTTATTTATTTATTTATTTATTTTGGTTTTTTGAGACAGGATTTCTCTGTGTAGCTTTGTGCCTTTCTTGGAACTCACTCTGTAGCCCAGGCTGGCCTCGAACTCACAGAGATCTACCTGCCTCTGCCTCCCTAGTGCTGAGATTAAAGGTGTGCGCCACCACTGCCCGGCCATATGTGGAATTTAAAGTTCTAAGTCTGGGTTAACTTGTTACACAGCATTGAATCTCCCCATGAGTGATTCCTTCTTGTTCTTCCTGTCTTGGCTCAGACGCCTCCTCTTCCTGGAAGCCTTCCCTAACTTCCTGCCCATGACATCAGATGTTTTAGCCTTCCAATGTCCTCTACATCTTCTCTAGCAATACCACCTGGATGTTGCCTTAGAGAGTGACTCCATTCTATCTGATTTGCTGTGTGTACACAGGATGAGGTTCACTCCACCTCAGTCCCACAAGTATCTCTCCTGTACCAGGCTTTTTCTTTTTGGGCCATCAACCAGCTCACAAATCATGACACAGAGACTTATTACTAGTTATGAATGCTCAGCCTAGCTTAGGCTTGTTTCTGGCTAACTCTTTTAACTTAAATTAATCTGTTTCCCTTTATCTATGTTTTGCCTTGGGAGTTTTTTTTTTTTTTAACCTACTTTCTGTATATGTTAATTTTACTGCTTCTCACATCTGCTGGCTGGCGGCTGCCTGGCTGGCCCTGGGCATCTTCCTGGTCCTCTCCTCTCTTCTTTTTCTCTCATTCTTCCTCTCTAGCCTAGATTTCTCCTCCTGCTTATTCTCTCTGCCTGTCCGGCTATCCCTCTCCTGCCTAGCTATTGATGGGTCAGCTCTTTATTAGACCAATCAGGTGCCTTTGGCAGGCAAGGTGAAACAAATGTAACACGTCTTTATATAATTAAACACACATCCTTGTATCCTTAAACAAATACAAGAGAAACAAATGTAACACATCTTTACACAGTTAAAGCAATATTCCACAGCACGAAGAACAAATGTAACACATCTTTACATAGTTAAAGTAATATTCCACAGCATGAACAAATGTAACACATCTTTACACAGTTAAAATATTATTCCACAACACTCTCCTCCCCTTCTCTCCTCTCCCGCTCCTCCCTTCCCCTCCCCTTTCCTCTCCCCTTCTCTCCTATTTCTCCTACTCCCTCACTTTCCTTTCCTCTCTCCCGACATGGGTAGTTCACATTAATTTGAGATAATTTTTATCACCTTCAGCTGAAAGAGTTCAAACAACCTCACCCCTATGGCATGGAGTTAGGGCTGGGGCTCCCGGCCCTCAGACCTTCCCTTACTCTGTACTTACCCAACAAAGTTGTACCTGACACTGGTACCCTGCCCCAGGTTATTGCCCCACGCTTTTGCTATCCTCCTCCCTGATTTCTTGAAATCAAAGCTGCGCCATGTTCATCTCTACATGCAGACCACATCCCATGAAGAGGCACCAGTGAATAACCGCACAAGGAATGAGCAAGCACCTTCTGGCTGGTCAGAGGGTTTAAATGGAGCAAGAAAGCATGGCCACATTTTCAGAGACCTATTTTCTGAGATCTAATTCCTTTAAATCCTTGCTGAGTTTGACAGAGGGTTATTGTATTTTAATCTCTCTTCATCCAGACCAGGCTGAACCAGCCACTCCTATGGAACATGAACTAGTGTCTCATCAGAAAACAAACCCAACCCAAATATTCCCTGCCTAAAACAACGAGCAGTGATGTTTCTGGCAGGGGTGGGTAGAAGAGAGTGTGCATGTGGGGTCAAGGAAGTTTCTCCCTTCCGGACATTGTTTTGTACGGAGTGATCATTCAGCAAGCATTTAATGAGCACCTACTGCATGCCAGACACTACAGTGCTACTTCATTCTCACAGATGATCAAGCAACACATTTGCTACCTGCTGTTGTATCATGGATCAGGGAAAATTGGGAGCTTAACAATTTTTTTTTTTTTTTTTTTTTTTTTTTTTTTTTTTTTTTTTTTTTTTTTTTTTTGCGGTCCTGTGGGAATCTAGTAGGGGTCAACTGGGTTGCCTCTGCTCAGGGCATCTCAGAGGTCCAGTCAAGCTTTAGTAGGGAATGTAATGTCCCAAGATATAGCTGGAGCTGACCAATCCCTGTCCAATCACATGCACACGGTTGTTCTTGATTCCTTTGCAATCTATCACGTGACATCCATGGAGTGCACCTCCCTTCTTCAAGAGATCATGAGTTACTGTCTGAGACAGAAGTTGCTATATTTTGTAACGTAACTTCAGAACAGACATCAATATGTGGTGTTTTGTTCATTTGGCACAAGTTAGTAAATCCAGCCATGCTCTAGGGGAAGGGAATGACTCAGGATCCCAACACCTGGAGTCAGCCATCTGCCACAGGGAAGGATTTATTATTCCTTAGTTTCAGGTCTGTCCATAGCCATTTAAGCAATGCCTCCTGGTCAGCCACCCAGAGACTTCTCTGACTCTGAAAGTGGTCTCCTTGGCTGGCTGGGGTGAAATGGAGGCAGGGGAATGCCAGCGTGTGTTTCTTGATTGCAATGTAAGGGATTACTCACAATTCAGTGGCTTAAACACTTGGTATCATGTAGTTTCTAGGGGTCAGGATTTAGGAGTAGCTTAGCTGGGGAATTCTGGCTCAGGGTCTCCCCGAGAGATGGAGGAGCTAAAGTGTAAGCCAGGCTGTAGCTCTGAGGCATGACCTGGGCTGAGGAGGCTTCCTGGAGGGCTTCCTCACCTGGCTGTGGCAGGAGGCCTCAGGTCTACTGTGTGGACTGCTCTAAGAGAGTGATGCCCGAGCCTCCTTAGAGGATGGCACTGGGACTTCCCCCAGAAAAGTGATTCAGGAGACCTGACGAAGGCAGGCGTGATGCCTCTTGGAACCTAGCCTCAGGAGTCACACCTTCTGCAATATCCTGTTGCGTTACATAACGACCTATTCACTGTGGGAGGTGACTAAATAAGGGCCTGGGGCTGTTGGTGGATGAAGACCACTGGAGGTTGAACACCACAGAATACCACAAGATCAGCAGTTCCCAAACTCAGCTGTTCCTAGCTGCTGCCATGTTCAAAGAGGTCCAGAGCATTCCCACACATTGTGACACGTGTCTGACTTCCTTTGCTCAACCTCCCACTGTCTCCTGGGCGGATTAACACATGAGATTGGCAACCTGCTTGGCTTTCAAAACTCAACAGTCCCCACAGAGTCTATTGGTGATGTGGCCACTCCATTCCCATCCTCTCTGTCCTATGGGAAGACCCTGGACTATTCTGCCTTAGACATGTGCCTCTCTATACACATGGAGACACTGGGTGGATGGTGGGACAGGGTGGTGGCCATCCAAGCTCCTTCAGGAAGCTTCCACTCAAGTTGGGGGTTTGAGTACTAGTTAATACAATCATGAGTTGTGCCAAACCCTCCCAAGGAAAATCACAGGACATTAGATATTAATGAATGGCCTCTTCTCTTTGCAGTATTTGAACAGTCAAGTGATTTAGGCAGGACAGGAGTTTACCATTAGGTTCCAATGTAAGTGTTCAGCAATCCAGAAATAGTGGACCCAACAACATGGATGCTTATTTCTGTCTTGTAGAAAACCATGGAACTACTGAGTGACAAGAACTGGGGGCTCTTTCTATCCTGTCACTTTGTTCTATGTGGTTTCTAGTGCATGGTCCAACATTCTAGGCAGCCAGCTGGATAAAGGGACAGAGAGGACAAAGAGCATGCACCTTCCTTTCTCTCTCTCTCTCCCTCTTTCTTTTTTGTTTTTTTGAGACAGGGCTTTTCTGTGTAACAGTCCTGGTTGACCTGGAACTTGCTCTGTAAGTCAGGCTGGCCTTGAACTCAGAGATCTACTTGCCTCTGCCTCCCGAGTGCTGGGATCAAAGGCGTGCACCACCACTGCCCAGCTGCACCCACTCTTCTTGAAGTCACATTCTTCCTACACTTCAATAACCCGGTCACATAGACACAGTTAGCTGCAAGGGAAGCTGTAACATGCAAGTTTCTATGTGCCCATCTAACAGTTGAGAGCTTTCTTTCTGGGTAAAAAAAAAATACCCACACCAGTCAATCCTACCTTCATTTACTCTGCTGAGCATCGGTTGTCCTTGGTCATGCTAAAGTGCACATCTGAGATGCTTTAGGAGGTATGGGCTAAGGAGGAGGATGGTCCCGGAGATGCCCAAGTAGCTAGTCTCTGAACCACCTTCTGAGAAAGGGAAGACATGAGATCAAATGTCCACAATGCACAACTTCTGTCTTGGGGTTATGCACCCAGAGGTTACTGAAGGCCCCTTGATTCTTTGTGCTGTTCCCAGGTTCTGGGCCAGGCTCAGATTGTCTCATTTCCCATAAGAGCATGGGGTGCTTGTTGAGTGAATGAATGACTGGGAGTGGAATATGGGTTGTCAGAAGGAGAAGGAACTGGTGGGACCATGGTTCATGTACTTCTGATCTTGGATTTTGCTGCCCATTTTCTCCTTCAGGAAATCAAGCAGCTATTTCCATCCGTTTTTTAGTCGGAAAACTGCCCACAGGTCCTGCTTTTTCAAACTTGGGCCCCCACTTTCCTCCCTGAGTTGCTGTTGTCTTGGGTCACTACAACTTTGAAGAAGGCATCAGCAACAGAACCCAGGGAAATTCAGTGGTCAGCTTTCTCCTACATCGGTGTTCTAGTTTGCTTTTCTTTGCCGTGACAAACTCTGACCAAAGCAACTTGGGAGCAAAGGGTTTATTTGGCACATGCATCCATACCACAGTCCTTCATTTACTCAAGGCAGGAACCATGAAGCAGAAACTGAAGCAGGGACCGGTGAAGGAAGGCTGCTGCCTGGCTCCCCTGCTCACATGTGGCTAAGCTCTCTGATCCTAAGCTTACCTGCCTAGGGATGGTGTTACCCACAGAGGGGTGGGCCTCCCTATATCAATTAGGAACCAAGAAAACATCACAGACATGCCCACAGGCTGATGTGATGGAGGTAAGTCTTCAGCTGAGGTTCCCCCTTCCCAGGTATGTCAAGTTGACAACTAAGATCGTCAGACCACAGGCTTGGAGTTCAACTCCTTCCCCCTCTGGCCCTGCAAGCTGAGGACGCTCTTCTCCGCACTTCTGTGTTTCTGAGAACTGAGGCTCAGGGGGCAATCCGCTTTGCCATTTTTAACAGTGCAAACCCCAAACCTCTGGATAAATCTGCACAGACCTGACTTCAAGGTGGGTAGATGCTCAAAGAATGCTCAACCCTAAATAAGAGCAGAGAGCTATAAACCCAACCCTAACAGGTGGAGAAGCTCTCAGTAGAAGCCAGGCTGCTCAAATAACCAGGGTCCCAATGTCTCCTTTGATACCTAGGAAAAGCCAGGGTATATGCAGATGGAGAAAGGGGTGGTGGCAGATCCCAGGAGCCAGATGGCTGTTCCTGCGAGGTAAAGGATACCCAGTGGACTTTCCCAGTCCAGGACTGCGTTGCCCACCCACTAGTTTTAGCCCTCACCCAGAGCTAGTGCCACGCAAGGAGCCTAACTTGCAGCATTCTCTCTGATCTTCACAACGCAATGGCTTTATTTTACAAACACAAAACCCACTGCTAGAGGCAAAGGGATTTGCCCTGAGGCCCCACACAGGCTAGGAAAGAAGATCAGAGGGCAAAAGGAACCAAAGCTTGACTCCTGAGATTTGGGCAACTGGGTTGGGGCAGCATCCCACTCACAGCCCGCCCCAGCCCGCCGGCCCTTGGGCCCCTTTAACCGGGCAGCGGAAGGGGCGGCCAGGGAAGCGGCGGCGCCCAATGGGCTGCGGGGAGCGTCACTTCCCGGCGGCGGGAGGCGAGTGGCGAGTGTCGGGCCGGCTGGCGGGGGCGGGGCGGCCAAGGAGGCGTTGGCAGCGGGCTCGGACCCACGCGGCGCTGCGGCCCGCCTGGCCTGCAACGCTCCCACCGGCTCGGCGGCACGATGCCCTTTGACTTCAGGAGGTGAGTGAGGCACCGTCCCGAGGCCCTCTCTGCAGCCGGCGACGACCCCCGATGCGTGCAAACGCGACCCCGGTGCACGCCTCGGCAGGCCCTGGGGGACCGCGGCCTTCCCCTGGGCTCGGAGCCCTACCCCCTCACCCCCTCGTGCAGCCCGGGCAAGCCCACGCAACTCTCTTTCCGCAGCGCGGGGTCCCCAGCTTGCAATCCCCTCCCCCAACCTGGGGACCAAATCTCCTCCCAACTCCCAAATAAAAGGAGCCATCATCCTCAGGCTCTCTCCCCAGCCCTTCCTAATGGACCCCACCCAGGCTGACAGGTGGGGCCGGGCGCCTGGCCTTGCCTCGTGGGATCTCAGGGCTGCAGCCCCATCCAATCTGGCAGCAGCTGAAGAAGCTTAGTTCTTTAGAACCCCAGAATCCCCTGCTCTCCAGATACAGAGAACTGTCCCCCCAGCCCTGGCCCTGTGCTCTGGGCTTGGGGACAGTGTGCGAAGAGGAGGAGGCTGGGGTCTTGGGGCTCTCTGCACATGGGCCAGGCATTCTGCAGGCCCTACAGTGTGTGCCTTTGTAGGGTCCTCTGCCTCCTGGAATGCTATTGTAGAGGGCCAGGCCTCCAGGAAGCCTGCCTGAGAAGGGCCTCCCCCCCACCAGACATTCCCTTGAGATAAGAAGCTCTGAGATGGCCTGGGCTGGTGGGATGCTTTGGAGGAACGAGATTCTGGCGCTTGCCCCTCCACCCAGCTGCTTCGTATGTTCTAGAAGTTGGAAGCAAAGGCTTGGGGTGCAGCCCCTCGCTGCTCAGCTGGCTGGCCCCAGCAGGTGTCTGGGTACGCTCAAAATATCGGTTTCACCTCTTGCAAATTGGTACTAAAAATAAGGTCCCCACCTGGAAGGAGGAGGGAGTATGAGGCACCCCTGTCTCCACAGGCTGGAACTCAGAAGTAGGGCATCCATGAATGAGGGGCTCTGTGAGCGAGTATTCCCCACAGCTAGAAGACAGTTATTCCCCCATCTGTCACAGAACCCACTCTTCCCCTTACGAGTGTGCATGAAGACAGAGCAGAGTGACAGTCAGCCTAGAAAATGCCCAAGCTTGCTGTCACATCATGGCACACGGGCACCTGGGAGCTAAGCCTCGAGAGGACACTGGCCTCAGACCACTTGACCAGCTGAAGTGGTTTTTAGCCCATCCTGGGCACTGGTACCATTTGGCAAACCAGCTCCTTTGAGGCAGCCCTGGGGTTGATACTTGGGCTTAGACAAATGCACACAGACATATGGCAGCTTTGAATCTGGAGAGCCTGTGGCAGCAGTCAGGATCAGTCCCAACGCCAATGTATCTATGCAGAAGGAAGGGCACCGGACACATCCAGGTCCCCCAAATCTCCCTTCCAGGGCTGACTATAAAGGTTCCCGATCCTTTTCTGTCCCTGAAGGTTCAGCGAGTTCTAGGGATTTTGGGTTTGTTGAAGAAATCACTGCTCTGGTCACTTGATCTTTTCAACTCTCTCCTCCTGCCTTCGTGCTAGAAGGGCAGGGCACACCTGGGTTCCAGTTGGAAGTTTGGGGGCAGGTGAGGTGAAAAAAAAGGGAACCATCTGGAACCAGCCAGCTCTTGCTTTCGCCTTGGCTGGCTTGCCTGTCACCAGCCAGTTTAAACCATTGACGTTTAAAGAGTTCACAGCCCAGCTCTGAGCTGCTGCTGCCCTGGGGCTTCCTGGACATGCTACAGTTGCCGTGGGGTCCCCACCAATGGGGGTTCAGTAAGTTCCTGCATGCTTGGGCTCGCTGGAGAACAGTGAGAATGGACTCCCCCGCTGTGTGATCGCCTCATGCAGGGTGAGTGCGTGCCCAGCAAATGTGCCCTCTTTCACATTTTGACACAACAGTGCTCCGGGGCTCGCTATGGAGGAAGGTTCCACTGCTCTACTGACCGCTCCCGCTTCCGGGGCCACTCATCCGTTTGCTGAGGGTCGCACCTAATGTTTAGCCCTTTGCCATTTGTTCCCCCATGGAGAGATGGGTGGCACATGGCACAGCCCCTGTAGCATTCCCAGAGGAGGAGACAGACAGACAGACATGACTGGATTCCAGCAGCCAGACTTGCCATCCATCCCTTTGTCATTGAAGAGAGTGTGTGAATCTTCCTCTTAAACCATGGGGAGACTCCTCTGGCAGAAGCACTTTGCATGTATACAGATAAAGCTGGAACTGGAGCTTGGGCTCTGCGGCACAAAGGGAATGTTGGAGGCCCAGCACCCTGTCAAATCCTTGAATAGTGGAGAGCCCAGAGGGCATGCAGTGATTAGAACAACCCCCACCTCAGTTCAAGACCAAGGGGAAACCAGCTTCTTAACTCTGGTGTGTTTTCCTGCCTCTGAGATGGGTGTGATCGGCATCCACACATGAGACCAGGTGGTGCGTGGGACAAGGCAGGCGGCGGGAAGTCCTGGCCTCTGCCTCTCATCATCATTGTACCCTTTCCCTGAAGCACCGCTCTCTCCTGCCACTCTGTAATTAGTGACTTATTATGCGTATTCTCTTCCCCTTCATCCGTATCTGATCTCCTGAGGGCAAGGATTTATGTCCCATTTACACATGGTTATATCTGCAGTACCTAGAAGGGTGCTTGGCTGGAGGTGCTCCTTGGGCACAACACACCTCTCCAGTTTGTCTAGAGAGCTGTAGGTATAGTGTGATTGCGTATGCCAGCTGCTGGTGGAGAATTCCGCATCCTTATTTCCTGTCTTTGGTGCTTAGAGTGGAATCCAGGGCCTCACGCGTGCGAAGCAAGCTCTCTACCACTGCGCTGTATGCCAAGGCCCTCTCTCTTCATCCTTGAATTGGCCCTTCCTGAGTTGTAGGGGTTAAGGGAGGAGGCTGAATGCAGTGGAGAGGGACTGGTGGCCTTAAATGATTAGTGTGTTTATTTTGCTCCTGCTAAGCAGTTTAACTGATACTGATCATTGAACTTACAGAACTGGCTTTGTGACCTAGGTCCGTGGGTGTTGTCCCCAGTTCCGGCTGGCAAATGGCACTTGCTCCTTGCCACTCCAGAGGCTTTGGCAGCTCCCCTCCCCTGGAGCCTGAGCCCCTCTTTCAGGAAAGAGATGCAATGGGCAGACAGCTCTCGCACTGTGGCCGCCCCCAGGTTGAAACTCCATGGTCTAAGAGTGCTGCTCCCCTCCCTGGTTATCTGTGTGCTCACTTCAGGGGGGAGGTGGACATGTGTGCTGCCTCACCTGGGGGCCCGCTTGTGGGGCAAGAGGGTTGTCCTGCAGTACAGGGCCCCGGTATCGGATTCAGATTCTGATTCATGGGGCCCAGTACAAAACAAAAGTTCAGCTCTACTGAGGAAGGATAGAGAGTTTCAGGATGGGGACCTCTCTGATCTTGGGACCTTGTGTGACCGCACGGGTCATTTGCCTGTGGTGTTAGTCGCATGGTGGTGACTTGGTTTGGCTTCCATCACAGCTTGCTCTGGCTTTCCGAAGGTCTCCCTCAGGGCGCTTGAGTGGACCTCTCGGAGGTTTTCTTTGCTCCCCTCCCCACTTTTCCTGTTTGCAGTGCTGGGAATGGAACCCAGGGCCTTGCACGTATTAGGCAAATGTTCTACCACTGAGCCACACGTGTCCCCAGCCTGGCCCTCTTGAAGTTGGCTTGAGTTTTTCCGCATCCCACTTTCAGCCTCCAAATGAGTGACATTGATCTGAGAAATCAAGCCTGGTTTCCTTAGTACCGGACGTGGCTTCCCCAGTGGGCCCTGCCGAAAGCTGAAGTCCCTTACACCCTGATAGGCTGAGGCCAGCTACCACTGATGCTCTGAGGTCAGAGTTAGCCATCAACCGAGGACGCAACCTGAATGCCTCCCTTTCTATCTCCACAGTCCAGAAAGAACTGGAGACTAAGGGAACACATACTTCACAGCATGTTTATAAAAATATAACGGAAATTCAGACTAGAGGTAGTATGACCTGCAAAAGCCAGGGGTTCGAGTTTATTGAGCACGTACTAGTGCCAAGCACCGTTGCGCAGACCCATGTGCAAGGCAGGCCCTGAAGGCATTCCCAGTCATTCCATCAGAGTGAGCCCGCTGAGGACCGAGGTCATGAACAAGGCGATTGCAGGAGCTGGCACCACACTGCTGTCTGCTTCTAGAGCTCCTGTGTCCTGTGGGCTGGAAGTGTGTTCCTCCCTGGCCCCTGAATTCAGAGAGAAGCAAATCCTCCTCTACTTGGATGCATCTCCTTCCTCCTCACTAATCCTGACCCAGCAGTGCCCATCATGAAGCTTCAAACCATCTATACACACCCACATTCCTCTCTTTCTTCCCCCTTTCCTCCCACTCCCTCTCTAAAACCTGATTCTAGAATTTTCTAAAATCAGTTTTTGCTAAAGTCCCCACACTGCCGACATCTGGAAGTTTGGGGGTCCATAGCTATGTTCACATGCTCGCCTGGAAAAGTCTCTCCTCTCAGGCCATTTGGATTCTTGACAGTGGTGAGGAAGGTGTTCTGGCTAAAGCTTGCCCTGCACCTCTAAATCAGTGAGCCAGCACCCTGGTTAACCATGGGCATTGTTTGAAATCAGGACAGAGCCAGCTGTGGGTCTCTGCAAACATGAATTTAATAGGATTGCTCTAAATTAGAAGAGTCATGGGCAAGTGGGCTAGAGCCCTGAGGGGAGCAGGGGATTGGTGGAGCCCTGGTAGGCAGCCTGGGGAGAAGAGTTCTGGCCCTACTGTGTGACCTTAAATTGTCTGTTTTTCTATTTCTGCAGTGGCCAATAAAGAGAGTCAGTCTCAGAGTCTGCCCCCCCTACACACACACACAAATGGACATTAAGCACAGGGCTGGACTGGTGTGTTTCCACTGAGCGATACTGCCACCCTTTTTATTTTGAGATAGGACTTGCTAAGTTACCCATACTGGCCTGGAATTTGAGATCCTCCTGCCTCAGCTCAAGTAGTGGTTTTCGGGCGTATGCTACCTGTCCTTTCTGTTATCGTCTTTGCTCTTCAAAGTGACGTCTGAAGACCAACAGCATCACGGTAAGCTTGTGGGGCATACAGGACCTCCGTGCCCAACCTGACCCTGAGCCTGCGCTTTGACAAGTCCCTTGGTGATTAGAGTCATGTTGGGGTCTACAGAGCCCCCTCCGTGCCACTAACTGAACCCCACAGCTCTGTGCTCTCCTTCTGACACTTGGCCGCCATTGGAAAGCCTCTATGAAATCCTGCGGCGTGGAAGGAAGCAGGGTCCTGGTTCAGCCTAGCTGGTGCCAGATGTGTAGTCTAAGGAGACTGTTGAGTGCCTGGCACCATTTCTCAGAATACAGTTTGGGCAGCAAAGCTCTAATGAGGAAGGGGTAATTAGCCTAATCATCTATTGTCAGTAAAGCTTGTAGGTCTATTAACCTAATTGCATTGGTTATATATGTGGGGAAGTACAGGAGAGGCAGCCCTCCGGCACTCCTGCGTATTCGTTCTGAAAACTCATGGCCCACGGGGAAAGCAGGAGGAAGCAGGGTCATGGAAGAGGCTCTACAAAAGGCACCTCACCCACAGAGCCTCAGTCGTAACCTTGTTTCCTAGCCATGGAGATCGGCCACCAGAAGTTCTGGGTCTCAAGGGGCCCCTAACACCAGGTGCATTCTGGTGGCACATTCTTCCTGTCCAGGAACACCAGCCACTCTCCAGGAACCTGCTTGCAGCAGAGCTGGACAGGAGGCAAGGACTGTCTGAAATGGACCCAGTGTGCTGCTCCTCCACATAGTGGGAACCCTGCCCAAGAGGAGAGGCCTGGCAGTGGCTAACCTTAATAATGAAGTGAACCCAGAGACCTGATGTGTATGTGTGCATAATAATGTGCCTATATTTGGAACGCCACGTAACCCGATTTTAACAATGTACAAAGGACCTTAATATACAGCTTTCAGAGAGCAGACAGGTGGCCAGAGGGGACCCGAGAAGTTCACCATCAGCCCTGGGAAATGAAAATCGAAACCAGCTAGAGCTGACAGCTGTGTCTGCTGCCTGCCTGCCGCTGGAATCCCAGCAGCTCCTGCAGCCTCCCATCTCGCTCCCATTTGAGGCAGGGTCTTGGCTGTTTTGGGGGTGGGGGGAGAGGATGTAATGCTGATGCTTCTTTAGCACTGAGCCAGGCACGTCCCTGACAACCATGCCAGTCCTGTGAGGTAGTTGATAATACTTTATTGTCCTTGTTTTATTTATTTTAATTACCGCACTATAAAATTGACTTTTTTTTTGTGTACTTATAATGAAATTTAAGACCTGCTTATGAAGTCACAACCATCATCTGGATACAGAACAGGTCCAGCGCCCTAGCAGACTCTCAGGCTGTCACTTTATTGTCGGGTGCTATTAATTTGAGTTTTGAAATGCAGGACGAATATTCCTAAGAGACTGGTCTGCACAGTACAGCATTGTTAGCTGTGGGCACCATGTCTGCAGCAGCTCAGCAGAAGATATTCATCTCGTGTAACTGAAACTCTGGCCGCTGAACGGCTCCCTCCATCCCTTCCCTAGTCCCGGGGAACTGCCCCTCTCTGCTGCTCCGGGCTTGCCTGTTTTTGAGCGTTCATAGAGAGGAGTCATTCTGTATTCGTCCTGTGGCCGACTTTTATCATTTAACGCTGTCCTCTTACGTCCATCTGTCCCATCACAAATGGCAGGTGTCCTCCTTTTTAAGACTGTGGTATTCTGCCTGTACCCCTACCACCTTATTAACTGCTCGTCTTTCGATGGACATTGAGGTTGTTCCCACAGCGTGACTGTTGTGCTTAATCCTCAGCCAACAGGGTGTGCAAACATCTCTGAGATTCTGAACTCAATTTGTGGGGAGCGATAAATGCCAAGGAACAGGGTTGCTGGGTAGGTGGTTCCAATCGTGGTTATTCTGTTTTACAGTCCCAGCACCTTCCTGAGTCCCAACCCCCATGCCCTCACCAGCACTTAGTGTCTTGTTTTTGGATAATGTCATGCAAGGAGATGTGCGCTGAGGCTCCAGGTGGCTGCGTCCTTGGTGATTAGTCACGTGGAATACCTTTTCATACCCACCGGTCACTTGTTTGCCTCATAACGTCGACTGGGATCTTTGACTTGGGGTGACATATGCTTTCTTGAGTTGAAGGGTTTCCTGTATGTTTTGGATATTACCTGCTCGTCAGATCTGGGGTTCGAGAATGTTTTCTCCCAGCTCCCAGGTTCCCTTTTCTCTCCAGTAACTATTTCCCCTGCAGATTCCATTTTAGAATAGGGAGTTGGGGCCCAGAGCTGGGAAGTAACTGGCCAGGTGGCACACAGCTACTGAGTTGTGTGTGCAAGACTGGAATTCCAGAGCCCGGCACCTCACTGCAAGGACATCCTGCATCTCAGACACCTTGAGCCTACTGGTTTTCATGAGTCCTGGCAAAGCCTCGTTTTCCCCGCACAGTCCCACTGGAAGTCACTAGCGAGTAGAGTTAGTCAAAATGACCCCGGGAACTTTTGGAGTCTTGATGTTGCTTGGCCTGCTCTGATGTTTTGCTGGGTCCCAGAGTCCGTTCATGGTAGACAGTGTCTCCAGATCTTCCAGGAATGTGACACATAGTTTGGGCCAGGACACTCTTCTCCATTACAGATACCCCAAAGGATAACTGAGCTCTGGCTGCCCTGAGGATCAGCCCTCCCCATGTGGCGGACCTCTCATGACTGTTCTCACTGTTCACTAGCTGGGGGACCTGGACAAAGTCCAGGTCTTAGTTTGCCTCATTTGTAGATTGGGGTGCTCCTTCGTTGCAGGGATTTGGAGAGGTGCTGGTCTAGCAGGCATTTAACCCCTGCATTCTCCCCGGAACTGGTGGACCACCGTGGTGGGCCAGTGGTGTGTGACCGTGGGGAGGAAGGGTCCTGGCTCTGCAGGGCTGCACACTTGAGAGTTCCTGGGGCAGGCTGGATCTGGGCTGCCCTTTGCACCAATCACGGGTGAAGTCAGTGTACTCCCCTAAGAGGAAGTGTCACACTGAGATAATAAAAAAGCTGGCTATGGCTAGCTGGAGAGTGGTGTCCATGAGGAAAGGTGGCCTCAGTGCGTCTCTATGGCCTCCAGATCCCCTTGTCTTTTAAGAGATGATGAAAATCTTAAAACTAGGTACAAATGATTGGCAGTGGACTCCAGGCTTGTGTCTGTTAGCCACCATGATGGGCCAAACAAATCCCTGACTGGCACTGCCCAGTTCTGTGGCACACACACACACACACTGTTTGGCCAGGGTGATCAGCATATGCTCACTGGATGGACAGGACTTTGAGCAGAACCCCTGGGACTCTTGGCCTGTGGCCAGAGGGACATGTCAGGGTTCTGTTCCCCTGGGCTGGCCTGGCTGAGGGCTTGGACTGACACTTGAATTCCACTCTGAGCAGCACTGGAGGGCATGGCCATGGTTGGCCAGCTCTCCTGAGGGGTGTACCCTTCCTCCACTGCGAATACCATCAGCTCCTGGGCATCACCCTCAGGCCTCCCTGGGGCTGTGTTTCTCTGGCACCAAGTGTACCTAGTGGGCAGCCTGCATCTGGGGCTAGGCCAAAGGCTTGCCATGGGTCTCCTTGGTTCACAGTCGGGGAGGAGCTTTATCCCCGCTGGCTTGAGAAGGGACAGCTCTTGCCGCCGTGGCAGGTGACGTAGCTGAGATTTTCATGCGTGTCTGTGACGTAAGCGCTGACTTTCTCAACAGTCATCTTCTGGAGGGTGTGTTGTCACTTTATTTTCTTGGGGTCATCCCACAGAACCCCCGGTGTTGGTTGTTATCTACTTAGTTGTGTTTATGGTTTGTTGCCATGGAGGCCAGGGGCGGGCAGTGGTAGGCCAGTGGTGAAGCCTGAGCGACTGTTTCCTGTCACTGAGGGCATCTTTGGTCAGGAAGTTACCACTGAGCCTGTGCTAAGGAGCTGCAAAGAGGGTGCAGGACTTCCTGTGTGGCCCTGCAGGGCACCTCCCAGAGACTGGAGCTGCCGGATGCGGGGGTTTGCTCACTGCTCACTAAGGTCTGCTGTGTGCCAGGTATTCTGGGATCTGGGGCGCAGACAAGCCCCTGTCCCTGAGCCCTTGGATTTGGTTTTAGTTCTGACATTTTACTTCTTGTTTTTAAAAACCGAGTCAACTTTCAATTTTGAAGTGACTTTAGGTTGTCGAGAAGTTGTAGATAAGGCAGAGTTGCCCACTGCCCCCGCTGTGCACGCTGCCCATCGCCACATGGCGTCATCCCAGCTCAGGAAGTGACGCTGGCATGTGCTTGCCAGAGCCAGACTTCCCTGGGGCCAGTGCCCCATCAGTGTTCAGTCTCCCATGCAGGCACGCATATGCCTACACACAGGGGCCATTGCACAGGTCTTGGCTTTCGTGCCTTTGGCTGTCTTAAAAGCTCTCCAGGGGCCACGCAGCCTATCTCCCAATTGAGCAGTCCGACCTTTCTCACCGGTAGACTGGAACAGCTACAGGAGTGGGCAGGCCCTTCTGGCTCACCCTCTCGGGACACCATGACACACTGGTGATTCTGATCTGTCACCTCTTTTCTGTCTCCTCCCTTGCTGCTAACAGACATTCTGTTGGGAAGTGGAGTACCAGGGATGCCTCGAAAGCCTTGTTTGAGTCACATAGCAGAGGCCGCACCACAGTGGGCGGCTGGATCACTTTCTGGCTGTGCTGATAAGATGGCACAGGTGAGGCGGGGTTGTGAGGTGCAGGCTCAGCCAGGACCTCACTTCCTTTCATCACAAACCTGCAGGGTGGGAGGTGCTATCAGGGCTTCATGTGGGGGTGGGCAATAACAAGGGGTATAGGAACCAAGTCCAGAGAAACCTGAGAAGCTGGCAGTGGTGACTCTGGACCTGTGATCTTAGCATTTGGAAGGCTGAGTCAGGAGGATTGCCCCAAGTATGAGGTCAGCAGGGCCTACAGAGTAAGACCCTGTCTCGAAACAAAACAATCTGAAATTGGATCTCTCACTTAGCACTGACTAGTGTTTTAAGGGACAGGAGACTTGTCCCAGAGTCTTTTTTTCCCTCGTGTATATTTAAGGCATATAGCATGATGTTTTGGGGTATTTACATCCATATACCTACCGTAAAATGGTTGTATAATGGGACATATTAGCCCGTTCATCGTCTCCCATGCAGACTATGTTAGTCTATTTTCTTTAGTTGTAGTAAAATACATGAACCTGGGTCACTTCTAAGGAAGAGGAGGTTTATTTTGCTCACTTTTGGAGACTGAAATGCAGGCATTATTGGGCTGGTTCTGTGAGGGTTCCCCAGCTATATTACATCTTGATTCACAGTGTCATGGCTGGACATGTGCAGTTGTGGAGAGGTCATATAGTTAAGATGTAAGGAAGGCTGGAGTGATGGGGAAGGCTCTTTTATAACTACCTCTCTTGTGGGGACTGACTGGGCTCTCACAAGATCCACATTCAGATCTTCTGAGGGCTACACATCTGTACCCCATCTGTACCATCGTCTGTACCCCTGTCTATACCCCCATGTCGTGGAATATTATTTTAACTAGGCAAAGATGTGTTACATTTGTTTATGCTGCAGAATATTTACTTTAACTGTGTAAAGGTGTGTTACTTTTGTTTATGCTGCCTTTGTTTAATTATGAAAAGATGTGTTACATTTGTTTCATTTTGCTTGCTTAAGGCACCTGATCTAATAAAAAGCTAAATGGCCACTAGCTAAGCAGGAGAGGGATAGGTAGGGTTGCCAGGCAGAGAGAATAAATAGGAAGGGAAATCTAGGCTCAAGAGATAAAGAAAAACACTAGGAGGAAGAGGAGGAGAGGATGAGGGACATACCTGGGGTCAGAAGCCAGGCAGCCTTCAGCCAGCCAGACATAGAGACAGCCAGAAAGGAAGAAAAGGTAAGAAGTGCCAGGTGGTAGTGATGCACGCCTTTAATCCCAGCACTCAGGAGGCAGAGCCAGGCAGATCTCTGTGAGTTCGAGTCGAGGCTAGCCTGGGCTATAGAGTGTGTTCCAGGAAAGGCGCAAAGCTGTAGCTAGAGTTTTCCTGCCTTGCCCACAGTCAGGACAAAACTCTGTCACTCGCCAGTCCAACAGCCACTCAGACCCAACCAAGTAAACACAGAGACTTATATTGCTTACAATCTGTATGGCCACGGCAGGCTTCTTGCTAACTGTTTTTATAGCTTAAACTAATCCATTTCCATAAATCTATACCTTGCCACGTGGCTCGTGGCTTACCGGCATCTTCACATGCGGCATGTCATGGTGGCGGCTGGCAGTGACCCCTTCCGCCTTCTTGTTCTCTCCATTCTCCTCTCTGTTAATCCCACCTATACTTCCTTCCTGGCCACTGGCCAATCAGTGTTTTATTTATTGACCAATCAGAGCAATTTGACATACAGACCATCCCACAGCACAAAGCTACACAGAGAAACCCTGTCTTGAAAAACCAAAAAAAAAAAAAAAGTAAGAAGCCCCAAGGCAAAGGGTAGATAAAGAAGAACAGATTAAGTTTTTTTGTTTTTGTTTTTAAAGCTAGCCAGAAAAGAGCCTAAGCTAGGCCAAGCATTCAAAACTAATAAGAAGTCTCCATGTCATGCTTTGGGAGCTGGTTGGTGGCCCAAAAGAAAAAGCCTGGTACATTTTGGCACCCCACATGGGGCACCAAATGAAAGTTTAAATATATATACCACCCTGAACACGCCCGATCTCGTAAGCTAAACAGGGTTGGGCCTGGTTAGTACTTGGATAGAAAACCACCTGGGAATACTGGGTGCTGTAGGCTTTGCCAAATGAAGTGTTTATCTAGTTATTCTTTATCAATAAAAACCTGGGAGTCAGATATTGGGGTCAAAACCTGAACAATCAGAGAAGCAACCAGTGGCCTCCTCTCTTTCTCTCTTGTTCCTTGATCCAAAAGGGGCCAAGACCCTCTAAGCCCTGCCCTACTACTTCTTGTGTCTCTCTATATGTCCTTGGTCCTCCAAAAACACCTCTATGGTTAGTTTTGGTCAGCTAGTAGATAGCCCCACCCTCCAATTCAAAGCACATTTTATTGGCAGTCTCAAGAGTGTCAGAATGTGATCAAAATATCACACAACATCCCCGTCTGTACCCCTTCAGCTCTAAAAGGATCCACCACCTTGTAGCATCACCATGTAGGTACCCAGCTTCCTGCATGTGTTCTCTTTGGAAGCAAATCCATATTCAATCCATAGCCACAACAAAGAATAGCTGTGGCCTTGTGTAGGAAAACCCTCCGTGCAGGGTGCTATTATTACGGACCTGGTGTATTTATCTGGTCTTTCCCAGATGTGCTTACCGCATTCTCTGCTTCGTATTCACTGACTTTCTCCTTCCCATTTCCCACCCTGACCCTGACTCCTCTCTATATCCGGTTCTCCTCCCCTCCCCAGTCCACATAGTGTTCTTTTGCTTTGTTTCACTTAGCAGAATGTTCCAGGTCCATTCTGGCATACGATGGGGATCTCCTCTTTTTAGGGTGGAATAATATTCCATTATGTTGAGGAGTCACATTTTCTGTATCCCTCCATCAGAGGATAGCTGCCCCAAATTCCAGCTGTAATGACTAGTGCTACAAGGGGGGGTGCAGGTAGCCTTCTGGGATTTCATTTCTTTTGGGTATACACCTAGAAGAGAGAATGCTGGGTCTGTGTTGTTCTGTATTTGGTTCTCTATTTTCACAGTAGCTCCATCAGTCTACATTCCCCACCCAGCTATGTGCAAATAAATGTTCTCTAACCTCCACACGGTTCCCCTCACTTGCCTTTTGGATTCAATGGCTGTAAGGTGGTTATCAGAGTATTTTGATTTGCATTTCCTTGATAGTTAATTGATACTGAGCACCTTTTTGTTGTGTGCTTGGCCAACTTGTTTGGTTTTGAAAAAGTGTCTTGAACACGCACCTACCTGCCTGCTTGCCTGCCTGTCTGCCTTTTAAGTCTTGGGTATTAACTCTTTAATCAGATATATAGCTTGCAAATATTTCTCCCAGGTTACCAGCTCCCTTTTCATTTTGTTCTTTTGCCATGTAGATGCTTGTCTTAGGGGTTTCTGTTGCTGTGAAGAGACACCATGACCACAGCAACTCTTTTTTTTTTTTGAGACAGGGTTTCTCTGTGTAGCTTTGGTGCCTTTCCTGGAACTCACTCTGTAGCCCAGGCTGGCCTCGAACTCACAGAGATCTGCCTGCCTCTGCCTCCCACGTGCTGGGATTAAAGGTGTGGGCCACCACTGCCCGGCCACAGCAACTCTTTAAATAAAGGAAAACATCAATTGTGATGGCTTGCTTACAGTTCAGAGAGGTTTAATCCATTATCGTCATGGTGGGACATGGCAGCATGCAGGCAGACATGGTAGCTCAGAGTTCTGTCTACATCTTGTAGAGACAACAGGAAGTGGTCTGAAACACTGGGCGTAGCTTGAACATATATGAGACCTCAAAACCCGCCTCCACAGTGACACACTTCCTTAAACAAGACAATGCCTACTCCAACAAGGCCACACTTCTTAATAGTGCCACTCCTCTTGGGGCCATTTTCTTTCAAACCACCACAATGCTCTTAGTTTGCTATAGTCTTATTTATGCATTTATGACTTATTTATTATTATCTTATTCATTTGTTACTCTTGTAGCCAGATCTGCTGGTACACTATTCAATAAATCATATTCCAAGCCAGCGATTCTTCCAGAAGTTTTGTGGCTTCTGGATTTACATTTAGGTCTTATGATTTGTTTTTCTTTAATCCACGTTGAGCTGATTTTACATGTGGAATAAGAGGAGCATACGATTTTATTCTTTTACATGCAAAAGTGTAAGTTTTCTGGCACCATTTACTAAAGAGACCGTCTTTATCCACTGTTTCCTCTTGATGCCCTTGTTAAAAAGAGATGACCACGTATGATTGGACTTCTGCCCCACAGGTCTGTGTGTTGGTTTTTAAGTTAGTATTGTGTTGATGTCATTACTATGGCTTTGTGGTCTAATTTTATATCATGACATATGATGTCTCCATCCTTGTTCTAGCTGTTTGGAGTGTTTTGTGGCTCCATACAAATCTCAGACTTTCTTCTGATTCCTGTGCAGTCTCAGGGTTTGTGTTATGACATCATACCGTCTATGGTTAGAGGGGGTTTTACTTTCAGACGTGAATGCCTTTGATTTCTGTTTCTTGCCTGATGCTTCTGCTGGTCCTAAGTGGAGGAGGCAGTTAGAACAGCACTCGGCCTTCTGGGGCATCTTAGGGGAAAGCTGTCCTTCTACGTAGATTATATCAGCTGTGGAGCTTTCATAGATGACTCTCATGTTGAAGACCTTTCCCTGTCTACATCTGAATTCCAAGAGTGCAGTCAAGGGCGGATGCTGTCCCGAGCTTGTTCTGCATCAGGATTGTGTGGTTCGCCTCTCTGTTGCCCTGATGCTTCCCTTTAGCTGCCGGGGCAGACCAGCCTCTCAGGCCATCGTTCTCCCTTGCAGTCAGGAGAGGCTGGCCAAGACTTTCCTGGGGATGTTTATGTCATCTGAATGCTTTCCTGTGGTCCCTTTGGCTTCGGTGTTAGGGTGACATCAGCCTCATAAAAGGTATTAGGAAGGGCTCCTCCTAGCCTTCCTTTCTGGAAGAGTTCAAGTATTGGTACTGATTCTTTTTGCAGAGGCTGTAGACTTCCTATGTGAAGTTGTCTGTCTCTTGTGGGCTTTTTCTTCATTGGGAGGTTTGTTTATTTCTCATTGATTTCAGTGTCTTTTTTTCCCCCTGGATACTTATAGGTCCTTACTGTAGACAAGGTAGTGGGCTTGTCTGAGTTTATTCCTGAGGATTAAGAGGTGATGCTAGGCTCCAAGTAGGACATCATCTCCCCACCTCTGCTGCCACCTCCTCCAGGAAGCCCACTCCTTGTTCTGCCAGGGTGGCCAGTGTTGCTTCCCAACACTGTACAGCCCTGACCACAGTGGCCCTCCATCTCCTCAGCGCTGGGCCGTGTGCCTCATGGGCCTTGTCACCTCCACCCTAGTGGGCTTCCAGGGCTGTGGCAGTGTCGGGCCTGTGCTTCCTCAGCAGGACCTGGTCTAGAGCCTTGCACATAATCAGGTGGTGGCCCCCAGGCGATGTGCTCAGCAAAGGCATGGGGCATTACGGGGTTAGGCATCTGCTCATGTCACAGAGTCACTGCACCTCACTGCCTCAGTGACAGCATTGAGAGATAGGCCTAATGCTACCGCATGCCTGCTCCCAGACTGCCGTGAGGATCAAGCGAGCACTCTGTAAGGCCCCGGAATGGGGCCTGGCTCCCTTGGGTGCTCAGATCCTGTCCATTGCAGCGGAAGCACCCACACACCAGGCTGGTGGAGAGGGTGGGGGAAGGGGGAACCCTTTGCGTCCGTCTGTCGGCTTCTTTGAGAAAGGACCCAAGAAGCTTGGTGTCTTCGTACTATTCTAGCGTGTTTTCCCCTCACGTGAAGTCCCAGTGGAGCGGATGCTCCGCTTCCATGGATACTCAGAGACCAGGTTCCCCTCATTCAGGGTAGGAAGCGAGCAGCCTTTGGGGTAGGTGAGATGTACCCCTGTCCATTCTGCTCACATGCTGTGCAGAACAGGTAGGGAAGTGTGGTCTGGCCATGTGCCTAGAGGAGAAAAGACGCAGTCATCTCTGCCCCCCACCACCATGACTCCAGTCAGCATTGTCTGCCTCTCCCTTCACCTGCCATCTTCGTCATTTTGGGCACATTACTGAACAGATGTGTTACTTATAATATTCTTTAAGTCAGTCAGTGTTTGAAATTAACACTTGTACCAGGCAGTCGTGGCACACGCCTTTGATCCCAGCACTTGGGAGGCAGAGGCAGGGGATCTCTGAGTTTGAGGCCAGCCTAGTCTGACCTGTGTGAGTTCAGGACAGCCAGGACCACACAGAGAAACCCTGTCTTAAACTCCCCCCACCATGAAGAGATGAGCACTTTCACTGATGAAAGGTGAGTTTGATTGCTTCTGTATTGTTTTTCTACCAGTGGCCTGGTTTGTAACCTGATCAGTCATAGAGTTCTTCTCATGGTATAGACACTCAGATCCTTAGCTAAACTGCTTCATTAAATACCCCCTACTAGTCCTCATTACTATAATTATTTTAACCTTGGCTAATAACTTATTTCAATGATTTATGGGCTGAGAAGTTGTAGGAATTATACATCATAAAAGCGAAGAAGCAGAGTCATCTGCGTTCACGTGAGCCTAGCTGCGGCAGTGTTCATGTGCCTGCTGAATCTGCTGTTTACGAGGATCCAGTAGGTCCTCCTCGGCCACTGGATCCGTACCAAGAACTCCCTCCCCCCACTCCCCACCTCCCACCCCCAATGCACATCTGAGCTGGCATAGTACCAAACCACTGCGTTCTTATACGTACACATATGTGATAGCTTAATTCATAAATTAGAGCCAAGAACTATAGCTAAAAATAGAATAGTTGTGCTGTACTGGACTGGAAAGCTGAGCTTTGAGACCTTTATTGATAAAGCTAGGTGACTTGAGCACGGGCCATGTGGCTCTTCCACGGTTGGTCTGATAACTCAGACACGACTGGTGTGCTTGGCTGTCAGGGCAGGAGTCTAACCTCCTCTCCTGCTCCCAACTCCCCTCCTCTGGGGTCGTCCACCCCAACTTAGAACGTCACCACCCCTGTCCATCGAAAGTCCACATGCCCAGCTCTGCTGGCAACATTGCCGGGCCGCAGGAAGCATTGGGATTCCCACTGTGGGCAAGAGGTGAGTAGGGTCCAGGGAATGCCTGCCTGTCTGCCCTCCCCCTCCGTCCCCCCTCCACCCCGCCTCAGTGCTTCACTGGGGCTTCTGAGGAGCTAGGATTGCTACTGCCCCCCTGGCCATCAGCTGTTCTAGCTGCCAGGAGCATGGGTGGAGCCACAGTGTGAGTGGGTGTTTTCCACGCAAGTCCTGAAAAAAGGAAGGAGCAGGTGGCGATAAGAGAGAGCGAACAGTGACGTGGCTAACTAGGCCTGTTCCTGAGAAGAGCTCTCACAGGCAGCTCTGTGGGCTCCTTTGGGCTGTTTGCCGTCCCTTCCCTGCTTGTGGCTTGCTCTCCCTCACCTTGCCAGGCTCTGTGGGTCACTGCGCTGTTACTTGGTGCAGCGCGATGGTCCACTTTTCTGTCCAGTTAACGCCTGCCTGTCCCGATGGCGAGCATAGCCTGAGAACACAGCCATGTCCACCCACTCGCGGAGGGCCTGGCGCCGGGTCTGGGCTCTGCACCTGCTAGCCCTGTCAGTGTGGAAGGGGAGTGGGGAGGGAAGACAAGCTGACAACGCCCAGTAATATAGCAGTGAACCCTGAGGCCTCCACTGTGAGAGGGCACCTCCCTCCTCCGGGATGGTTCCGTGCCTGTGGCTGTATCTCTCTGTGTTGAGGAAATATCCCTGGCTTTCTCCTAAGGGTGTAAGCACACGGGAAAGGACTCACAGCATGGTGTCCCGAGGAATAGGGAAGCTCGAGTTACTCAGGCCCCACACTCTACCTTCAGTCTACAGGCTCCCCCTGAAGTGCCCAGTGAGTCCCCAGCATCTGGATAAGGGAGGTCAGAAAAGAGAGGACCCCCTCACTTTCCACCCTCACCCCAGCCTGAGAAGGGGGCTTCCTTGTAACAGAAAGAAACCGAGGCTCAAAGAGGCCGAGAGCCTGGCCCAGAGGCACACAGCTGGCAAAGTCTCAGAGCCAAGCTGTAACGGGTGTTTCTGACCCCCAGCCTTCTGCTGTGTCGCTTGACCCAGAAAGCCATGTTGCTGGGTTGGGACCTGAGTAGTTGTATTCTCTAGTAATCTGGCCGTTCTCCCCAGATGCCTGGGGGATGTGCTGCCCCTGGAGGGTCTGCTTCAGTTGTCCTTGGAATCCACACCTTTTCCAACTGACTGTACAGGTTCTTAGTGTCAGGCAGGCTAGGAGCCATGAGCAAGATACGTAGCCCTGGAACTGGGTACCACCAGCCTTTCTGTACTCAGTATCAAAAGCAGCTAGCGGGACTTGAGAGTTTCCAAAGGCTTTCAGAGACAATACTGAGTGTCCACAGATAAGGACACTGAGGCCCCACAGGGCCATTGGGTGGCAGCTTGGGATCACACAGCTGGACAGGGTCACAGAAACACAGCGTTTCTTCCAGTCGATGATGTAGGAATCCTGCAGCCATGTTGCTGTGTACCGAGTTCCACTGTTTCATAAGCCGTGCATCATAGCACGGGCTTTAAGGTGGCTGCCTTTGTGGAGCTGTGACCTTGTGAAGTGTCTGAACAGATGAAGGTGAGCTGTTGTATTCAGCAGGTGATGAGTGTGTGTGTGTGTGTGTGTGTGTGTGTGTGTGTGTGTGTGTGTGTGTGTGTGGTGTGTGAGAGAGACAGAGACAGAGACAGAGAGACAGAGACAGAGAGGTGTTAAAAGTCCTTGGAGTTCGTCTGGGTGTGCCATGTGTTAGTGATCTGCCCTTGTGTACTAACAGCAGCCCTGGCTCTTGGGTAAGGATATTGAGGTCCAGATGCAAAGCCAGCAAGTGGTAGAGCTGAGATTCTTCTCCCTAGGCTCCTGCCAGAGTCCATGATGAGCAGAAGCGCCTGTGGGAGGCACTTACAGATGCTTGCCGAATGCTAGATCCCCAGACTCCTGAGTGACAGGCTGTGGGTTTTGACTCCTTGTTTTGGGAAGACCGGGAGGGCAGCAGCATGGGGACAGCAGCGCCATCGTTCAGGGCACACTGAGTGGCTGGTAAGAGCGCTACCTCCGTCTGTGCGCTTGGTATGGCTTGAAGGTGCCGTACGGGTGAGAGCACTGGGTGGAGAGTAGCCATGCACAGACCCTGTACTCATGAGAACCAGCAAGTACAGAAGCTGGAGATGGGCTGCACCAGCCAGCCCTTTGTTTTGTAGTGGAGGAGCTAAGTTCCTAGAAGCAGGTAGTTCTTGTCCAGATCCACCAGCAAGCAGGTGGCAGCAGCTGGCTCCGGCCTTCCACACCTGCAAAACTGGGTCACACTGGAGGCCAGGTGGTATGTCAGAGATGAGTTAAGCCTGAGTCAGGGAGGGTGTGAGAAGGTTCGCTACCACCCTGCCCTGGGCCAGGTCTCTTGCCGTGGGGCACAGTGTACATCAGTCACCTCTGCCTGCCCCCACACTCCCCTGAGTATGACGAGTCAGCCATCAAGGACTCTGTGCTGGGACAGCCGGCCAGAAGGCTTGGGGAGAGTAAGGTGGGGCAGAGTGGAGGCTGGTGAGAACCCAGGTTTCTCATGGGCCTGGGTCCTATCTCTCTGCATCCCCACTCACATGTCCGTGGGCTTCACTGCACTCTCGGAGCCTGTGTACTGGGCGGCAGGAAGGGCTGCTTGCAGCATGCAGAAGCTGGCAGAGCCCAGGCTCCTGTAGCTCCTAATTCAGACTCGGCACTCTTGTCTTGCCTCTACGTTATGAAACTTCCAGACGGACTTTATCTTCTCTAGCGGACTGCGAACCAGGGCACGCAATAAATGAAATAAGTGCAAGCACATGGGAATATTTTACATAAGAGTTTTGATTTCTCACACTTGTGGGAAAGTGGGAAAGTGAGTGAGCCTTTTGGCCACTGCCTATGGGACAGTCCCTAGCCAAGGCTGAGGCAAAGCCTGATCCTCCAGCTCCTACATGCTCTGGGTCCACTCCCTACCCCCCCCCCACCACCCCTGCTTCCTTGCTTCCTAATGGACTGATTTTTGGAGGTGACAGAATCTAGGGAGAAATAGACACAGGCTGAGGTGAGGCTGGGCAGAGCTCTAGTGCTCTGAAAGTAGGGAGGTGTAGTGGCTGGGGACGGCCCAGGACTGAGACAGCAAAGCCTGTGGTCAATTCGCGGGCCTCAGTTGCTGCAAGGGTCTTTGGAATGTCAGAACTGTCATTGGATGAAATGGAATTGATGGTGTCATCAGAAGCCCAGACGCCCGAGGCAGACTCTAGGTAAAAGTGTTTTGCTCTATGACCCAAGGCAAGGTTCTAAAGCTCTCTGTGCCCAGTTTTTTTCTCATTTGCCAAATGAACATCATAGGTCATTAGTGTGTGAGCTGGATGCATAGTAAGTGCTCTGAGTGTCAACAGCTACTATGACTTCACCCCTAAACAGAAGATTTGCCCAATACCCACTCTGCTTCAGTGCTAAGAATTAAATCGAGGTCCTCAGGCATGTTGGGAAAGCACTCTTCCACAGAGCCATAACCCCAGCCGGGGACCGAAAGGGTGCCCCCAAAGGTTCCTGGTGAGAGTGTCTGAAGCTCCAAGTAGAGCCTAGTGTGACGGTGAGCACCTCCTCGTAGCTGAACCAATTGAAGAGGCATGGCCAAAACATCTGGTTATTGTCACCATTTGATGGCTGGGAATATGAACTTGAGGATTGGATTTTTGTGCCTCTACTTTGAGCGCTGTGCTTAGAAATGCAGCAGAAAGAAAAAGAGGCAGAATGAGGGAGCGAGAGGAGATGGCTTCTGATTTTCCAGAACATAAGTGTGGTCTGCCCCGGTGGCCTCAGGCAGATGATTAACCTGCAGGTCCTGGTTTTTGTCGGCTGATATTAAATTAAATCGGTGACATGACCATTAAATTAATGGTGTCCCTTAGAAGGGACAGCAGGAGCTGGGTCAGGGTAGAGGTGTGTGTCTCTCTACGGAAGGAGCCCGTGGCTTGGGGGAGATAGTACAGACTAGTCATTAAGTCCCCAGTGTCAGGGACCACTCTGTCTTGATCGTTAGGTCCTTGGGGTCTACGGAAGTTCTGGGGGCTCTGAAGACTCAGAAGAACGTGTCAGAGCTATGGAGTGAGTGTACAAGCCCTGTGTTGGCCTTGCTGAGGATGGTCCCTCCCTTCTGGGGACAGCGGAGTGTTGATGAGATAAGACAAGGGAGTCCCTCGGCCTTGCACCCAGGTGTGACCTACAGGCAGCCCAGGGGTCTGGGTCATAGATTCGCCCAGTTATTTCTGTGTCTGCACCTTCATACAGGCTTCTGTATGGTGCTCTGGTCTTGTGGGTAACAGGGTTCAGCTGTCCTTTTGGAATTTTCCCACTACCCTGTGGTAATGGCCTAAGAAGAGAGGTACATGGTTCAGTCTGAGGGAGGGGACCCCTAGGGGGAGCCACCAAATGTCCTAGAAATACCTGTGTGTACATACGTGTATACATATGTGTGTGTACGTATACATACGTACGTGTGTAGGACAGTGTACTTGTGCCTTGCTGCAGGCCTGCTTGTGCCCATCTGTGCCTCAGTGGTGTCACTTTTGAGGCTTCCCAGTGTGGGACGGAGAACCCAGGCTTCATGTCCTCTTTCTCCAGGTGCCCAATTGCTGTTACTCAGCTCGGAATTGCACAGAAATCATGTAGCGTGCTGTGTGCCACGGGACCAGCTGTCATGGTTTGCTTCAGGGAGAAGCATCCAGAGGAGTCCTGGCCTCGGCCCCCCTGCTGTGTGGGCTGACTTTTGATGTCCCCCTCTACTTCAGGGCTCCAGGGATCAGGGAAGAGCCAGGGGCATGTGCCTAGAGGCGTCTCCCATAATGAGTTTCAGGTTAGCCTGAACTAAAGAATAAGACCCTGTCTCAAAGGAGCCAAAACCAGCCAGCTAGACATGGCGGGGAAGGCCTGGAATCACAGCATTGGAGAGGGTCAGGAGTTCAGGGTCATCCTGCTAGGATGACCTAGGAGTTATATAGCAGGTTCCAGGCCAGCCTGGACTACATGAGACACTGTTCCCCTTGTAATAGCACCCCCATGGGCTCCAGGCCCCATATGGGGGTGTGGCACCATACTCTACCAGATATCTGGGTTTTAAGCACCCAGTGAGAATAGCACGCATGAACCCTGGATCCTCCAGAGCCTGGACGTCCCAGCCCTGCCGTCTGCCGGGGCTTATTCCTTCACTGCTGTCTTTAACTTCCTGACTCGGAAACGGAGCAAGGCCTGGACCCTACCTCTCAGGGGCACTGACAGTTCCGTGCCGGGCTCACGTGTGCCTGGCGTGTTAGAAGCATGCAGCCATTGATTGTTGCTATGATACCACATGGGACTCGCCTGAAAAGCAGTTTAAGAAACAGTAACCAAAGCCCAGGAGCGTGACGTCCAATATTTTCCTGCCTCCTTTAAATGACCACTGCAGGCGCTGGAATCAGACTTGATCAGTCCCCCCTAAAGAAAAGGAAACTTCTGAGGAGTCACTTGACCAGTGGACACTAGGCTACCAGGGCTCTGGAAATGAGCCCTTTGCAAGCTGCCTGGGGCATTCCCATGATGGACAAGGCCACCATGGGGTTGACTGCCCTTAGTGGGGCAGGCATAGTGTGAGTGTTACAGGTCACTGCATCGCTTACCACCTCCCCTGAAGTGCTGTTTCCCAGATCACCGGGGCACATTGTGAGTAGAAACAGGACAGTAGAGGTAAGAGAGGTGTGCATCCACCTGCCTCTGTGACTGCAGCCTCCACCTGCCTCTGTGACTGCAGCATCCACCCTTCTCCCCGATTCCCCACGCTTCTGCACAGGTGGAGCAAATCTAAGTCAACCTCAGTCCCAGCCAATCCTTGTTGGCCTGTTTGCTCATTCACACAATGACAGCTGCTTACTGAGTACTTTATGCCCCCGGCCAGGCAGAGGATTGAAGGTCAAGCTGATCTCCATGGACACAGTGCCCACCCTTGTGAGGCTTGCTTTCCAACTGGGAATCCATGACCAAAAGTTTTCTAACAAGAATGCACAGAGAACTCTAAGGATGTCTAGCTTCAACTTTGTTCAGGATTCTAGAAGGTTCTCCCACGATCTTTATTCTGAGACCTTAATGATAAACAGACCTGGTTTGGTCTGTAGTGGGAGTTCCAGGCTGGTCTGGAGGCAAATGTAGTTATGAATGGGTCAGCAGTGGGTAAGAAGGTCCCTGGCCTGGGAAGGAGTGTGCCCTCGGTGCTTCATATAGCCAGGACCAGCTTTCTGCGGGCAGTGGCTTCTCAGGGCCAGTGCCTGCACAGGCTCAGCTACAACGCAAACCCATCAGCTGGGCAGCATTTGGCTCTGGCAGCAGCCAGTCTGTCTGCCAAGACCTCTCTTTGATTCACATTTTCCACATCAAGAGATGTTTTGAAAACATTGACCTTCAATTCATCAAATGTCACTTATTAAATCGTAAGTCACATCCAGCCAATTAATGAAAAGACAATGGGCCGGTGACTCAGTACATGGCATCTTGGCAGGAGCGTGCCCGAGTACTCCAGACACAGAAGACCTGGCCTAGTGATCCCTGTGTCCCAGGGCAGACTGCGGGTCACTGCCACGAGGGGCTGGGCTGGAGAGCGTGGCAAGGGTGGCGGCGAGGCTGGAGAAGCCAGGACACGCTGAGCATTCAGCCGGGCCCAGGCAGGTAACCTGGAGCCTGACTCACCAGAAGCAGAGCCCAGCTGGGGAGGTGAGGAGAGTGTGCACCTTTGCTTGGAAGAGAAGCACATGGTAGATGGGGGGGGGGGCAGTGAGCAGGGGACACCTAGATGAATGTGAGAGAGAATTAGAGAGGAAAGGAGAAGAGATGGCACTCTAGTGTCTACCCAGAGAGCCTTGGGAAGGGACGAGATGACAGTGACAGATGAAAAGGACAGGTGAGGTGGATCTGCATGTGCTGCATCAGACAGTGGGGGCCATAGAAGGTTCTAGAACAGATGTCATTCTGAGGAAGGTAGGAAGGGGCAGGTGCATGGAAACACCCCGTAGGTGTGAGGGAGAGGAGCTGAAGGCCTGGTGGCCTGGGTGAGCACAGTTCCCCAAGACGGCAGAGGGTGTGGTTCCGGGATGACTGTCCTTCACTTAGCCTCGTTCATGGAGACAGGGCAGAGGTCTAAGACTGAATCCTAGCTTGCCTCCTTGTCCTCATGCCTCACTGCATCCACTTACCAGGAAAAGCATTCTTCTTGGGGTGTGTGTGTGTGAAGTGCTGTATACATGAAATGCCAGGAGGGCACCAGGCATGCACACAGCTCTAGGTGAGGGTTTCCAAGGCCACAAAGCCTACAGCAGGGATGCCTCAGGAGGGAAATTTTAAGCTTCATTTGAAAAGCAGTGTTGGGGCCCCAAGGACTATAGGGACACGTTGGCATATGTTTGTGTTCGTTCACACACTGTACATGTTGACTCATGCTGGAGAGCCAGGGAACCTGTGGGGCCTTTAGTTTGCTCATTGTGAATAGGATGGAGGCCAGAGCCTGCTTCCTGGAGCTGTAGCGGAGATCAAATGACTTGATGCTGGACAAGGGCTTGGCAATGGACTTAGCTGGGGTCAGTCCTCATTAACACCCTGGAGCAGTTCAGGCTGCTGCACTTCCATAGTCAGTAGAAGCGGCAATGTTTCCTTTCTAGAACTTTCAGGAAGATGCCTCTCTGTTCATGTCACTTCCTTGTAGAGACTCTGAACCGGAGACCCCCACCCACGAGTCTTGAACTCTTGGCTAGACTCATGCGTAGCAGGGAATGGCCACAGCCTGGGCTCCACCCCTTCCTGGCTGTGGGAAGTCGGGTAGGTCCTTCATCACTATGGAATTGCTTTCTCTTCTGTAACAATGGGCTCCTAACGGTGTCCCTTGCTCCAAGCATTGTGTGAGGGCAAGACAGGACAGCACACATGAACTGCTGTGTGACCCTCTCCAGGACCGGAATAGGGGGCCAGAACTGTCTTGTAGCATCTTCTGGGCAGAACAGGATCCTGGAGGAAAGAGTTCACAGAAGAGTCGCAGATGCAGGACTGGGTATCCTAGGATCTTGGGATAGAGAGGGTTGGAGGCATCTCAGCGGAGCATTCCTGGGTCATAATGTATGATAATGCCAACCCAGCCCAGAAGCCCGAGCAGCTGTCCACACTGGCCCGGCCATGTGTGCACTGGTCAAAGTTTGTTATCTTAGTCCTTTCAGCACGCAGCGAATGCAGGAACAGCAATCCCTGCCATCCAAGGGCAGAAGCTTCTGCAGGCCAGGTACTTGGGGCCAAAGCCCTGATAGGGGCACCTCTGTGTGCCTGAAGCCCTCCAGGTGGCAACCATCCAGAGAGAAATTTGTAGGCAGCCTGGAAGCATACCCAGGGAGCCTTCCTGTGGTCCTCTCGTCCATGCTTTCCCTTGTAGCTTCCTGGGAGCCAGGGGCTAGGAGGGAGTACATGGCCTGCATGGCTCCCCATCATCATTCCTGTCATGTTTCCTCATCACACACCACAGAGAACCAGATTGTGGTTGGCACTGAGGCAGACCCTAAGTTCTCCTCTGTGCCCTGCATCCCCTCCATCCCCCTGCTAGGGTCACAGCGAGGGCCCTTCCCTGTAAATACCAGTCTACTTACATGTGCATTTTTCCTCTATGATTTTCCTGTTTTGATGAGACACTGCCTTTGGCCACACAGGTTCCCTAGGGGACTGTGGTCCTGAGGCCCAGCCCTAGCCAGTCATTCAGGAATTCTGCTTCCTGGCGCCCCACACCCTGCACATTCCATCGGGGCTAGTGCCTCCTGCTCTGTGTGAATGGGGTCTGCCTCCCCCATTCCCACGGTTCCCATGGCCACTTCCTTATCACCCTCTCCAGCTGACTGAAAAAGGCCACATTCCAGGGCAAAATTAGACTCAGCCTCCTCCCTTTCTGTTCTCCTCGGGACTCAGGCGGGAGGTCATGGGCCTGGCGCTGGAGCCCTCTTGCCCAGAGACCTGACTTGCCATCTACCTGCTCTTCAGCCATGTCCCCTGAATCTGTCACTTGGTGTCCTGAATCTTTTGAGGAATTCATGGGGCTCCTGCTGTGTGCCAGGCATAGCCCCGGCCACAGTCCCGGGCACTGGACTTTGAAACAGTGGGGGCTCTAAAGTGCACCATGGGTAGGGGCCGGCAGCTGGCAGGGGAGGTGAGGCTGTTTTCATCTCCCCCGTGTTGTAGATTCAGCTGGTTCCAGGCTGCTTCTGGCTGCCTGGGGGGGGGGGGGTCGCTTTATGATGACTTTTCAAGGCAGTTGCTCGTTTGTACAGAGCTGGGAATGGAACCCAGAGCCTCTGTACATTGATCTACACTACATCTCCAGCAAGCAGATGGGGGTTACTTTAAGAGGTCCCTTCCTTCTTCTGCCTTTAAGCTGAGGGAGCACAGGGCAGTGCCTGAGCACTGCTGCCATGCTCTCCAGATACCCCGGGCTTCAGAAGCACGGGCCAGGTAAACCCCTCTTCAGAAGTTACCTACTTCTGTTGGAGCCACAAAAGTGAACTGAGACAGACACACACCTGATAACATCCAACAAACCCAGTCTGGGGACATTTCCAGAAACTAACCAAGTACCCTTTAACAGTAGAACAAGGAAATGTCAGCGGTGGAAGGAACAGAGATAGCGCTCCATGCTGTTGACTGCAGCAGTCTGAGGGGTTCTCTTCAGAGACCGCCTCTGCTCAGGGAAACCTGTGATTCCTAGCTTCTTTACAGAGAAGAGTTTCATGACGAGCCAGCATGAAGCTGAGTCGGAGTTTATTAAGTGAGATTTTTAATGTAAGTTTAGCACAAGTGCTAAGGGGAAGAGAGATGTTTGGGGAGAGAGCAAGACACCAGAGAGCCTGGGTGTGGCCTTCTCTAAGAGCCACATGCCTGTCTTTGTCTTTACAGTGGACAGGTATGAGATTCTGGTGGGTTTAAAATATTATTTTCAAAGGGTTGCCAAGAACCTGATTGAGATCTCTGGGTGGTTCCTGAGGCCACCTGACAGGGTCACACTTGATACGGTGGGTCACAGGCAGGTAGGAGATCTTCACTGTAAATAACATTAATAGTCTTGTTTCTGAGAGTCACAAAAGATATCTAGGAGGGAATGAGGGCCCCTATGCCTGGTTCATTACCATTTTAACAAAATACCTATATTTGATCTGTCTATCATATTTACAATCAATCTATCACTTATTAGGCCTGTCATCCATCTGTCCATCTGTCTGTCCATCCATCGTTCATCCATCCATCCACCCACCCACCTGCCTATCCGTTCATCCATCCATCCATCCATCCATCCATCCATCCATCCATCCATCTATCTCCCTGTCTAACTACCTATCTATCATCTATCAGTTCTGGCTTCTCAGCTGCTTAGAGGCTTCAGCGAGACTCCAGAGAGTGAGGGGCACTTTTTCCTTCTCACGTCTCTATAATTCTCCCTGTCTTTCTTTCCTGGCTCAGAAAGGTTGAGGCCTGTCACAGACTGGAGGGGGTCTAACAACTGAATGCTGTGTGGTACCCAAGCCCAGCAAAAACAACCAACCAACCCAACCAGTTGCTCTTCCAGAGGACCCAGGCTCAATTCCCAGCACCCACATGGCCGCTCACAACTACCAATACTCCAGTCCCAGGGGATCTGACGCCTTTTGGCTTCCTCAGGCACCAGGCACACAAGTGGTGCACAAATGTACACGCCAGCCAAACATCCACACACATAAAATAGCAAGACCGGGAAAGTTAGGAAAACCCCAGGGAAGTTGGCAGCCTAGCTGATGGGATCATGCCAAGGGTAGCTTCTTAGTTTTGAGAATTTCAGTTACGTGAGATGTTAGCCTCTCCGAACCCAGGAAGCTGGGTGGATGGTGGTGGGAACCTGTAGTCATGTTTATCCCCTGGAGATAGAAATAGTCTGCAGTGTAAAGGTTATGCTGAGAACACAAGGGGAAGAAGAGAGAAGAGCAGAAGAGAAAAACGTGAGGGGCCTAGTAGCACAGGCCTGTCATCCCACCTGTTTGGAGGTGGTAGGATCACAAGTTCAAGGCCTCTCTGGGTTATAGAGCAAGTTTAGACCCAGCCTGTGCTATTAGTGAGAAAAAAAGGGGGGGGGGCTGGTCATCTGACTCCGTGATAGAGTGCTTGCTTTGGGCCTTCTGAACCCTCAGACTCCACACTCACAGATTCAGACAGCCACAGGAAATATTCAGAAAAACAGTGTCTGTCTGTACCACGTACAAACTCCCTCGCTCGCTCTTGTGCCCTGAACGGTGCTGTTGCGTATACTCACCGCATTGTGTTGTCTCGGGGAAGTCAGTGAGAAGTGATTTCAAGCGTACGGGAGAGTGTGCGTTCTCTGCAGACCCTGCACGTTCTATACCAACACCTTTGAGCATCCCTGGAGTTTCTGAGGAAGTCCTAAAGCCAGTCCTCCACGGATGCCTGCGACAACTGTGCACGTTTGGAGAAAGGCTTGGTGGAGGATGGCGATGGGGAGGTAGACACTTTCCAACTGTAAATTGGTTTGCGTGACGAGTTCTCGCCAGCAGGTTGGCTGACCTTGTTATCTGAGCTAGGGTCTGAGCCTAGGTCCTGGAGCAACTGACAACCAGGCCTGGCCACTACTCACAGTAGTCCCCATGGAGACCTACTCAGTGTGGCCACACTGGGGAGAGGGGCCAGTAAGGACACCCAGTGACCCCCTAGTCTATTTGATGGGGGCGGGTCTGGGTTCAAATGTAAGGTCGGGGTCCCATTGAGGTGTGAACCCACCCTTCCTTCTCTAGGCTGCGGTCTCCTGCTAGGTGACTGACAGCCAGGACTCTGTGCAATGCCTTTCTGGCTGGTACTAGGCCTTGTTCAGCTCTTCCCTTCTCCCAACATGAAGGAAATTTCAATCCCATGGGCTACATTGACTCAGTATTCCGATAGCCAAAGAGAGGGACACCAAGTGTCTCTTTAGAGCATCTTCATTCTTGCTAGGAATAATTTTTCTTGATGTGGGGGTCTGGGCCACCCCCCCACAAAGGGGGAGTGTGCCCCTTGCCGGCACCACTGACTCCAGGCTAGGGGAAGGGATCTGTCCTCCGATCCCTTCCAGTCCTACCCACACGGCAGCCACTGTTGGCACCGTCACAGTGTCTGCTGTGTCTGTCACACATCCACCGCCCTGTGCACACAGCATGTTTTACTTACGTAGACTCACTTTTAAAACTCAGATGGATGGATTTTCAAAGGCAAACATTGATCTCATCCCCACAGATGGAAAACAGCCATCACCAGTGAATCCCAGGCATCCATAAGTGAGCAGCGAGAAGGTCTGAGGGAAGGACTATCCTTGGTAGAATGTCCTGTGCTGAAGCCTGCTTTTCATTTCACTAAGAAGTGAGGATTATTGATTGAGTTGGAGGTAGCTCTGTGTTTGAAGTCTTGGATTCAAGCACTGTAATAACAAAACTTGTCTTTGTTTTACAAGGAGTACAGGAATGTATTTTAAAGATGCATGTTCAGGGGCTAGGAAAATGGCCTAGTAGATATGAACACCTGCTACATGGATGTAAGGATCTGAGTTCAAATCCTTGGTACCTGCGTGAAAAGCTGGGTGTGGCTGAGCCTGTCACTCCAGAGCTGGGGGTAGGGCTCAGAGACAGGGGATCTCTGGGGTTCGCTGACCACCAGCCTATCTCTAGATTTAGCGAGAGACCCTGTCTCTGGGCAATCAGGTAAAGAGTGATAGGACAAGACACCCGATGTCTCCCTCTGACCTCTGCATGCATGTGCTGTATACACGACACACATTCAAAATACAAAGGTGGGCCTGGTAATGGAGTACTGCCTAGCATGCATTGGACCCTGGTCCCCTCCCCAGCACCTCTCCAGTGTGAGGTTATCAGACGTTCAAAGGCCTGCTGACACCAGATGAGAGTCTCTTTTAAACTCAACGGGACAATTGAGGGAGAAATGGGAAGTATTTGCTGTCCTTTCTAGGTTTCCATGTAACACCACCTTAGGCACAGGCAGCCGCCAGATCCACCTGCTCCTTCCCGAGAGACAGGAAGGCAAGGGCTCTTGCACATAGGCACAACAGTTTCCTCCGTCAGGCTGGGGACTGTGGTCCTCATGTGGCCTGGCCTGCCTCTTCCAGGAATTCGACGCTGGTGGCTCTTGAAGGTCTCGTCTGAAGCCACTTCCTCTAGACAGCTGTCCTGCTCTTCCACAATTTCGTAGACTTCTTAAAAAGCCAAAAGTTAGAGATGTGTTCTTCTAGGAAGTATGGGGATTATTGTCCAGTGTGGTATTGTTCCTGCGTAATTCTGAGAACTAGACTTTGGCATATTGAGCTGATGCCATCTCTGTCACCATGCTTGTAATCCCAGTACTTGGGAGGCTGAGACAGGACAGTCACAAGTTCCCGGATAGCCTGGGCCACACAGTGAGACTATCTCAAAAAATCAAAATAAATAAAACAGTATTATATATCAACATGGCAGAGCTTCCCTGATGGTAAGAAGGCTTATTTTCCTTTTCCTATTTGTTTGTTTTGTGTGTGTGTGTGTGTGTGTGTGTGTGTGTGTGTGTGTGTGTGTTTGTGTTTCCATGCTATTTCCATGTAATCCACTAGCTTGATTTCTGACCCGCTAATCATCAGAACTTGTGTTTGGGAAAGCATCCTTTCAGAAGGCTAAAGTTAGCACCACATTCACAGGTCCATTACAAAACAAAACAAAAAACAAAAAACTACCTGCTGTGTGCTCTACACAGTGCTGTACTCTGCCTCATTTAATCCCAGCCACATTTGCATATCAGGCCGCTGGGTCTCAGAGAGGGACATCACTTTGCCCAGCTCACAAAGCAAGTGGTCAGATTCCAGAACCTGGGTCTTGCTGACTTCTGCCAATGTTCTTGGGCGTTGGGGGAATTCCTCGGTGCACCTGCTGTGACTCCTTGTTCTGGCTGCTCCTACAGGCGGTGGTCAGCATGTGTGTGA